>NC_088405.1:87757595-88097595 GCF_034236695.1 Oncorhynchus nerka | reverse complement strand
TTTAAGCATTTTTGTGGACTTAGAACATCCAAGTTAGTTTTTTTTTTTTTTACAAAAAATGTCTGACTTTGAGAGCGAAAACCTGTGAATTTCTGACTCAGTTGACAGCCTCAAATATCTGTTTCAATTGTAGGCCTACATGTACAGTACAGCTTGGGTTTACCTGACTGTGAAAAAAACAATATTGGATTCATAATTGTCATTCAGAGTGTATGTCACTGTTTCTCTTTTTTAAACATTTTTATGTACACTGGGCGCCTTTCCTTTGCTGTGCGGGCTGTTTGCGAAATTCTTGGCAAAATTAGTTTACCCACAACTCTAGGCACCACTGGTTCTCAGTGTCAACTAAACTCCTTCTATCCTCTATCTTGTGAATTGGTCCATTTCACATTCTCTTTATTTACTAAAATATGCTTCTTAAATAGAAAAGAACTCGACTCTAAATTAAAGAAACAACTAAAACATAATGTTGGCAACTGCGTGTTATGGCAAATACTAGATCGAGAAACAGAGAAAAACAAACACAGCGAAACCATGGACCAAGTAGCTGCTGACTCGAGTAAAGTGAGTATGGAGATCCAACTAATAGACATTTGCACTGGCAATGAGAAACTGTGTTAGCAGCTGAAGAAAATATTTGATGATATCCAAAAAATCTTAACTGATATCACCGAACTGGGCAAATGTGTGGATGCCAAAACCAGGTAAACCTTGGAGATAATCGCAGGGGAAAAGCTCCAGAAAACCGTGGCTGAACTTTATAGACTACAGGACAGGACAGCCTCTCAACAGACGATGTGGTACTGGACTATTGAACTGGGCTAAGGAAAATAGGTCAACGATGGACTATTAGGGGAGAGCCAGGATGAAAGTAACACCGGGTGAAAATAACACACGAGTTTCTGTGGTAAAACAGAAGCTACGTAGATTTATAAAAGTGTTATCAATGTGGGCAACATGATATCATCACGCGTCAATTATCATTTTCTTTTTATTATCCTATAGAAAGTACAATGAATAATGAATTGGTTGAATGAACGTTGAATAAATATGGGCAACTGCTGAGTTTATAAAAGAGAGAGATAAAGTAGCAGGCTATGTGGGAGAAGCCCACCTAAAAGAGAGAGATAAAGTAGCAGGCTATGTGGGAGAAGCCCACCTAAAAGAGAGAGATAAAGTAGCAGGCTATGTGGGAGAAGCCCACCTAAAAGAGAGAGATAAAGTAGCAGGCTATGTGGGAGAAGCCCACCTAAAAGAGAGAGAAAGTAGCAGGCTATTTGGGAGAAGCCCACCTAAAAGAGAGAGATAAACCAGCAGGCTATGTGGGAGAAGCCCACCTAAAAGAGAGAGAGAAAGTAGCAGGCTATGTGGGAGAAGCCCACCTAAAAGAGAGAGATAAAGTAGCAGGCTATGTGGGAGAAGCCCCACCTAAAGAGAGAGAAAAGTAGCAGGCTATGTGGGAGAAGCCCACCTAAAAGAGAGAGAGTAGCAGGCTATGTGGGAGAAGCCCACCTAAAAGAGAGAGATAAACTAGCAGGCTATGTGGGAGAAGCCCACCTAAAGAGAGAGATAAGTAGCAGGCTATGTGGGAGAAGCCCACCTAAAAGAGAGATAAACTAGCAGGCTATGTGGGAGAAGCCCACCTAAAAGAGAGATAAACTAGCAGGCTATGTGGGAGAAGCCCACCTAAAAGAGAGATAAACTAGGCTAGGCTATGTGGGAGAAGCCCACCTAAAAGAGAGATAAACTAGCAGGCTATGTGGGAGAAGCCCACCTAAAGAGAGATAAACTAGCAGGCTATGTGGGAGAAGCCCACCTAAAAGAGAGATAAACTAGCAGGCTATGTGGAGAAGCCCACCTAAAAGAGAGATAAACTAGCAGGCTATGTGGGAGAAGCCCACCTAAAGAGAGAGATAAACTAGCAGGCTATGTGGGAGAAGCCCACCTAAAGAGAGATAAACTAGCAGGCTATGTGGGAGAAGCCCACCTAAAAGAGAGAGATAAACTAGCAGGCTATGTGGGAGAAGCCCACCTAAAAGAGAGAGATAAACTAGCAGGCTATGTGGGAGAAGCCCACCTAAAAGAGAGATAAACTAGCAGGCTATGTGGGAGAAGCCCACCTAAAAGAGAGATAAACTAGCAGGCTATGTGGGAGAAGCCCACCTAAAGAGAGAGATAAACCAGCAGGCTATGTGGGAGAAGCCCACCTAAAGAGAGAGATAAACCAGCAGGCTATGTGGGAGAAGCCCACCTAAAAGAGAGAGATAAACTAGCAGGCTATGTGGGAGAAGCCCACCTAAAAGAGAGAGATAAACTAGCAGGCTATGTGGGCCCACCTAAAAGAGAGAGATAAACTAGCAGGCTATGTGGGAGAAGCCCACCTAAAAGAGAGATAAACTAGCAGGCTATGTGGGAGAAGCCCACCTAAAAGAGAGAGATAAACTAGCAGGCTATGTGGGAGAAGCCCACCTAAAAGAGAGATAAACCAGCAGGCTATGTGGGAGAAGCCCACCTAAAGAGAGAGATAAACCTAAAGAGAGAGATAAACTAGCAGGCTATGTGGGAGAAGCCCACCTAAAAGAGAGAGATAAACTAGCAGGCTATGTGGGAGAAGCCCACCTAAAAGAGAGAGATAAACTAGCAGGCTATGTGGGAGAAGCCCACCTAAAAGAGAGAGATAAACTAGCAGGCTATGTGGGAGAAGCCCACCTAAAAGAGAGAGATAAACCAGCAGGCTATGTGGGAGAAGCCCACCTAAAAGAGAGAGATAAACTAGCAGGCTATGTGGGAGAAGCCCACCTAAAAGAGAGAGATAAACTAGCAGGCTATGTGGGAGAAGCCCACCTAAAAGAGAGAGATAAACTAGCAGGCTATGTGGGAGAAGCCCACCTAAAAGAGAGAGATAAACTAGCAGGCTATGTGGGAGAAGCCCACCTAAAAGAGAGAGAAAGTAGCAGGCTATGTGGGAGAAGCCCACCTAAAAGAGATAAACTAGCAGGCTATGTGGGAGAAGCCCACCTAAAAGAGAGAGATAAAGTAGCAGGCTATGTGGGAGAAGCCCACCTAAAAGAGAGAGATAAACCAGCAGGCTATGTGGGAGAAGCCCACCTAAAAGAGAGAGATAAACTAGCAGGCTATGTGGGAGAAGCCCACCTAAAAGAGAGAGATAAACTAGCAGGCTATGTGGGAGAAGCCCACCTAAAAGAGAGAGATAAACTAGCAGGCTATGTGGGAGAAGCCCACTTAAAAGAGAGAGATAAACTAGCAGGCTATGTGGGAGAAGCCCACCTAAAAGAGAGAGATAAAGTAGCAGGCTATGTGGGAGAAGCCCACCTAAAAGAGAGAGATAAACCAGCAGGCTATGTGGGAGAAGCCCACCTAAAAGAGAGAGATAAACTAGCAGGCTATGTGGGAGAAGCCCACCTAAAAGAGAGAGATAAACTAGCAGGCTATGTGGGAGAAGCCCACCAATTACGCACCTTTCAATAATTATTTCCAGCTATTTGTTGAAAAATTATACTGAAATGATTTAGTTTATTGAATCCCATGGTGGAATTTACAAGAAATGTAGCTAGGCCAACTGAACATCTAGCCAATAAACGCTGAAGAATGTGAATTAATGGACACACTCACTTTGTATGGAATAAAATCCAATTCAAAAGTCGAATGGGTGCGAGATGGCACGTGAGAGCAAGATGAATCATCATTGCACGAGCAAACACTCATGCCCTGTATACATTGTGATGTATTTAATTACACCAGTCTTTGTCATTGAGTCTTGCCTCACAACTGAACTGACAAGTGTAGTGTTCGTAATGCAAGATCGAGGAGGGCCTTTCTCTCATCAGAGATCACTTTTACTTTGGGAGATTTCAAAATATGACCTTTTCATTCAAGACAAGGTAAATACACAAAGAATTAAGAACGACGACATGGACTGACCAGGTGAATCCAGGTGAAAGCTATGATCTCTGATTGATTTCAGTTGTTAAATCCACTTCAATCAGTGTAGATGAAGGGGAGGAGACAGGTTAAAGAAGGATTTTAAAACATTGAGACAACTGAGACATGGATTGTGTATGTGTGCAGTGGTGGGAAAAGTACCCAATTGTCATACTTGAGTAAAAGTAAAGATACCATAATAGAAAATGACTCGAGGAAAAGTGACCCAGTAAAATTCTATATGAGTAAAAGTCTAAAAATATTTTGTTTAAAAAAATACTTAAGTATCAAAAGTAAAAGTATAAATAATTTCAAATGTCTTATAATAAGCAAACCAGAAGGCACCATTTTCTTGTTTTTTAAATTTACGGATAGCCAGTGGCACACTCCAACATTCAGACATTATTTACAAACTGAAGCATGTGTGTTTAGTGAGTCCACCAGATCAGCGGCAGTAGGGATGACCATGGATGTTCTGTTGATAAGTGCGTGGATTGGACCATTTTCCTATCCTGCTAAGCAATCAAAATTTAATGAGTACTTTTGGGTGTCAAGGTAAATGTATGGAGTAAAAAATATAATATTTTCTTAAAGAATGTAGTAAAGTAAAAGTAGTCAAATATATAAATAGTAAAGTACAGATACCCCAAAAAATGACTTAAGTAGTACTTTAAAGTATTTACACTACTGTATGTGTGCCACACAGGAGGTTGGTGGCACATTGATTGGGGAGGACGGGCTTGTGTTAATGACTGGAGCGGAATGAGTGGAATGGTATCAAATACATCAAACACATGGTTTCCATGGTTTCCAGGTGTTTGATGCCATTCCATTTGCTCCGTTCTGGACAATATTATGAGCCATCCTCCCCTCAGCAGCCTCCTGTGGTGTGCCATTCAGAGGGTGAATGAGCACAACAAAGGATTTAAGAGCCTTTGAACGGGTATGGTAGTAGGTGCCAGGCCCACCGGTTTGCATCAAGAAGTGAAATGCAGCTGGGTTTTTCCACACTAATCAGTTTCCTGTGTGTATCAAGAATGGTCTGCCGCCCAAAGGGACATCTAGCCAACTTGACACAACTGTGGGAAGCATTGAAGTCAACATGGGCCAGCATTCCTGTGGAACACTTTTGACACCTTGTATATTCCATGTCCCAACGAATTGAAGCTGTTTTGTTAAGTTACTTTTTCTTCAATTTGTTTTTCTAACTTTATAGCAAGTCAAGTTAGCTTGCGCTGCAGAACAGCTAGCTAGCTAGCTAAAAGCTAGGCTAGGTTGAAGATACCTAGCTATCGACCTCCACCTAATAATTATCATCAAAACAAACTTAACAGGCAATGTGTATTATTTAACATTACTATTAAAATAGTACTCACTTAAAGGACTGGGTAATTGTAAAGCCATCACGAAAACCACATATTTCCATCTTCTTCTGTGGCTTGGTAACTTCCTTTTCTTCGACAGACTGGCCACAGAAGAAGATGGAAAATGGAGCCTTCATCCGCAAGGGGGCATTGAGATTCAACTCCAGGATGTACGTCCCTATTGAAATGCGACACAACGTTGTGGACGTCCCCATTGAAATGTGGCACAACATCCGGCGCAATGTAATGGAGTGATTATGGGTAATGTGAACGAGGCTTGAGTTAAGAGAGAAGAAATATGGGCTGCAGTCCAAACACGTTATTTTTACCCCCTCAGCCCTTGCACTAGCCACTTTCCCTTTGGGGAATCCCAGTCAAAACTGGATGCAGTTTGATTGCCATCTTATGTGGAGGTCCAATTCACAAACGTTGCCCCCTCGGCCATCGATTTAGCTTGAGGGAGCGAGTGAAGAACGTTGATCACTTGTGGGGTTGATATGACTCACAATTCAATGCAAACTGCAAAATTATGACACTAGCATGCTAAAAAATATACATTCAGTACGAGTCAAAAGTTTGGACACCTACTCATGCAAATGTTTTTCTTTACAATTTTCTACATTGTATAATAATAGTGAAGTCATTAAAACTATGAAATAACCCATATGGAATCATGTAGTAACCAAAAAAGTGTTAAACAGATTCTTCAAAGTAGCCACCCTTTGCCTTGATGACAGCTTTGCACACTCTTGGCATTTTTCCATGAATTGACTTCGAGGCAAACATTTTTTTTTATATCACTCACAGCTGAAGTTTGTTACGTTTTATACAAGATTGTGTCACATGCACATGCAGAAGGAAAAACAATGGTGATCAGTCACGCTCTTGTCTGGGACCTGCTTGTTCTTATTATAGCTCAGTGATCTCATCTCACACAGTCTCAGGTGAGTTTAATTTGTGTTTGTGGCCAAATGATCACAACTGTTTGTGGCTACACAAGCAAGCATTGTTTTTTCTAGCTAGTTGAGTGACTTGATAATGGCAATCTAGCAAGCTAACGTTAATAGCAGCTGTTCACATAAGTCAACTAAATTCTTTAGCTAGCATTTGAAGCTAGCTAACATTACTGTACCGATAAGCTTGCTAGTTGATATCTAGCCAATATTAGTAAGGGTTTGTGTGTCTATGTGAAAAAGATAGCTGACATAGCCAATTCACTAGCTAGCTAAAGCTACTGTAATGCTACTGTACTGGTGGGTTTGCTACTTGCTATTGTGTGTCTCTGTGAAAAAGATAGCTAGCTAACCATTAATACACAACTTATTTACTTGGCTACTACCTAGTCATGTGGTGATGTTTTACTTGATAGCTACTTGAATTGAGTGTGTGTGTGTGTGTTTGTCCACAACTTGTAGGCTTGTTTACGTGCTGTTGTGCGGTTTGTTGATAACCTTACTTTGCTACCTGCCAACTTTACGGTTTTACATTTTTTATTACCGTTTTATATTTTTATTTTTTCCTTGGCTCAACTTTTTTCATTCAGCTTTTTCACCACGGACGCTTTATCTGGACGTGGTTCTTCAGGACCTTCACCAACCAAAGCTAAGTAGTAACATTAACATTATGCCTTCTAATTGCAGTTGCTGTACTCATAATATACAGGAGAACGATCGCCTTATGGCGAGGATAGCTATGCTGCAAGCCCAGCTTCAGATGCAATCGTTAGGCAAGGGTAATTTAATTGTAAGAAAGGATGAAACGGCGGCTGTGCCACCAATAAGTACAGATAGTAGTATAAATCCCCTCGCACAGTCCCTGCAGCCAGACAATTTTGTCATGGCTTCTGGAAGGAAATGCTGTAGGAATGCTCAACCGGTGTCGTTCATTCAGCCGACAAAAACTTTCAACCGGTTCTCCCCATTAAGCAACGGGTCGCAGTCAGAGGTCGAGCCTTCTCCCATTACGGGGTCTGAGATGCCGAAGCCTCCCACCATTAGCTCTGACAAATTGAAAACCCTAGTCACTGTCGTCTCCATTACCCGCAGTATTGACTTAAAACGAATCATCCAGCGATCATACACTGTTTACCAGGGGGCAGGGCTACCGACGTTAAGGCTAATCTGAAGATGGTGCTGGCTAAAGCTAAAAATGGCGAGTGTAGAGAGTATAGGGATATTGTTATCCACGTCGGCACCAACAATGTTAGGATGAAACAGTCAGAGGTCACCAAACGCAACATATCTTCGGCGTGTAAATCAGCTAGAATGATGTGTATTGTATCGAGTTATTGTCTCCGGCCCCCTCCCAGTTAGGGGGAGTGATGAGCTCTACAGCAGAGTCTCACAACTCAATCACTGGTTGAAAACTGTTTTCTGCCCCTCACAAAAGATAGCATTTGTAGATAATTGGCCCTCTTTCTGGGACTCACCCATAAACAGGACCAAGCCTGGCCTGCTAAGGAGTGACGGACTCCATCCTAACTGGAGGGGTGCTCTCATCTTATCTACAAACATAGACAGTGCTCTAACTTCCCCAGCTCCACGATGAGATAGGGTGCAGGCCAGGAAGCAGGCTGTTAGCCTGCTAGTCTGCCACTAGCACAGTCAGTGTAGTCAGCTCAGCTATCCCCATTGAGACCATGTCTGTGCCTCGATCTAGGTTGGGCAAAACTAAACATGGTGGTGTTCACCTTTGCAATCTCACAGGAATAAAGACCTCCTCCATTCCTGTCATTATTGAAAGAGATCTCAAAACATGGCTACTTAATGTTAGATCCCTCACTTCCAAGGCAGATAGAGTCAATGAACTGATCATAATCCTGATGTGATTGGCCTGACTGAAACATGGCTTAAGCCTGATGAATTTACTGTGTTAAATGAGGCCTCACCTCCTGGTTACACTAGTGACCATATACCGCACGCACCCCCCCGCAAAGGTGGAGGTGTTGCTAACATTACCGATAGCAAAATTCAATTTACAAAACAAACAGACGTTTTTGTCATTTGAGCTTCTAATCATGAAATCTATGCAGCCTACTCAATCACTTTTTATAGCTACTGTTTACAGGCCTCCTGGGCCATAAACAGCATTCCTCACTGAGTTCCCTGAATTCCTATCGGACCTTGTAGTCCTGGCAGATAATATTCAACATTTTGGTGACTTTAATAACCTGTTGGGGCTAGCCCTGAATACTGCCCCTTCTGGAGGAATTCGGCACCCATATAAACCATGATACATTTTTGTCAAAAGTTGCTAATATATGCAATTAAAAATTGTTATCGAATAGGAAACACTCTAAAGCTTATAAAACCGTTTAAATTTTGTCTCTAGCTAAAGCAGAACTCTCAGGGCATGCATTCTCCCAAAGTCTCTCTTGTAATGGGAAAAGTTGCCATCACTTTGACGTCATTGTTTACACACTTCCCAAAGAGCTATAACCATGGAAACACGTTCTATGTCTTCAGCGTGAAGCCTGCTTTCGATGAGGCCTGTAACTGCGAGAATCACGTGCTCACGAGACGTTCAGCGTGACCAAACGTCCCGGTGACGCACAAAAAAAGTTTCACCAATGGGAGACTGAAGATTTCTCTCTCTTTCTCCCAGGACAGACTGAACAACGTGTGCTAATCTGTTCGCCCTCACGATTGCTGTAGACCTTTATAACATGCTAAGGCTTAATTATAAACATAGTTTGATAAGTTTACTCGAAATATAATGTATACTTTCGACGTTTTGGTGCGCAGCCACTTGAAATTTGCATACATTTCGACCGAAAAGTGTCTAGTTTGAGAACGAAAGACACAGACTTGCAAACTGAACGCTAACTTGGTGAGTATTAACCCTTCCACGTCTTCTGAAGCAAGAACAGCCATGGTAAGGGAATATTTACGTCTTCATTTTGGGTTTCTGCCGACTCCATGATAGAGGAGTCAGCATGCTAACTGAGAGCGCCGACTCTCTATTATAGCCTAGTAAACGCCAAATGTAACGTTAAAAATAATTGTAACATAGCAATTGCATTTAGAAGAAGTTTATCTTGCCATACATATGTAAAACATGCATATTTAGTCAAAGTTTATGATGTGTATTCCTTGTTTGCTGACGTTATCTGCCGGAGCTATTTATTTCTCCTGACATTGGAGTAGCATTTTTTGAACGATGCATAATTGTAAACAGAGATTTATGGATATATATTGCATATTATTGAAAAAAAATGAATGTACTGTGTAACATGTTATATTACTGTCATCTGATGAAGATTTCAAAAGGTTAGTGAAATTATTTTTCTTTTAATCCTGCGTTTGTTGATTGCATATTTTTTCCTACTTGGCTAAGCTAATGAAGTATGTATGCAGTGGTGGTTGGACATAAATATGTGCTATGTTTTCGCCGTAAAACATTTTAGAAATCTGACTTGCTGGGTAGATAAATAACTTCTTTATCTTTCATTTGAGCCATTTTTCAAGCGATTCTGTGGAGGTTAAATATTTTTAGGATTATTTCTTGCGTTCCCTGCGCCACATTACAGCTCAGGGGGGGTGGGGTGAGTTCCCAAAGGGGAACTAGTAGCCCTAACAGGTATTCACATGGAAAAGTCCACAGACCCACTCCAAAAGGCTTTTGAAGCCATCATCAACTCAGTGGGTTTTGTCCAACATGTCTCCTACTCACTGCCACAGTCATACTCTGGACCTAGTTTTGTCTAGTAGAATAAATGTTGTGGATCTTAATGTTTTTCCTCATAATCCTGGACTATCGGACCACCATTTTATTACATTTGCAATCACAACAAATAATCTGCTCAGACCCACAACCAAGGATCATCAAAAGTCGTGCTATAAATTATTGGACAACCCAAAAATTCCTAGATGCCCTTCCAGACTCCCTCCACCTATCCAAGGACGTCAGAGTACAAAAATCAGTTAACCACCTAACTGAAGAACTCAATATAACCTTGCGTAATACCCTAGATGCAGTCGCAACCCTAAAAACTAAAAAACATTTGTCATAAAAACCTAGCTCCCTGGTATACAGAAAATACCCGAGCTCTGAAGCAAGCTTCCAGAGAATTGGAACGGAAATGGCGCCACACCAAACTGGAAGTCTTCCGACTAGCTTGTAAAGACAGTACCGTGCAGTATCAAAGAGCCCTCACTACAGCTCGATCATCCTATTTTTCCAACTTAATTAAAGAAAATAAGAACAATTCAAAAATAATTTTTGATACTGTCGCAAAGCTTACTAAAAAGCAGCATTCCCCAAGAGAGGATGGCTTTCACTTCAGCAGTGATGAATTCATTAACTTATTTGACAAAAAGGTCATTACCATTAGAGAGCAAATTACGGACTCCTCTTTAAATCTGCGTATTCCTCCAAAGCTGTCTACACAACTCTGCCAGGACCTAGGATCAAGGGAGACACACAAGTTTTTAAATCTATATCTCTTGACACATTGATGAAAATAATCATGGCCTCTAAACCTTCGAGCTGCATACTGGACCCTATTACAACTAAACTACTGAAAGAGCTACTTCCAACTAAAATTCAGTTAGTGCTAAACATGGCTGCTAGAATCTTGACTAGTACCAAAAAATGTGCTCATATTACTCCAGTGCTAGCCTTTCCACACTGGCTTCCCGATAAGGCGGATTACAAGGTTTTACTGCTAACCTACAAAGCATTACATTGCTTCTACCTATCTTTCCGATTTTGTCCTGCCGTACATACCTACACGTACGTAGCGTAGGCCTCCTTATTGACCCTAGAATTTCTAAGCAAACAGCTGGAGGCAGGGCTATCTCCTATAGAGCTCCATTTTTATGGAATGGTCTGCCTATCGATGTGAGAGACGCTGACTTGGTCTCAAACTTTGTCTTTATTGAAGACTCATCTCTTCAGTAGGTCCTATGATTGAGTGTAGTCTGGCCCAGGGGTGTGAAGTTGAACGGAAAGGCACTGGAACAACGAACTGCCCTTGCTGTCTCTCTGTTAAAATACTCCCGCCCAAATACACACAGGTACAGTGGCTTTGGAAAGTATTCACCCCCCTTCACATTTTTCCTATTTTGTTGCCTTACAACCTGGAATTAAAAATGGATTTTTGTATCATTTGATTTACACAACATGCCTACTACTTTAAAGATGCAAAATATTTTTTTCTTGCGAAACAAACAAGAAATAAGACAAAAAAATCTTGAGCATGCATAACTATTCATCCCCCCAAAGCCAATACTTTGTAGAGCCACCTTTTGCAGCAATTACAGCTGCTAGTCTCTTGGGGTATGTCTCTATAAGCTTGGCACATCTAGCCACTGGGATATTTGCCCATTCTTCAAGGCAAAACTGTTCCAGCTCCTTCAAGTTGGATGGGTTCCGCTGGTGTACAGCAATCTTTAAGTCATACTACAGATTCTCAATTAGATTGAGGTCTGGGCTTTGACTAGGCCATTCCAAGACATTTAACCCTCTCCCTTTAAACCACTCAAGTGTTGCTTTAGCAGTATGCTTAGGGTCATTGTCCTGCTGGAAGGTGAACCTCTGTCCCAGTCTCAAATCTCTGGAAGACTGAAACAGGTTTCCCTCAGGAATTTCCCTGTATTTAGCGCCATCCATCATTCCTTCAATTCTGACCAGTTTCCAAGTCCCTGCCGATGGAAAAACATCCCCATAGCATGATGCTGCGGGATTGTGTTCTCGAGGTGATTAGATGTGTTGGTTTTTCCCTAGACATAGTGTTTTCCTTGATGGCCAAAAAGCTATATTTTTGTCTCATCTGAGCAGAGTACCTTCTTCCATATGTTTGGGGAGTCTCCCACATGCCCTTTGACGAACACCAAATCTGTCTGCTTATTTTTTTCTTTAAGCAATGGCTTTTTTCTGGCCACTCTTCCGTAAAGCCCAGCTCTGTGGAGTGTATGGCTTAGCTCTGTGGAGTGTATTGGTCATATGATTGAGTGTAGTCTGGCCCAGGAGTGTGAAAGTGAACGGAAAGGATCTTGAGCAACGAACCGCCCATGCTGTCTCTGCCTGGCCGGTTCCCCTCTTTCCACTGGGATTCTCTGCCTCTAACCCTATTACAGGGGCTGAGTCACTGGCTTACTGGTGCTCTTTCATGCCGTCCCTAGGAGGGGTGCGTCACTTGAGTGGGTTGAGTCACTGACGTGATCTTCCTGTCTGGGTTGGCGCCCCCCCTTGGGTTGTGCCGTGGCGGAGATCTTTGTGGGCTATACTCAGCCTTGCCTCAGGATGGTAAGTTGGTGGTTGAAGATATCCCTCTAGTGGTGTGGGGGCTGTGCTTTGGCAAAGTGGGTGGGGTTATATCCTTCCTGTTTGGCCCTGTCCGGGGGAATCATTGGATAGGGCCACAGGCTCTCCTGACCCCTCCTGTCTCAGCCTCCAGTATTTATGCTGCAGTAGTTTGTGTCGGGGGGCTAGGGTCAGTTTGTTATATCTGGAGTACTTCTCCTGTCTTATCCGGTGTCCTGTGTGAATTAAAGTATGCTCTCTAATTCTCTCTTTCTCTCTTTCTTTCTCTCTCTCGGAGGACCTGAGCCCTAGGACCATGCCTCAGGACTACCTGGCATGATGACTCCTTGCTGTCCCCAGTCCACCTGGCCGTGCTGCTGCTCCAGTTTCAACTGTTCTGCCTGCGGCTATGGAATCCTGACCTGTTCACCGGACGTGCTACCCGTCACAAACCTGCTGTTTTCAACTCTCTAGAGACAGCAGGAGTGGTAGAGATACTCTTAATGATCGGCTATGAAAAGCCAACTGACATTTACTCCTGAGGTGCTGACATGCTGCACCCTCGACAACTACTGGGATTATTATTATTTGACCATGCTGGTCATTTATGAACATTTGAACATGTTGGACATGTTCTGTTATAATCTCCACCCGGCACAGCCAGAAGAGGACTGGCCACCCCTCATAGCCTGGTTCCTCTCTAGGTTTCTTCCTAGGTTTTGGCCTTTCTAGGTAGTTTTTCCTAGCCACCGTGCTTCTACACCTGCATCGCTTGCTGTTTGGTGTTTTAGGCTGGGTTTCTGTAGAGCACTTTGAGATATCAGCTGATGTACGAAGGGCTATATAAATACATTTGATTTGATTTGATTTAGTGGTCCTATGGACAGATACACCAATCTCCACTGTGGAGCTTAGCAACTCCTTCAGGGTTCTCTCTGATTAGTGCCCTTCTTGAACTGGTCCATGAGTTTTGGTGGGCAGTCCTCTCTTGGAAGGTTTGTTGTGGTGCCATATTCTTTCCATTTTTTAATAATGGATTTAATGGTGCTCCGTGGGATGTTCAAAGTTTCCGATTTTTTTTATAACCCAACTGTGATCTGTACTTCTCCACAACTTTGTCCCTGACCTGTTTGGAGAGCTCCTTGGTCTTCATGGTGCCGCTTGCTTGGTGGTGCCCCTTGCTTAGTGGTGTTGCAGACTCTGGGGCCTTTCAGAACAGGTGTATATATACTAAGATCATCTGACACTTAGATTGCACACAGGTGGACTTTATTTAACTAATTATGTGACTTCTGAAGGTAATTGGTTGCACCAGATCTTATTCAGGGGCTTCATATCAAAGGGGGTGAATACACACACCACTTTTCAGTTTTTTATTTTTAAGAATTTTTTGAAACAAGTAATTTTTTTCATTTCACTTCACCAATTTGGACTATTTTATGTCTGTCCATTACATGAAATCCCCAAGAAATCCATTTAAATTACAGGTTGTAATGCAACAAAATAGGAAAAATGCCAAGGAGGATGAATACTTTTGCAAGGCACTGTACACACACACACACACACACACACACACACACACACACTATTAGGCGTGTTCCCCTGTTTACATGTTTGGGCGTATGTGTGTCAGAGGTGAGGGATGATAAGCCAGTGTTTGATAAGAGCCGTCTGGTGTGTTAGTAGAACATGCAGAGGCATTCCAATTTCCTGTCTTTCCCTACACCCTACCCATTACCACCTACTGTCACCCTGGCCTAGCCCCTTACTCTCAAACTACTAACCCCTAAGTTTCCAACGTGACCTGACTTGAAGGCGGAGCATGCCTCATACCTGCGGCAGTACCTGGATCTCCTCGTCATTATGGCTGACATCTTGCAGTTCCTACGAAAACCGAGCGACATCATTGTGTACGCCCGCAAGGATTTCTTTGCCTTCCGCCGACCCCCGGGGGGCACCTTAAACACCTCTTCACATCGAAGACACACACTGTGGCTGTGTCTCAATAGTCTAGTAGCTTCCTTTCACAGGCACTTCAGTTAGCAATACTATTCTGGTTAGCAGATGGGCCTCGAGATCTAGAGTAATGATCAAATATGAATGCTTTTATGGATGTTTTTACTTTTATTTTTACTGTTTGTTTGCGTGAGCTGTATTGAAACAAATCCCAATAAACTCTGTTGCTATGGCAATCACAAGAGTTACCCTTATGTCATTTGGTGTGAATGAAAGAAAATGTATTATTTAATGTCTTGTATGTCTCCCATGTTTAATATTTGTTATTCACTTTATCTTCTAGAGATAATTCCAGTAACTGCTAATTTTCTTTAGGTCTGATGTGATCAACCCATATATTTATAAGAATAAAGATCTAAATGAAATGATGCTGATGCTCATCTGACTCAACAAGTAATGCTATTGTTTGGATAACGTTGCTGCCCGGATATCCTAGGAATGTGACAGCCTTTGAATAACACAATTATGTGCGTATTAATACCCCAGACCATCTTGCAAGGCAGACTGAGACAGCATTGACTTTCCTAGCCCTTGATCATGCTTCTCAGTTCCATTTACATTACACATAAGAGTCATTGAACGAATGCGACTTCTGTACGGGGGAGTTTTGTCAAGAGCCTCTATGCTCGGTCTGAACATTAACAGGAAACAGACATAAATCCCATCTAAACGTGAATGGGTTCTGAATTGCGATATGGTTCCAGAAGCATAAGGAGCGTATCTTTCATATCAGCATTTTTTTTTTAAAACAAAACATTAAATGGATGCACACCTTTATAGGGTTTGCGTTAGTGTTCCCACATGGCCACATCTCCATGTTACAGCACGTGTTTACAGAAGACAGACTGCAGATGGAGGGACCACCTATACTAATTAGCATGCTCCGAACACCTGTGTGTAATGGAAGAAGTCCATCTGAAACGTGCTACCACGGACATTTTTGAAATTATTTTGATGTGATATGAAAGTAAAGTGCGTTAATGTTTCTAGATCCATATCGTAATTGAGAATCAATTCATGTTTAGATGGAGTATTTGGCTATTTTGGCTGCATGAGCCAGTCTACCTCTGAAAATAACATAAGGTCCTTGGACCTTAAGGAGTAATAGCAACGTTAGGCTCCTTAAGAGTACATCTTGGGCTATGACCCCCCCCCCCCCTAATATCCAGGCTGTATCACATCCGGCCGTGACTGGGAGTCCCATAGTGCGGCACACAATTGGCCCAGCGTTGGCCGGGGTAGGCCGTCATTGTAAATAAGAATTTGTTCTTAACTGACTTGCCTAGTTAAATAAATGTTCAATACAATAAAATATATATAAAATATCAGAAAAAAAAATCATGTTAGAGAGCTTTTATTGAAAGGCAGAGGAAACATCTCAAACCATTTGAGTGCAAATGAAAAGCAACATTTCATCCATGGATCTACTGATGCACTGGCACTTCAGTGCACTTAAGAGGCAGGGTCAACTCAGTTAGTGAAGACAGGTCAGGATGGTGAGCACCAGACACAGCATCATTACACTCCTGTACTATTCATCTTCTACATGTAAGGGAAAGTATTCTGATCTAAAAACAAACCCACCGGGAAGGGGACCGAGTCAGAATCTGTAGTAGAGGACTACAGTACAGGACTACAGTACAGGACTACAGTAGAGGTCTACGGTACATGACTATGGTACAGGACTACAGTACAGGACTACAGTAGATGACTACAGTAGAGGACTACAGTACAGGACTACAGTAGAGGACTACAGTACAGGACTACAGTACAGGACTACAATAGAGGACTACAGTAGAGGACTACAGTACAGGACTACAGTAGAGGACTACAGTAGAGGATTACAGTAGAGGACTACAGTACAGGACTACAGTAGAGGACTACAGTAGAGGACTACAGTACAGGACTACAGTAGAGGATTACAGTAGAGGACTACAGTACAGGACTACAGTAGAGGATTACAGTAGAGGACTACAGTAGAGGATTACAGTAGAGGACTACAGTACAGGACTACAGTACAGGACTACAGTACAGGACTACAGTACAGGACTACAGGACTACAGTACAGGACTACAGTAGAGGATTACAGTAGAGGACTACAGTACAGGACTACAGTAGAGGACTACAGTAGAGGACTACAGTAGAGGTCTACAGTACAGGACTACAGTGGAGGACTACAGTACAGGACTACAGTGGAGGACTACAGTAGAGGGCTACAGTACAGGACTACAGTACAGGACTACAGTGGAGGACTACAGTACAGGACTACAGTACAGGACTAGAATCGAGGACTACAGTAGAGGACTACAGATAGAGGTCTATGGTACATGACTACGGTACATGACTACAGTACCCTGACTACAGTAGAGGACTACAGTAGAGGTCTACGGTACATGACTATGGTACAGGACTACAGTAGAGGACTATGGTAGAGGACTACAGTAGAGGATTACAGTAGAGGTCTACAGTACAGGACTACAGTAGAGGACTATGGTAGAGGACTACAGTACAGGACTACAGTAGAGGACTATGGTAGAGGACTACAGTAGATGACTACAGTAGAGGATTACAGTAGAGGACTACAGTACAGGACTACAGTAGAGGACTACAGTACAGGACTACAGTAGAGGATTACAGTAGAGGTCTACAGTACAGGACTACAGTAGAGGACTACAGTACAGGACTACAGTAGAGGACTACAGTAGAGGACTATGGTAGAGGTCTACAGTACAGGACTACGGTAGAGGACTATGGTAGAGGACTACAGTACAGGACTACAGTAGAGGACTACAGTAGAGGATTACAGTAGAGGACTACAGTACAGGACTACAGTAGAGGACTACAGTACAGGACTACAGTAGAGGACTACAGTACAGGACTACAGTAGAGGATTACAGTAGAGGACTACAGTAGAGGATTACAGTAGAGGACTACAGTAGAGGACTACAGTAGAGGATTACAGTAGAGGACTACAGTAGAGGATTACAGTAGAGGACTACAGTACAGGACTACAGCACAGGACTACAGCACAGAACTACAGCACAGAACTACAGTACAGGACTACAGTACACCTGATGTTACCAAGCTATGGCTGCATTAAGTTGTTTGTTGTTATGGGTTGTGTTAGAAGTCCTGAATAACTTACTTGAATACACAAAATATTCTTCATGTTTTCAGTGGTTGTGTCAGGGTTGTGTGGCAGTGCATCATGCCTGCAGATTTCCCCTCCCCCACTAATCAAGATTCACGACCCAGCTCTAGCTTGTGCTGGAATGCACGTCCCCACTCTTGCATGCGCAGGGCTCAGGGGGCCTCAGGCTGTGCTCCAGTACTAGTGTGCATGTACTAAAGGGCCTCCTGAAACTGGAACTAGCAAGATGTCAGCCCCCACGAATAGATGACTTTGAAAACAACAGTCGGCCATCTTGGAGGCTGTCTCTAGTTCTTATTATAGCTCAGCGGTTTTCCATAGGAATATATGGATGAGGAGAGCACTATCACAATCCACTGGTTTTAATGTCTATGGCTCGAGCGAACAGGGGACAGCTCCAGTGAGTGCACAGGCCAGTCGAGAGCGCAAATTAAACTTCAGCACGTGCAAGTGTGCCTTTGAGTGAGGCGAACGTCATTGTCACAGATCAAAAATAAATATTTCTTAAATAATACACATACAACTGTAAGCAATTAAACGTGATTCAAATGTGTAAAAAAAAAAACAATGTAACGCATTCAATTGTCCACCAGCAATAGTCTCTTGTCATTGTCAAGTTTTCACTCTCAATTTCTTAAATCACTCTCTTTCAAGTCTTGGAACCTTTGGGTTTGATTTCAAGCGGATGGGGGGCGGGCTTAAAGGCGGGTGCATCTAGAAACCTTAGATAGGTTACTTTCACTGGCGTGATGGATGAACTAACTAATTCCTGCACTTGGCCATTTCAGTGTTGTGATTGGCTATTACAACCCTTGTTTGCGTGTCTTCAAACAGGTGCACTGCAGAGCTGTCTGTTTAGCTAGCATGCTGGCTAAGCAGTAAGCACCAGAAGACTTGGGAAACCAAGAATATTGATAGCCAAATTAATTGGGAATTAAATTCATATAGCTATAGGCTATACATTCAGTCGAGTGGAATCTACTTGCTTAAGTTAGCTAATTAATTACTTGTCAGACAGCAAAATACGTATGTAAAACGAAAAGTCAGCTCCAGCAAACACCATAAAATTAGTTCACTAATTGCAGCAGGATCCAATATTCAGGGTATTAAACCCAAGGACACACACACAGCACATGGGTATCTTGAATAAAATGAAGAGGAAAGGGAGAACCTGCTACCTGCTACAGTTCATCCAGTACATAACCAGTCCCATATAATACAACATAAACGGACATGAAGCTGATAAACCAGCTAAACTCAGTTTAACATGTCAGAATCAGCTTTATTAGCCAAATACATTTGCATGTACAGGCATTTGACTCTGTGAAATGGTTCTGCCACAATAAACAGAATATACAGACAGACATAGTGAATATACAGACATAGTGCAGTGAGCATAGTCTGTGGATGAATAGTGCAGTGTGCATAGTCTGTGGATAAATAGTGCAGAGTGCAAAGTCTGTGGATAAATAGTGCAGTGTGCATAGTCTGTGGATGAATAGTGCAGTGTGCATAGTCTGTGGATAAATAGTGCAGTGTGCATAGTCTGGATAAATAGTGCAGTGTGCATAGTCTGTGGATGAATAGTGCAGTGTGCATAGTCTGTGGATAAATAGTGCAGTGTGCATAGTCTGTGGATAAATAGTGCAGTGTGCATAGTCTGTGGATGAATAGTGCAGTGTGCATAGTCTGTGGATAAATAGTGCAGTGTGCATAGTCTGTGGATAAATAGTGCAGTGTGCATAGTCTGTGGATAAATAGTGCAGTGTGCATAGTCTGTGGATAAATAGTGCAGAGTGCAAAGTCTGTGGATAAATAGTGCAGAGTGCAAAGTCTGTGGATAAATAGTGCAGAGTGCAAAGTCTGTGGATAAATAGTGCAGTGTGCATAGTCTGTGGATGAATAGTGCAGTGTGCATAGTCTGTGGATAAATAGTGCAGTGTGCATAGTCTGTGGATAAATAGTGCAGTGTGCATAGTCTGCGGATAAATAGTGCAGTGTGCATAGTCTGTGGATAAATAGTGCAGTGTGCATAGTCTGTGGATAAATAGTGCAGTGTGCATAGTCTGTGGATAAATAGTGCAGAGTGCAAAGTCTGTGGATAAATAGTGCAGTGTGCATAGTCTGTGGATAAATAGTGCAGTGTGCATAGTCTGTGGATAAATACTGCAGAGTGCAAAGTCTGTGGATAAATAGTGCAGTGTGCATAGTCTGTGGATAAATAGTGCAGTGTGCATAGTCTGTGGATAAATAGTGCAGAGTGCAAAGTCTGTGGATAAATAGTGCAGTGTGCATAGTCTGTGGATGAATAGTGCAGTGTGCATAGTCTGTGGATAAATAGTGTGCAAAGTCTGTGGATAAATAGTGCAGTGAAAGTCATAAATAGTCTGTGGATGAATAGTGCAGTGTGCATAGTCTGTGGATAAATAGCGCAGACTGCAAAGTCTGTGGATAAATAGTGCAGTGTGCATAGTCTGTGGATAAATAGTGCAGTGTGCATAGTCTGTGGATAAATAGTGCAGTGTGCATAGTCTGTGGATAAATAGTGCAGTGTGCATAGTCTGTGGATGAATAGTGCAGTGTGCATAGTCTGTGGATAAATAGTGCAGTGTGCATAGTCTGTGGATAAATAGTGCAGTGTGCATAGTCTGTGGATAAATAGTGCAGTGTGCATAGTCTGTGGATAAATAGTGCAGAGTGCAAAGTCTGTGGATAAATAGTGCAGAGTGCATAGTCTGTGGATAAATAGTGCAGTGTGCATAGTCTGTGGATAAATAGTGCAGAGTGCAAAGTCTGTGGATGAATAGTGCAGAGTGCAAAGTCTGTGGATAAATAGTGCAGAGTGCAAAGTCTGTGGATAAATAGTGCAGTGTGCATAGTCTGTGGATGAATAGTGCAGTGCGCATAGTCTGTGGATAAATAGTGCAGAGTGCAAAGTCTGTGGATAAATAGTGCAGTGTGCATAGTCTGTGGATGAATAGTGCAGTGTGCATAGTCTGTGGATAAATAGTGCAGTGTGCATAGTCTGTGGATGAATACTGCAGAGTGCAAAGTCTGTGGATAAATAGTGCAGTGTGCATAGTCTGTGGATAAATAGTGCAGTGTGCATAGTCTGTGGATAAATAGTGCAGTGTGCATAGTCTGTGGATGAATAGTGCAGTGTGCATAGTCTGTGGATAAATAGTGCAGTGTGCATAGTCTGTGGATAAATAGTGCAGTGTGCATAGTCTGTGGATAAATAGTGCAGTGTGCATAGTCTGTGGATAAATAGTGCAGTGTGCATAGTCTGTGGATGAATAGTGCAGTGTGCATAGTCTGTGGATAAATAGTGCAGTGTGCATAGTCTGTGGATAAATAGTGCAGTGTGCATAGTCTGTGGATAAATACTGCAGAGTGCAAAGTCTGTGGATAAATAGTGCAGTGTGCATAGTATGTGGATAAATAGTGCAATGTGCATAGTCTGTGGATAAATAGTGCAGTGTGCAAAGTCTGTGGATAAATAGTGCAGTGTGCATAGTCTGTGGATGAATAGTGCAGTGTGCATAGTCTGTGGATAAATAGTGCAGAGTGCAAAGTCTGTGGATAAATAGTGCAGTGAGCATAGTCTGTGGATGAATAGTGCAGTGTGCATAGTCTGTGGATAAATAGCGCAGAGTGCAAAGTCTGTGGATAAATAGTGCAGTGTGCATAGTCTGTGGATAAATAGTGCAGTGTGCATAGTCTGTGGATAAATAGTGCAGTGTGCATAGTCTGTGGATAAATAGTGCAGTGTGCATAGTCTGTGGATGAATAGTGCAGTGTGCATAGTCTGTGGATAAATAGTGCAGTGTGCATAGTCTGTGGATAAATAGTGCAGTGTGCATAGTCTGTGGATAAATAGTGCAGTGTGTAGTCTGTGGATAAATAGTGCAGTGTGCATAGTCTGTGGATAAATAGTGCAGAGTGCAAAGTCTGTGGATAAATAGTGCAGAGTGCATAGTCTGTGGATAAATAGTGCAGTGTGCATAGTCTGTGGATAAATAGTGCAGAGTGCAAAGTCTGTGGATGAATAGTGCAGAGTGCAAAGTCTGTGGATAAATAGTGCAGTGTGCATAGTCTGTGGATGAATAGTGCAGTGTGCATAGTCTGTGGATAAATAGTGCAGTGTGCATAGTCTGTGGATGAATACTGCAGAGTGCAAAGTCTGTGGATAAATAGTGCAGTGTGCATAGTCTGTGGATAAATAGTGCAGTGTGCATAGTCTGTGGATAAATAGTGCAGTGTGCATAGTCTGTGGATGAATAGTGCAGTGTGCATAGTCTGTGGATAAATAGTGCAGTGTGCATAGTCTGTGGATAAATAGTGCAGTGTGCATAGTCTGTGGATAAATACTGCAGAGTGCAAAGTCTGTGGATAAATAGTGCAGTGTGCATAGTATGTGGATAAATAGTGCAATGTGCATAGTCTGTGGATAAATAGTGCAGTGTGCAAAGTCTGTGGATAAATAGTGCAGTGTGCATAGTCTGTGGATGAATAGTGCAGTGTGCATAGTCTGTGGATAAATAGTGCAGAGTGCAAAGTCTGTGGATAAATAGTGCAGTGAGCATAGTCTGTGGATGAATAGTGCAGTGTGCATAGTCTGTGGATAAATAGCGCAGAGTGCAAAGTCTGTGGATAAATAGTGCAGTGTGCATAGTCTGTGGATAAATAGTGCAGTGTGCATAGTCTGTGGATAAATAGTGCAGTGTGCATAGTCTGTGGATAAATAGTGCAGTGTGCATAGTCTGTGGATGAATAGTGCAGTGTGCATAGTCTGTGGATAAATAGTGCAGTGTGCATAGTCTGTGGATAAATAGTGCAGTGTGCATAGTCTGTGGATAAATAGTGCAGTGTGCATAGTCTGTGGATAAATAGTGCAGTGTGCATAGTCTGTGGATAAATAGTGCAGAGTGCAAAGTCTGTGGATAAATAGTGCAGAGTGCATAGTCTGTGGATAAATAGTGCAGTGTGCATAGTCTGTGGATAAATAGTGCAGAGTGCAAAGTCTGTGGATGAATAGTGCAGAGTGCAAAGTCTGTGGATAAATAGTGCAGTGTGCATAGTCTGTGGATGAATAGTGCAGTGTGCATAGTCTGTGGATAAATAGTGCAGTGTGCATAGTCTGTGGATGAATACTGCAGAGTGCAAAGTCTGTGGATAAATAGTGCAGTGTGCATAGTCTGTGGATAAATAGTGCAGTGTGCATAGTCTGTGGATAAATAGTGCAGTGTGCATAGTCTGTGGATGAATAGTGCAGTGTGCATAGTCTGTGGATAAATAGTGCAGTGTGCATAGTCTGTGGATAAATAGTGCAGTGTGCATAGTCTGTGGATAAATAGTGCAGTGTGCATAGTCTGTGGATAAATAGTGCAGTGTGCATAGTCTGTGGATGAATAGTGCAGTGTGCATAGTCTGTGGATAAATAGTGCAGTGTGCATAGTCTGTGGATAAATAGTGCAGTGTGCATAGTCTGTGGATAAATACTGCAGAGTGCAAAGTCTGTGGATAAATAGTGCAGTGTGCATAGTATGTGGATAAATAGTGCAATGTGCATAGTCTGTGGATAAATAGTGCAGTGTGCAAAGTCTGTGGATAAATAGTGCAGTGTGCATAGTCTGTGGATGAATAGTGCAGTGTGCATAGTCTGTGGATAAATAGTGCAGAGTGCAAAGTCTGTGGATAAATAGTGCAGTGAGCATAGTCTGTGGATGAATAGTGCAGTGTGCATAGTCTGTGGATAAATAGCGCAGAGTGCAAAGTCTGTGGATAAATAGTGCAGTGTGCATAGTCTGTGGATAAATAGTGCAGTGTGCATAGTCTGTGGATAAATAGTGCAGTGTGCATAGTCTGTGGATAAATAGTGCAGTGTGCATAGTCTGTGGATGAATAGTGCAGTGTGCATAGTCTGTGGATAAATAGTGCAGTGTGCATAGTCTGTGGATAAATAGTGCAGTGTGCATAGTCTGTGGATAAATAGTGCAGTGTGCATAGTCTGTGGATAAATAGTGCAGTGTGCATAGTCTGTGGATAAATAGTGCAGAGTGCAAAGTCTGTGGATAAATAGTGCAGAGTGCATAGTCTGTGGATAAATAGTGCAGTGTGCATAGTCTGTGGATAAATAGTGCAGAGTGCAAAGTCTGTGGATGAATAGTGCAGAGTGCAAAGTCTGTGGATAAATAGTGCAGAGTGCAAAGTATGTGGATAAATAGTGCAGTGTGCATAGTCTGTGGATGAATAGTGCAGTGTGCATAGTCTGTGGATAAATAGTGCAAAGTGCAAAGTCTGTGGATAAATAGTGCAGTGTGCATAGTCTGTGGATGAATAGTGCAGTGTGCATAGTCTGTGGATAAATAGTGCAGTGTGCATAGTCTGTGGATGAATACTGCAGAGTGCAAAGTCTGTGGATAAATAGTGCAGTGTGCATAGTCTGTGGATAAATAGTGCAGAGTGCAAAGTCTGTGGATAAATAGTGCAGTGTGCATAGTCTGTGGATGAATAGTGCAGTGTGCATAGTCTGTGGATAAATAGTGCAGAGTGCAAAGTCTGTGGATAAATAGTGCAGTGAGCATAGTCTGTGGATGAATAGTGCAGTGTGCATAGTCTGTGGATAAATAGTGCAGAGTGCAAAGTCTGTGGATAAATAGTGCAGTGTGCATAGTCTGTGGATAAATAGTGCAGTGTGCATAGTCTGTGGATAAATAGTGTAGTGTGCATAGTCTGTGGATAAATAGTGCAGTGTGCATAGTCTGTGGATAAATAGTGCAGTGTGCATAGTCTGTGGATGAATAGTGCAGTGTGCATAGTCTGTGGATAAATAGTGCAGTGTGCATAGTCTGTGGATAAATAGTGCAGTGTGCATAGTCTGTGGATAAATAGTGCAGTGTGCATAGTCTGTGGATAAATAGTGCAGAGTGCAAAGTCTGTGGATAAATAGTGCAGAGTGCATAGTCTGTGGATAAATAGTGCAGTGTGCATAGTCTGTGGATAAATAGTGCAGAGTGCAAAGTCTGTGGATGAATAGTGCAGAGTGCAAAGTCTGTGGATAAATAGTGCAGTGTGCATAGTCTGTGGATGAATAGTGCAGTGTGCATAGTCTGTGGATGAATAGTGCAGTGTGCATAGTCTGTGGATAAATAGTGCAGAGTGCAAAGTCTGTGGATAAATAGTGCAGTGTGCATAGTCTGTGGATGAATAGTGCAGTGTGCATAGTCTGTGGATAAATAGTGCAGTGTGCATAGTCTGTGGATGAATAGTGCAGAGTGCATAGTCTGTGGATAAATAGTGCAGTGTGCATAGTCTGTGGATAAATAGTGCAGTGTGCACAGTCTGTGGATAAATAGTGCAGTGTGCATAGTCTGTGGATGAATAGTGCAGAGTGCATAGTCTGTGGATAAATAGTGCAGTGTGCATAGTCTGTGGATAAATAGTGCAGAGTGCATAGTCTGTGGATAAATAGTGCAGTGTGCATAGTCTGTGGATAAATAGTGCAGTGTGCATAGTCTGTGGATAAATAGTGCAGTGTGCATAGTCTGTGGATAAATAGTGCAGTGTGCATAGTTTGTGGATAAATAGTGCAGAGTGCAAAGTCCATTGATGAGAGGATCACCGTGGACCAGTTAGCCGGTTGGTGAGGGCCACGGAGCATGAGAATAAACTGTTCAGGTGGCGTGAGGTTTTGGTTGTGACTGACCTGAACCATTTGCCAAAGGGTAGTGTGGAAGAGGGGGTGGAAGGTGTCGGCGATGATCTTTCCTACACTCTTCCTGGCCCAAGAGTCATGCAGGACCTGGGCAGAGGGCAGGTGACAGCCAATGACCCTCTCAGCAGACTGAACAATCAGTTCCATTGATGGAGCAGGTGAGAATGGACTCGATGTTGGTCGTTTAGAACTGAATCAGTACACAAAGTATTCAAAGGAGGACTGAGGCAAAGCAACACCAGACATTCACCAAACATTGCGCTATGGATAACACATTTGATTTATCGTAATTGTCGGATTGGGAACTAGCATTGTTTATCAATTACAGAATCCCAAAACATTTCAATTTGGCATTAGAAGTTTTATGTAATACAGTCAATTATACAGGAGTGAAATCGCATAGGGAGTCTCATCAGATCAGATGTTTTCAGCAAGCTAGAGAGCCATCTGTGGAAAGAACCCAAGTAGAACAAAGATATGTGCAAACATTCAACATAAGATTCCACCTAAAACAATGACATGAGCTCTGTCCCAATTAATCTCTGCTCAACTCCTCACTTCCTCTCTACTCGCATCCCTTCTGAAAAACTAATTGGAGGAGGTCTGAGGTGAGGAACATTGGGTCGTCTCCTCCAGTGGGGTTTTAGAAGGAGGTGCGATGGTCAGTCCTTGTACCCATAGCTCTGTCTATTAATTTGAGAGTGGTTATATTTCTTTTTTGAGTATTTAAGAAACACATAAATGAGAATACAAGTATGTTTAAGCACATATGACTGTTGGGAGTTTGGTCCCTTACCTTCAGCTCCCAGGTGCAGCAGAGCTGACACTCTAAAGAGGAAGTTGCATCAGAGGCCTTGACCATCCGTCAGATGTCTTGACCACCCTCTGGCTGTTCTCCAGTCAGATGTCTTGACCACCCTCTGGCTGTTCTCCAGTCAGATGTCTTGACCACCCTCTGGCTGTTCTCCAGACAGATGTCTTGACCACCCTCTGGCTGTTCTCCAGTCAGATGTCTTGACCACCCTCTGGCTGTTCTCCAGACAGATGTCTTGACCACCCTCTGGTTATTCTCCAGTCAGATGTCTTGACCACCCTCTGGTTGTTCTCCAGTCAGATGTCTTGACCACCCTCTGGCTGTTCTCCAGACAGTTGTCTTGACCACCCTCTGGTTGTTCTCCAGTCAGATGTCTTGACCACCCTCTGGCTGTTCTCCAGACAGATGTCTTGACCACCCTCTGGCTGTTCTCCAGTCAGATGTCTTGACCATCCTCTGGCTGTTCTCCAGACAGATGTCTTGACCACCCTCTGGTTGTCATCCAGTCAGATGTCTTGACCACCCTCTGGCTGTTCTCCAGTCAGATGTCTTGACCACCCTCTGGTTGTCATCCAGTCAGATGTCTTGACCACCCTTTGGCTGTTCTCCAGACAGATGTCTTGACCACCCTCTGGTTGTTCTCCAGACAGATGTCTTGACCACCCTCTGGTTGTCATCCAGTCAGATGTCTTGACCACCCTCTGGCTGTTCTCCAGACAGATGTCTTGACCACCCTCTGGTTGTCATCCAGTCAGATGTCTTGACCACCCTCTGGTTGTCATCCAGTCAGATGTCTTGACCACCCTCTGGCTGTTCTCCAGTCAGATGTCTTGACCACCCTCTGGTTGTCATCCAGTCAGATGTCTTGACCACCCTTTGGCTGTTCTCCAGACAGATGTCTTGACCACCCTCTGGTTGTTCTCCAGACAGATGTCTTGACCACCCTCTGGTTGTCATCCAGTCAGATGTCTTGACCACCCTCTGGTTGTCATCCAGTCAGATGTCTTGACCACCCTTTGGCTGTTCTCCAGACAGATGTCTTGACCACCCTCTGGTTGTTCTCCAGACAGATGTCTTGACCACCCTCTGGTTGTCATCCAGTCAGATGTCTTGACCACCCTTTGGCTGTTCTCCAGACAGATGTCTTGACCACCCTCTGGCTGTTCTCCAGTCAGATGTCTTGACCACCCTCTGGCTGTTCTCCAGTCAGATGTCTTGACCACCCTCTGGCTGTTCTCCAGTCAGATGTCTTGACCACCCTCTGGCTGTTCTCCAGTCAGATGTCTTGACCACCCTCTGGCTGTTCTCCAGTCAGATGTCTTGACCACCCTCTGGCTGTTCTCCAGACAGGTGTCTTGACCACCCTCTGGTTGTTCTCCAGTCAGATGTCTTGACCACCCTCTGGCTGTTCTCCAGACAGATGTCTTGACCACCCTCTGGCTGTTCTCCAGTCAGATGTCTTGACCACCCTCTGGCTGTTCTCCAGACAGATGTCTTGACCACCCTCTGGTTGTCATCCAGTCAGATGTCTTGACCACCCTCTGGCTGTTCTCCAGTCAGATGTCTTGACCACCCTCTGGTTGTCATCCAGTCAGATGTCTTGACCACCCTTTGGCTGTTCTCCAGACAGATGTCTTGACCACCCTCTGGTTGTTCTCCAGACAGATGTCTTGACCACCCTCTGGTTGTCATCCAGTCAGATGTCTTGACCACCCTCTGGTTGTCATCCAGTCAGATGTCTTGACCACCCTTTGGCTGTTCTCCAGACAGATGTCTTGACCACCCTCTGGCTGTTCTCCAGTCAGATGTCTTGACCACCCTCTGGCTGTTCTCCAGTCAGATGTCTTGACCACCCTCTGGCTGTGCTCCAGTCAGATGTCTTGACCACCCTCTGGCTGTTCTCCAGTCAGATGTCTTGACCACCCTCTGGTTGTTCTCCAGTCAGATGTCTTGACCACCCTCTGGCTGTTCTCCAGACAGATGTCTTGACCACCCTCTGGCTGTTCTCCAGACAGATGTCTTGACCACCCTCTGGCTGTTCTCCAGACAGATGTCTTGACCACCCTCTGGTTGTCATCCAGTCAGATGTCTTGACCACCCTCTGGTTGTCATCCAGTCAGATGTCTTGACCACCCTCTGGCTGTTCTCCAGTCAGATGTCTTGACCACCCTCTGGTTGTCATCCAGTCAGATGTCTTGACCACCCTTTGGCTGTTCTCCAGACAGATGTCTTGACCACCCTCTGGCTATTCTCCAGTCAGATGTCTTGACCACCCTCTGGCTGTTCTCCAGTCAGATGTCTTGACCACCCTCTGGCTGTTCTCCAGTCAGATGTCTTGACCACCCTCTGGCTGTTCTCCAGTCAGATGTCTTGACCACCCTCTGGCTGTTCTCCAGTCAGATGTCTTGACCACCCTCTGGTTATTCTCCAGTCAGATGTCTTGACCACCCTCTGGTTGTTCTCCAGTCAGATGTCTTGACCACCCTCTGGCTGTTCTCCAGACAGGTGTCTTGACCACCCTCTGGTTGTTCTCCAGTCAGATGTCTTGACCACCCTCTGGCTGTTCTCCAGACAGATGTCTTGACCACCCTCTGGTTGTTCTCCAGACAGATGTCTTCACCACCCTCTGGTTGTCATCCAGTCAGATGTCTTGACCACCCTCTGATTGTCATCCAGTCAGATGTCTTGACCACCCTTTGGCTGTTCTCCAGACAGATGTCTTGACCACCCTCTGGTTGTTCTCCAGACAGATGTCTTGACCACCCTCTGGTTGTTCTCCAGTCAGATGTCTTGACCACCCTTTGGCTGTTCTCCAGACAGATGTCTTGACCACCCTCTGGCTGTTCTCCAGTCAGATGTCTTGACCACCCTCTGGCTGTTCTCCAGTCAGATGTCTTGACCACCCTCTGGCTGTTCTCCAGTCAGATGTCTTGACCACCCTCTGGTTATTCTCCAGTCAGATGTCTTGACCACCCTCTGGTTGTTCTCCAGTCAGATGTCTTGACCACCCTCTGGCTGTTCTCCAGACAGGTGTCTTGACCACCCTCTGGTTGTTCTCCAGTCAGATGTCTTGACCACCCTCTGGCTGTTCTCCAGACAGATGTCTTGACCACCCTCTGGCTGTTCTCCAGTCAGATGTCTTGACCACCCTCTGGCTGTTCTCCAGACAGATGTCTTGACCACCCTCTGGTTGTCATCCAGTCAGATGTCTTGACCACACTCTGGCTGTTCTCCAGTCAGATGTCTTGACCACCCTCTGGTTGTCATCCAGTCAGATGTCTTGACCACCCTTTGGCTGTTCTCCAGACAGATGTCTTGACCACCATCTGGTTGTTCTCCAGACAGATGTCTTGACCACCCTCTGGTTGTCATCCAGTCAGATGTCTTGACCACCCTCTGGTTGTCATCCAGTCAGATGTCTTGACCACCCTTTGGCTGTTCTCCAGACAGATGTCTTGACCACCCTCTGGTTGTTCTCCAGTCAGATGTCTTGACCACCCTCTGGCAGTTCTCCAGTCAGATGTCTTGGCCACCCTCTGGTTGTTCTCCAGTCAGATGTCTTGACCACCCTCTGGCTGTTCTCCAGACAGATGTCTTGACCACCCTCTGGCTGTTCTCCAGACAGGTGTCTTGACCACCCTCTGGTTGTTCTCCAGTCAGATGTCTTGACCACCCTCTGGCTGTTCTCCAGACAGATGTCTTGACCACCCTCTGGCTGTTCTCCAGTCAGATGTCTTGACCACCCTCTGGCTGTTCTCCAGTCAGATGTCTTGACCACCCTTTGGCTGTTCTCCAGACAGGTGTCTTGACCACCCTCTGGCTGTTCTCCAGTCAGATGTCTTGACCACCCTCTGGTTGTTCTCCAGACAGATGTCTTGACCACCCTCTGGCTGTTCTCCCGACAGATGTCTTGACCACCCTCTGGCTGTTCTCCAGTCAGATGTCTTGACCACCCTCTGGTTGTTCTCCAGACAGATGTCTTGACCACCCTCTGGCTGTTCTCCAGTCAGATGTCTTGACCACCCTCTGGCTGTTCTCCAGACAGATGTCTTGACCACCCTCTGGCTGTTCTCCAGACAGATGTCTTGACCACCCTCTGGTTGTTCTCCAGACAGATGTCTTGACCACCTTCTGGCTGTTCTCCAGACAGATGTCTTGCCCACCCTCTGGTTGTTCTCCAGACAGATGTCTTGACCACCTTCTGGCTGTTCTCCAGACAGATGTCTTGACCACCCTCTGACTGTTCTCCAGTCAGATGTCTTGACCACCCTCTGGCTGTTCTCCAGTCAGATGTCTTGACCACCCTCTGGTTGTTCTCCAGACAGATGTCTTGACCACCCTCTGGTTGTCATCCAGTCAGATGTCTTGACCACCCTTTGGCTGTTCTCCAGACAGATGTCTTGACCACCCTCTGGCTGTTCTCCAGTCAGATGTCTTGACCACCCTCTGGCTGTTCTCCAGTCAGATGTCTTGACCACCCTCTGGCTGTTCTCCAGTCAGATGTCTTGACCACCCTCTGGTTGTTCTCCAGTCAGATGTCTTGACCACCCTCTGGCTGTTCTCCAGACAGATGTCTTGACCACCCTCTGGCTGTTCTCCAGACAGATGTCTTGACCACCCTCTGGCTGTTCTCCAGACAGATGTCTTGACCACCCTCTGGTTGTCATCCAGTCAGATGTCTTGACCACCCTCTGGTTGTCATCCAGTCAGATGTCTTGACCACCCTCTGGCTGTTCTCCAGTCAGATGTCTTGACCACCCTCTGGTTGTCATCCAGTCAGATGTCTTGACCACCCTTTGGCTGTTCTCCAGACAGATGTCTTGACCACCCTCTGGCTATTCTCCAGTCAGATGTCTTGACCACCCTCTGGCTGTTCTCCAGTCAGATGTCTTGACCACCCTCTGGCTGTTCTCCAGTCAGATGTCTTGACCACCCTCTGGCTGTTCTCCAGTCAGATGTCTTGACCACCCTCTGGCTGTTCTCCAGTCAGATGTCTTGACCACCCTCTGGTTATTCTCCAGTCAGATGTCTTGACCACCCTCTGGTTGTTCTCCAGTCAGATGTCTTGACCACCCTCTGGCTGTTCTCCAGACAGGTGTCTTGACCACCCTCTGGTTGTTCTCCAGTCAGATGTCTTGACCACCCTCTGGCTGTTCTCCAGACAGATGTCTTGACCACCCTCTGGTTGTTCTCCAGACAGATGTCTTCACCACCCTCTGGTTGTCATCCAGTCAGATGTCTTGACCACCCTCTGATTGTCATCCAGTCAGATGTCTTGACCACCCTTTGGCTGTTCTCCAGACAGATGTCTTGACCACCCTCTGGTTGTTCTCCAGACAGATGTCTTGACCACCCTCTGGTTGTTCTCCAGTCAGATGTCTTGACCACCCTTTGGCTGTTCTCCAGAAATTTGTCTTGACCACCCTCTGGCTGTTCTCCAGTCAGATGTCTTGACCACCCTCTGGCTGTTCTCCAGTCAGATGTCTTGACCACCCTCTGGCTGTTCTCCAGTCAGATGTCTTGACCACCCTCTGGCTGTTCTCCAGTCAGATGTCTTGACCACCCTCTGGCTGTTCTCCAGTCAGATGTCTTGACCACCCTCTGGTTATTCTCCAGTCAGATGTCTTGACCACCCTCTGGTTGTTCTCCAGTCAGATGTCTTGACCACCCTCTGGCTGTTCTCCAGACAGGTGTCTTGACCACCCTCTGGCTGTTCTCCAGTCAGATGTCTTGACCACCCTCTGGCTGTTCTCCAGTCAGATGTCTTGACCACCCTCTGGCTGTTCTCCAGTCAGATGTCTTGACCACCCTCTGGTTGTTCTCCAGTCAGATGTCTTGACCACCCTCTGGCTGTTCTCCAGACAGATGTCTTGACCACCCTCTGGCTGTTCTCCAGACAGATGTCTTGACCACCCTCTGGCTGTTCTCCAGACAGATGTCTTGACCACCCTCTGGTTGTCATCCAGTCAGATGTCTTGACCACCCTCTGGTTGTCATCCAGTCAGATGTCTTGACCACCCTCTGGCTGTTCTCCAGTCAGATGTCTTGACCACCCTCTGGTTGTCATCCAGTCAGATGTCTTGACCACCCTTTGGCTGTTCTCCAGACAGATGTCTTGACCACCCTCTGGCTATTCTCCAGTCAGATGTCTTGACCACCCTCTGGCTGTTCTCCAGTCAGATGTCTTGACCACCCTCTGGCTGTTCTCCAGTCAGATGTCTTGACCACCCTCTGGCTGTTCTCCAGTCAGATGTCTTGACCACCCTCTGGCTGTTCTCCAGTCAGATGTCTTGACCACCCTCTGGTTATTCTCCAGTCAGATGTCTTGACCACCCTCTGGTTGTTCTCCAGTCAGATGTCTTGACCACCCTCTGGCTGTTCTCCAGACAGGTGTCTTGACCACCCTCTGGTTGTTCTCCAGTCAGATGTCTTGACCACCCTCTGGCTGTTCTCCAGACAGATGTCTTGACCACCCTCTGGTTGTTCTCCAGACAGATGTCTTCACCACCCTCTGGTTGTCATCCAGTCAGATGTCTTGACCACCCTCTGATTGTCATCCAGTCAGATGTCTTGACCACCCTTTGGCTGTTCTCCAGACAGATGTCTTGACCACCCTCTGGTTGTTCTCCAGACAGATGTCTTGACCACCCTCTGGTTGTTCTCCAGTCAGATGTCTTGACCACCCTTTGGCTGTTCTCCAGAAATTTGTCTTGACCACCCTCTGGCTGTTCTCCAGTCAGATGTCTTGACCACCCTCTGGCTGTTCTCCAGTCAGATGTCTTGACCACCCTCTGGCTGTTCTCCAGTCAGATGTCTTGACCACCCTCTGGCTGTTCTCCAGTCAGATGTCTTGACCACCCTCTGGCTGTTCTCCAGTCAGATGTCTTGACCACCCTCTGGTTATTCTCCAGTCAGATGTCTTGACCACCCTCTGGTTGTTCTCCAGTCAGATGTCTTGACCACCCTCTGGCTGTTCTCCAGACAGGTGTCTTGACCACCCTCTGGTTGTTCTCCAGTCAGATGTCTTGACCACCCTCTGGCTGTTCTCCAGACAGATGTCTTGACCACCCTCTGGCTGTTCTCCAGTCAGATGTCTTGACCACCCTCTGGTTGTCATCCAGTCAGATGTCTTGACCACACTCTGGCTGTTCTCCAGTCAGATGTCTTGACCACCCTCTGGTTGTCATCCAGTCAGATGTCTTGACCACCCTTTGGCTGTTCTCCAGACAGATGTCTTGACCACCATCTGGTTGTTCTCCAGACAGATGTCTTGACCACCCTCTGGTTGTCATCCAGTCAGATGTCTTGACCACCCTCTGGTTGTCATCCAGTCAGATGTCTTGACCACCCTTTGGCTGTTCTCCAGACAGATGTCTTGACCACCCTCTGGTTGTTCTCCAGTCAGATGTCTTGACCACCCTCTGGCAGTTCTCCAGTCAGATGTCTTGGCCACCCTCTGGTTGTTCTCCAGTCAGATGTCTTGACCACCCTCTGGCTGTTCTCCAGACAGATGTCTTGACCACCCTCTGGCTGTTCTCCAGACAGGTGTCTTGACCACCCTCTGGTTGTTCTCCAGTCAGATGTCTTGACCACCCTCTGGCTGTTCTCCAGACAGATGTCTTGACCACCCTCTGGCTGTTCTCCAGTCAGATGTCTTGACCACCCTCTGGCTGTTCTCCAGTCAGATGTCTTGACCACCCTTTGGCTGTTCTCCAGACAGGTGTCTTGACCACCCTCTGGCTGTTCTCCAGTCAGATGTCTTGACCACCCTCTGGTTGTTCTCCAGACAGATGTCTTGACCACCCTCTGGCTGTTCTCCCGACAGATGTCTTGACCACCCTCTGGCTGTTCTCCAGTCAGATGTCTTGACCACCCTCTGGTTGTTCTCCAGACAGATGTCTTGACCACCCTCTGGCTGTTCTCCAGTCAGATGTCTTGACCACCCTCTGGCTGTTCTCCAGACAGATGTCTTGACCACCCTCTGGCTGTTCTCCAGACAGATGTCTTGACCACCATCTGGTTGTTCTCCAGACAGATGTCTTGACCACCTTCTGGCTGTTCTCCAGACAGATGTCTTGCCCACCCTCTGGTTGTTCTCCAGACAGATGTCTTGACCACCTTCTGGCTGTTCTCCAGACAGATGTCTTGACCACCCTCTGACTGTTCTCCAGTCAGATGTCTTGACCACCCTCTGGCTGTTCTCCAGTCAGATGTCTTGACCACCCTCTGGTTGTTCTCCAGACAGATGTCTTGACCACCCTCTGGCTGTTCTCCAGTCAGATGTCTTGACCACCCTCTGGTTGTTCTCCAGACAGATGTCTTGACCATCCTCTGGCTGTTCTCCAGTCAGATGTCTTGACCACCCTCTGGCTGTTCTCCAGACAGGTGTCTTGACCACCCTCTGGCTGTTCTCCAGTCAGATGTCTTGACCACCCTCTGACTGTTCTCCAGTCAGATGTCTTGACCACCCTCTGGCTGTTCTCCAGTCAGATGTCTTGACCACCCTCTGGTTGTTCTCCAGACAGATGTCTTGACCACCCTCTGGCTGTTCTCCAGTCAGATGTCTTGACCACCCTCTGGTTGTTCTCCAGACAGATGTCTTGACCATCCTCTGGCTGTTCTCCAGTCAGATGTCTTGACCACCCTCTGGCTGTTCTCCAGACAGGTGTCTTGACCACCCTCTGGCTGTTCTCCAGTCAGATGTCTTGACCACCCTCTGGTTGTCATCCAGTCAGATGTCTTGACCACCCTTTGGCTGTTCTCCAGACAGATGTCTTGACCACCCTCTGGCTGTTCTCCAGTCAGATGTCTTGACCACCCTCTGGTTGTTCTCCAGACAGATGGCTTGACCACCCTCTGGCTGTTCTCCAGTCAGATGTCTTAACCACCCTCTGGCTGTTCTCCAGACAGATGTCTTGACCACCCTCTGGTTGTTCTCCAGACAGATGTCTTGACCACCTTCTGGCTGTTCTCCAGACAGATGTCTTAACCACCCTCTGACTGTTCTCCAGTCAGATGTCTTGACCACCCTCTGGCTGTTCTCCAGTCAGATGTCTTGACCACCCTCTGGCTGTTCTCCAGTCAGATGTCTTGACCACCTTCTGGCTGTTCTCCAGTCAGCGGTAGCGTTGGAAAGTATCCCAGGTACTGTTAGTGGCCACATCACCTCACTCAGAACCAGTGAAGATCTCTAGGTTCTCACAGTGGGGCATCAGCATTATCTACAGAGAGGGCAGGCCTATACAAGAGATGGAATTAGATTTAGTATAGAGTCATTGTACAATAGAATAGAATCCTTGTACAATCCATAGACATTGGTAAAAAGGTACAAGTAAAGGTAAAAAGTACACCACTGGAGTTAAGGAAGGTGGAGCGATACATATGTTCAGAGTTGTGTAAGGCATAAGATGAGTTGGTCCAAACTTGGCATCCTCTGCCTCGTTGGTGTAGTGGTCCAGGGCGATGATGTAGAAGCTTGACTCCACCTGATCAAACCTGCTCTCTCTACACACACTGACCTGTCTCCTGTCAGGGAATGTCACAGACAACGTTCAATAAAGTTTCAATGTTTTAACATCTTAATGTTGCATTGAAGGTAAGAGTCCATTTTAAGACTGCTGTGGCTGTATCAAAAGAGGCAACTATGGATAATAATTTAGCCAAATAAGTGATAACACACAATGTGGGACTGAGCCCATCTTCGGACAGTGCAGATGCAAAATTTGGTAACAAATCACAGTACAAACAGCACAAACAGTCATTCTGTACCAAACTTTGCATCTGCACTGTTCTTCAAGTAAATGTGTTTCGGTAAAAAAATGGTAAATTGTTCAAATTAGTCCTTGTGCATAAAGTTGTATGGCTTGTTTAACTTTGCAATCATTGGTTTTTGTTTGAAATACATTTTAAAGTGAAAAATCTGTTACCATGGAATTGCCTTGTACCAATCCATGCCAAATGTCAGTCAGTCTGGCTCAATATTGAACAGCCTGCTTTCATCTAATGCCCAACTGATTTCGTGGAGAGCCATCCTCCTATAGGTTTTCACTTCATCCATTACCTACACTAGTCATATTGTTTAGCATTATAAACTGGGTGGTTCGAGCCCTGAATGATGATTGGCTGACAGCCATGGTATATCAGATCGTATACCATTGGTATGACAAAACATTTTTTTCTACTGCTCTAATTACAGTTTATAATAGCAATAAGGCACCTTGGGGGTTTGTGGTATATGGCCAATATACCACTGCTAAGGGCTGTTCTTAGGCGCAACGCAGTTATCACACCCCCTCAAGCCTTATTGCTTAATAAATTACTATCACATGCATTCAGTCGAGAATCATCTTCCTAACCAGTAATAGACAGCAGCTGGTCATCATCCTGTCAAAGTGACAAATGTCCTATGCACAATGCCTTCATACAGCGTCAAATAAATTAGAGGAACTCTCAGTACCACTAATGGTTAAGTTACGGGAGTGATTGGTGGATGTCATGGTTACCCGCAGGAAGTCCCCAGAGTGCTGTGCATAGAGGAGAGACAAGATATCCAACTTGGAACAGAATGGACTTCTATTGCTCCTGTCTCTGTCAACTGAGCAGAGGACAACTTCACCACCACATATTAGTGACAGCGGACTTGCATGGAAAAAGGGATGGAGAGAAATGGAAATAGTCTGGGTAGCCATTTGATTAGCTGTTCAGGAGTCTTATGGATTGGGGGTAGAAGCTATTTAGGAGCCTCTTGGACCTAGACTTGGCGTTCCGGTACCTCTTGCCGTGCGGTAGCAGAAAAAACAGTCTATGAATAGGGTGGCTGGAGTCTTAGACAATTTTTAGGGCCGTCCTCTGACACCGCCTGGTATAGAGGTCCTGGATGGAAGGAAGCTTGGCCGGTGATGTTCTGGGCCGTACGCACTACCCTCTGTAGTGCCTTGCGGTCGGAGGCTGAGCAGTTGCCGTACCAGGCGGTTATGCAACCTGTCAGGATGCTCTCGATGGTGCAACTGTAAAACCTTTTGAGGATCTGAGGACCCATGCTAAATCTTTTCAATCTCCTGAGAGGGAATAGGTTTTGTTGTGCCCTCTTTACGATTGTCTTGGTGTGCTTGGACCATGTTGGTTTGTTGGTGATGTGGATGCCAAGGAACTTGAAACTCTCAACCTGCTCCACTACAGCCCCGTCGGTGAGAATGGGGGTGTGCTTGGTCCTTCTTTTCCTGTAGTCCACAATCATCTCCTTTGTCTTGATCACGTTGGGGGATAGGTTGTTGTCCTTGCACCATACGGTCAGGTCTCTGACCTCCTCCCTATAGACTGTCTCATCGTTGTCGGTGATCAGGCCTACCACTGTTGTGTCATCGGCAAACGTAATGATGGTGTTGGAGTCATGCCTGGCCGTGCAGTCATGAGTGAACAGAGAGTACAAGAGGGGGCTGAGCACCCACCCCTGAGGGCCCCCCCGTGTTTAGGATCAGCATGGCGGATGTGTTGTTATCTACCCTTACCACCTGGGGGCAGCCCGTCAGGAAGTCCAGGATTCAGTTGCAGAGGGAGGTGTTTAGTCCCAGGGTCCTAAGCTTAGTGATGAGCTTTGAGGGCCTATAGTGTTGAACGCAGAGCTGTAGTCAATGAATAGCATTCTCACATAGGTGTTCCTTTTGTCCAGGTGGGAAAGGGCAGTGTGGAGTGCAATTGAGATTGCATCATCTGTAGATCTGTTGGGGCGGTATGCAAATTGGAGTGGGTCTAGGGTTTCTGGGATAATGGTGTTTATGTGAGCCATGACCAGACTTTCAAAGCATTCCATGGCTACGGACGTGAGTGCTACGGGTCGGTAGTCATTTAGGCAGGTTACCTTAGTGTTCTTGGGCACAGGGACTATGGTTGTCTGCTTGAAACATGTTGGTATTACAGACTCAGACAGAGAGAGGTTGAAAATATCAGTGAAGACACTTGCCAGTTGGTCAGCGCATGCTCGGAGTACACATCCTGGTAATCCATCTGACCCTGCGGCCTTGTGAATGATGACCTGTTTAAGGTCTTACTCACATCAAATCAAATCAAATCAAATTTTATTTGTCACATACACATGGTTAGCAGATGTTAGTGCGAGTGTAGCGAAATGCTTGTGCTTCTAGTTCCGACAATGCAGTAATAACCAACAAGTAATCTAACTAACAATTCCAAAACTACTGTCTTATACACAGTGTAAGGGGATAAAGAATATGTACATAAGGATATATGAATGAGTGATGGTACAGGGCAGCATACAGTAGATGGTATCGAGTACAGTATATACATATGAGATGAGTATGTAGACAAAGTAAACAAAGTGGCATAGTTAAAGTGGCTAGTGATACATGTATTGCATAAGGATGCAGTCGATGATATAGAGTACAGTATATACGTATGCATATGAGATGAATAATGTAGGGTAAGTAACATTATATAAGGTAGCATTGTTTAAAGTGGCTAGTGATATATTTACCTGCGGAGAGTGTGATCACACAGTTGTCCGGAACAGCTGATGCTCTCATGCATGTTTCAGTGTTACTGGTGCTTCCTGCTTTAATTTGAGCTTGTAAGCAGGAATCAAGAGGATAGAATTATGGTCAGAGGTCATTCTAATGTATTGTAACTGCACAAAAACTGATAGCGTAAAAGTGATCAAATATGTATTTCGATTAGACTATCTCAAAGTATGCAGTTAGCGGTTTAGCTACAATATTGGCTACTTACTTGGCTCCTGGCTACACTTCCTCCTCAATCACAGCTCTCTTCCCCAGTGAGGGTCTTCCCTGTCTGTTCTCACCCTGCCTCTTACACTTTCCTAACACCTTCCAAGTCCTCCTCCTCTACTAAATCCCTTTTCGACTTAGCTACAATGCTCTTTGTTAAACCAGAGACGGTAGAGAACAAAATCACATTTGGTTAAATCGCAGGGTCAAACGTTAGTAAGCTAGCTGGTTAGCTAACGTTAACTAGTTAGCTTCCTAGCTTGCTGGCGTTAACCTAGCTTGCCTCATCAATACCCTGCTAGGCTAAATAGGCTACTTCAGTTTCAATATTGAGATCATAGTTGGCTAGCTAGCTAGTTGGTTGGTAAGCTTCTCTACTGAAAAACTATTCACCCTCTTCACTGTCAGACATCATTCACCTTTCAACATCCCCTTTCATCTTCTGTGGTTAAACTTTTGGTTAGAGAGCAGTCAAGCAGTGACTGAATTTAGAATTGGATAGACCATTTCGTTCCAGTTCGACGCTTGAATCGGATTTGACTCCATACATTGGCTCTACAGGTTCCCAGAGTGGACAGATAATGCATTGATGTTACAAGTCATTATACCACCCAGTGCTTAGTGATCCGCTGCTCTGTCCCCCGGTGAGTCAAAACAAGTGCACCCCACATCATGGTTGTGTGCAGTACAGAACGGAACTATAGGCTACACCAGTGGTTATAGGCCTGCATCTGTTTGCATTTATTGCATTGGATAATTATATGGAGAGTTGAAATAATTGATCTCTTTAATATACTATAGTGATGCCTAATGCCTAAATAATCTAATTAATTATGATCTCAATTAACACAGTGTTGGCAAGTGCTTTTTAGTGTTGGCAAGTGTTTTCCTATTGTTATTGACATTGAGAGGAATAACCTATTCCTTTCCTTTGGCTTAAAACTAAAAACAGAGGCAGGCCTATCACGCTGGCCTGGACAAATTACACTACATGGTCAAAAGTACAGTATCAATGCGTACTTTAGAAGTGTCTCATCTACTGTATCTCAGAAGGCAGAACAGGACTCCTCAATAATAATCACTATATTTACTTCATAAAAAACGAATTATACTAATTCACCGCACATAGCATGGAGACTTAGTACTGACACTCACTCGGAAGTGGTTGGGAATGTGTAAGGTAGCTGATCACGCAGCAGCCCAGACCCCTCTACTGTCAGAGATAACACACTGACAAAAAAATAAAAAATAAGACCTTTAAAAAAACAAGTTAAGGGCGCTGTCCTGCAGCGCCAGAGAGCCTGGGTTCGCGCCCAGGCTCTGTCGTAACCGGCCACGACCGGGAGGTCCGTGGGGCGACGTACAATTGGCCTAGCATCGTCCGGGTTAGGGAGGGCTTGGCCAGTAGGGATGTCCTTGTCTCATCGCGCACCAGCGACTCCTGTGGCGACCGGGTGCACTGCGTACTAACCAAGGTTGCCAGGTGCACGGCTGGCTTCTGGGTTGGATGCGCGCTGCTGCTGAGGGGAGGACGGCTCATAATAATGGCTGGAATGGAGTCAATGGAATAGTATGGAAACCATGTGATTGATGTGTATGATACCATTCCATTGACTCCATTCCAGCCATTACTATGAGCCGTCCTCCCTTCAGCAGCTTCCACTGATATGGACTTATCTCAATATCACTTGTTGTGGATAATGCTTGAGATTTGAATACATTAACATGTGTGACATGGAATGTCTAGAGGAGTATCAATTCTCATTGATTTAAAAAAATGTCCCATTTAAGTCTACAGAAATTACTAAAGACCCAAATGTAAGTTTTATAATGGTAAAAGGAAACCTGGCACAATAAAGTAATTTTACTGAAATGTTAATGACCAAATGAAGACAACCCAGAGTTCATTAATGACCTTATACTAAAACTATAGCAATGTAACGGGAACATTATATGGGGGATATTTTAACTGTGTGCTGAATGCAAGTCATCATCTTAACTATATCCTCTTCCTATCATGTCTAAGGTATTAAACCACAACATCAACGAGAGGGGTCTGAAACTGAAAGACAATACACTTACTAATCTCACGTCCTATACTCATATTCAAGAATTCACTTTTTTATTGTAAACTCATTAACTGACTCAATGTAAATGACTTCCTAGAATAATAATGAGCCATAGCACATTGTCTTTCACGTTTAAGCTCAAACCTTCTATGCTAATAACAAATACATGGTGATTCAACATAATGCTACTTGGAGACAAGCAGTTTACCTCATATCTCAATACACAGATAGACATGTTTTTGTGTAGATAGATAAATGTAGATAATGCAGTATGCCCAATTGTTGTCTGGGAAGCTCTTAAAGCATATATGAGATATTGTGTCCTGTTTTACTCTTCACATAAGAAAAACAAGACCCATGAAGAATTAGAAATAATAGAACAGAAAATTCCCGACTTAGAAAGAAAACACAGTTTAGATAGAAATGTTGACACCCTTCAACAGTTGAACACGTTGAAGCTTGAATATAACACAATAAACACCTGCTCTGCTGAGATTTCTGCCATGAAATCCATGCTACAATATGTGGAGCAAGGTGAATGAAAGTTCAGGGGAAATGCTTGCTTGGAAATTGAAGAAAGTGGATGAGGAACGTACCATCCAGAGCAGTCAACCATCATCAGCAGGGCTAGTTCGGAACATTTGAAAATGGATTTTAAAGAACTGCTTTTAACATTAAAAGACACCAAAAAACACCAAAAAACAGCCAATAATTTCAGGTCCAGTACCATCGTTGGACCATGGGTGTGAAAGATTCAGCAGACTGCTGGCATTATACATCTAGCTAAAAGACTACTGTAGCTCTGCTGGAGTCACTTTTATTTATAACTTTGACAACTTCTGGAAACAGAAGATACTCTACAGGAATGACAGAGTCCATCCAAATCATCTTGGCTCCTGGACTCTTTCCATGCGTTTCAAGGCTGCATTGAAATGGTAAATGATCCAAGACCAGCTCTTTTTTTAAAACCTTTACTTAACAAGGCAAGTCATAAGAACAAATTCTTATTTTCAATGACAGCCTAGTGGGTTAACTGCCTTGTTCAGGGGCAGAACGACAGATTATTACCTTGTCAGCTTGGAGATTCGATCTTCGGTTATAAGTCCAACACTCTAACCACTAGGCTACCTGCCGCCCCAAATTAATCCCTACCATTGTGACAATGAGTCGTCATAATGCTGAATCAAATGTACATGATCTTAGGGACATTGGCAAACACAATGTAAGTAATTTAATTTATGTACCCCTAATTGTACTGAATACATCTATTTATCCTACAGCTGTTGTAAGCAGTAATCATGAGCCTATAAACCAGAGTTACACTGTTGGCACTGAGGCGGTGTGCAATAGTAGGAAGACAACTTTATGCAGCTCACCCTGCACTATCAGCTCCAATGTAAATAGCATGAGTAAGTCTACCTCTGATAAGCTTCCCAGTAAAGAATTAAAAACAATCAAGCAACCCAGAAAAGTGCTAAAAATAGCCCATATGTTTCTTAGGCTATATGTAGCCTAAGAAACAAGGTCCATGAAGTCAATAACTTGCTTGTAACAGATTTATATTCTGACTATCTCTGAAACTCACTTAGATAATACCTTTGATGATACAGTGGTAGCAATACATGGTTATAACATCTACCAAAAAGACAGAAATGCCAATGGGGCAGTGTTGCGCTCTATATACAGAACCACATTCCTGTAAAGCTTAGAGACAATCTAATGTTAAATACTTATTGAAGTAATGTGGCTACAGGTTCATCTGCCTCACCTAAAGCCCATTCTTGTGGGAAGCTGCTGTAGACCACCAAGTGCTAACAGTCAGTATCTGGATAATATGTGCAAAATACTTGATAATATATGTGATATCAACAGAGAAGTATATTTTCTGGGTGATTTAAATATTGACTGGCTTTCATCAAGCTGCCCACTCATGAAAAAACGTCAAACTATAACCAGTGCCTGCAACCTGGATCAGGTTGTCAGTCAACCTACGAGGGGTAGTTACAAACAGCACAGGAATGAAATCATCAACATGTATTGATCACATTTTTACTAATATTTGCCTTAGAGCAGTTTCCAAATTCATAGGATGTACTGATCACAATATAATAGCCATATCTAGAAAAACCAAAGTTCCAAAGGCTGGGCCTAATATAGTGTATATTATAATTATTCGCCTACCTCCTCATGCCTTTTGCACACAATGTATATAGACTCTCCTTTTTTCTACTGTATTATTGACTTGTTAATTGTTTACTCCATGTGTAACTCTTGTGTTGTCTGTTCACACTGCTATGCTTTATCTTGGCCAGGTCGCAGTTGCAAATGAGAACTTGTTCTCAAATAGCCTACCTGGTTAAATAAAGGTGAAAAAAAAAAAATTATAAGATGTCATAAAATAAGTTTTGTAGTGATTCATATGTTGATGATGTAAAGAATATTTGTTGGTCTGTGGTGTGTAATGAGGAGCAACCAGACGCTGCACTTGACGCATTTATGAAACTACTTATTCCAGTTACTTATAAGCACGCACCCATTAAGAACATGACTGTAAAAACTGTTACATCCCCTTGGATTGATGAGGAATTGAAAAATTGTATGGTTGAGAGGGATGAGGCAAAAGGTATGGCAATTAAGTCTGGCAGCCCAACTGATTGGCAAACATACTACAAATGAAGAAATCCTGTGACTAAACTAAATAAAAAGAGAAAGAAACTACACTATGATAGTAAGAAGCGTCGGAGCACCTTAAATTAAATTTTGGGGAAATAAGCCAACTCGGCTCCTTCATTTATTGAATCAGATGGCTCATTCATCACAAAGCCCACTGATATTGCAAACTACTTTAATTACTTTTTCATTGGCAAGATAAGCAAACTTAGTGATGACATGCCAGCAACAAATGCCGACACTACACATCCATGTATATTGGACCAAATTATGAAAGACAAGAATTATACTTTTGAATTCCGTAAAGTCAGTGTGGAAGAGGTGAAAAAATGATTGTTGTCTATCAATAATGACAAGTCACCAAAAGAATTTCAGCATGCTTATAGGGAAGGACATTCAACACCACAGCACTTATACAAAAGGCTGATGATTGGCTGAGAGAAATTTATGATAAAATTATTGTGGGGGCTGTCTTGTAAGACTTCATTGCAGCTTTTGATATTATTGATTATAGTCTGCTGCTGGAAAAACGTATGTTTTATGGCTTTACACCCCCTGCTATAATGTGGATAAAGAGTTACTTGTCTAACAAAACACAGCAGGTGTTCTTTAATGGAAGCCTATCAGATAGAATCCAGATAGAATCAGGAATTCCCCAGGGTAGCTGTTTAGGCCCCTTGCTTTTTTCAATTGTTACTAATGACATGCCACTGACTTTGAGTAAAGCCAGAGTTTCTATGTATGCGGATGACTCAACACTATACACGTCAGCTACTACAGCAACTGAAATGACTGCAACACTCAACAAAGAGCTGCAGTTAGTTTCAGAGTGGGTGGCAAGGAATAAATTAGCCCTAAATATTTCTAAAACTAAAAGTATTGTATTTGGAACAAAACACTCACTAAACCTCAACTAAATCTTGTAATAAATAATGTGGAAATTGAGCAAGTTGAGATGACTAAACTTGGAGTAACACTAGATTGTAAACTGTCATGGTCAAAACATATTGATGCAGTAGTAGCGAAGATGGGGAGAAGTCTGTCTATAATAAAGCGATGCTCTGCCTTCTTAACAACACTATTAAAAAAGGCAGGTCCTACAGGCCCTAGTTTTGTCGCACCTTGACTAGTGTTCAATCATGTGGTCAGGTGCCATAAAAAAGGACTTAGGGAAATTGGCTCAGAAACAGGGCAGCACGGCTGGACCTTGGATGTACACAGAGAGGTAATATTAATAATATGCATGTCAATCTCTCCTGGCACTACTTTTATTTATGAGAGTTGAATGCACTGAGCTGTCTGTCTAAACTACTGTCACACAGCTTGGACAGCCATGCATACCCCACAAGACATGTCACAAGAGGTCTCTTCACAGTCCCCAAGTCCAGAACAGACTATGGGAGGCACACAGTACTACATAGAGCCATGTCTACATGGAACTCTGTTCCACACCAAGTAACCGACGCATCAGTCAAATTTGATTTTAAAAAACAGATTAAAAAACACCTTATGGAACAGCGGGGACCGTGAAGCAACACAAACATTGGCACAGACATACACGCACACACACACACACACACACACACACACACGCACGCACGCACGCACGCACGCACGCACGCAGGCAGGCAGGCACACACGCACGCACGCACACACGCACGCACGCACGCACACACACACAATAACATACACAAACATACTTTGTGAATATCTGTGTTTTCCCTCTTCACAATGCAGAAAGACATTTAATCAGTGGACACCACTCATTATTATTACATCACACCTGTCATTATTGTTTTCTTTACTAAAGTAGAGGTTTATTACTTTTATTGCTAAAGGTACTGCATAGGTGTAAACATACATTTTTTTAGCAAGAGATAACACTTGTGTAGCCTAAGAAAGTAGCAGAAATGTCAGGAAAGTAGTTTTGAATGCATTTTATTGAATGGAAACAATAACAGTCTTGAACTTTTTTGGGCAACATAGTGATATATTCTTACATACTGTACAATGGGGAATTCAAATACAAAATACTCGTCTTCTCACATTTTTTAACCATTGCCCCCACCCACAAGGTGTATAAACAACAACAATAAATAACAATAAAATAAGATAATAGATACAAAATAAAAACGTGAAGAACATAAATCAATCAACTCTAATTAACACATGTAGGACAGTATGCAAGTGTGTGTGCATGGACTTTGCAGATGTATTTCTCACATGTGCAGCACATAGTATTTGTTTGAAGGACACATCAATAATGTTATGGAAGATGACCAGGGGCCAGCGGGAAGTCATTCTCCTGCAGCTGTAAGTTCCAATCCCCTTGTCCAGGTTGTCCACGCCTCCTTTGTTGTGGTTGTAGTCCAGGATGATGGCTGGCTTCCTCTACTCCCGATCACTGATCTCAGCAGTTTTGTGCAGTGTGCTCAGGACGACCACATTCTTGTTCCTCTTTGGGAGGTAAGAAACTAGAGTGGTGGTGGGAGTGAAGGCAAACTTTGATGAGAAGGCCTCTCTCACCCTTGTTGCAAGGAGTGCAGTGGGGAGCTCAGGCTTGTTCTTTCTAATTGTGCCAACCATGGTGATCTTCTCCTTTAGGAGCTGCTGGCTGAATTCATAAGATGTGAAGAAATTGTCACACGTGACATTGTGTCTCCTCAGTCCATTTGTCCCATCAAGTACAACCCACATCCCCTGGTTCTTCTCCAGGCCTCCACTGGTCGGCTTCCCTGTGTAGACTTGCATCTTCCAAGCGCAGCTGGATTGTGCGTCACAGGCCACCCATATCTTAATGCCATACTTTGCTGGCTTGCTCGGCATATACTGCCGGAAAGGACAGCGACCTTATGACAAGAGAGTTTTACTGTCAGTAATTAGTATCAGTGTCACAGAAAACAATCACATACATCAATGATATTACAGCAATACATAATAAAATGAACAGTGAAAATCACTTCCATTACAGAGATGAAAATAAAAATGTACCTCTGAATGGAACCAGTTGCTCATCCACTGTTACTTCAGGCCCAGGGTTGTAGAGGTATGGCAGACGCTCCACCCACTTCTCCCAGACCTCTCTTATGGCCGCCAGTTTGTCTCTCACATGTCTTGCAGGTCTTGACTCACAGTTAACAAATCGTACCATTCATGAGAAAGTGTGAAAGACTTTCAGTGGCATCGTGGCACGGAAAATCACCCTTCCACTCTCTGCATCCCAGAGACTACATGTAGCCTCGCCTCGGGACCTATACACACCCGATTAGATTAGCAGCCCTATGTAGACACGCAGGTAAATTTCATCCAACATTTTCCAGTTGTCTCCATATTTACGGAAACCTTCCAAATTTGGCATCTCCAGGATGATTTTTTCGATGTCTGGTGTGATGAACATGTAGAATGTTAAGGCGATGTCCTGGGCATGGACAACTACATGTCATGTGGGCCCTGGGATCATCCTTATGACATTTTGTGCTGCCATCCTGCTCTGGTTGTCATATGGTGACAAGGACCATGTTATTTTATTGTTCTTTGACAAAAATGTCTCTCTTTCAGCTTGGGGGATTTCTTCATCTGAAGATGATGCATCGTGCTCTGGGTTGAATTCTTCCCAATCTTCTTCTTCAGATACCTCCTCCTCTTCTAAATCATTGTTCTCTTGTTCCTCCTGGACATCTGAAAAAATCAGATCTACGAACTGTTGGCCACTGAAACGTGCACTCATGGTCATCCAACTTTTTCAAGAAAATAAATGGCCTGCTCTCCAGGAAAGACCTCAAGAGTCAAATCGACTGTTATACACTTCCCTTATAAATCTGGAGCTCTTGGACTACCTCAGATGAAGATGTATTACTGGGCTTCACAACTGTGTTCACTTCAACAATGGACAGCAGACTATCCTTGTGCATGAAGCCATAAATGTAATACCTTATGAATATATTCACTACTTCAGGTCCAAGGCATTGAATAAAAAACAGACAATCCAATGATTCTCAATTCCATTAGTATTTGGGAAAATGTAGATAAATTAATGAGGTGGAAAGAACTAATATCGCCAGGCACACCTATTTGGAATACCTTTTAGTCCCTAAGATCAGAAATCGTATTTAATCGCAACAGAATCCGGATGAACCAAAAGCTTTTACCATAGAAAAAATACTGAAAGAAGCTGCTACGCCAAAGAAGTGAATTACCAAGTTATATCAAGGGTTGATTGAAACTCTGCCTGGTGGTTCAGAACCTAAAAGGAAAACATGGGAAACAGATCTAAAGGAAGAAATTGAGGAGAATCATTGGTCACAGAGATGCTCATACCTGCTCATAAATGCTCATACCTGCTCCTTCTACCTAAGACATAAACTACTGCAATCTAACCTAACTCATAGGACTTAGTACACGCAATTTGGCGGGTCATGTTTCGGACGACGCATGACTCGACCTTTGCCTCTCCCAAGCCCGTTGGGGAGTTGCAGCAATGAGAGAAGATTGTAATTGGATATCCCAAAATTGGGGAGAAAAATACAACAACAAAAAAATATATATACCGTACCAGTCAAAAGTTTGGACACACCTACTCATTCCAGAGTTTTTCTTTATTTTTGCTATTTTCTACATTGTAGAATAATAGTGAAGACATCAACATTTTGAAATAACACATATGGAATCATGTAGTAAACAAGAAAGTGTTATATTATATATATTTATATTTGAGATTCTTCAAAGTAGCCACCCTTTGCCTTGATGACAGCTTCACACACTCTTGGCATTCTCTCAACCTGCTTCACCTGGAATATTTTTCCAACAGTTTTGAAGGAGTTCCCACATATGCTGAGCACTTTTTGACTGCTTTTCCTTCACTCTGTGGTCCAACTCATCCCAAACCATCTCAATTGGATTGATGTCGGGTGATTGTGGAGGCTAGGTCATCTGATGCAGCACTCAATCACTCTCCTACTTGGTCAAATAGCTCTTACACAACCTAAGCAGATTAATTTCCATCTGTCCGATCTGTGTTTGGAGGTTAAAACAGTTAACCCAAACTACGATAGAAGTGTTATTAAAAGGCTTATTGAAACATAACCTATCATTTCTGTTCTCAAAACATTAATAAAACCTCCCAGGAAAACCATGTTTTCAAAACCTCCCTGCAACCTAAAAATGTGAGTTCCTAGAACAGGAACCATTTTACCGGTCAGGCAACCTATGGCTTCATTCCCAGAATCAGTGGGAAACCAAACACGTAGGTTCCCACGATGCCCAAGGAACCAAATGTGCTAGCTGGGTTAGCACTTTACGGATCATACTTCCTTCACACAAACTAATTCCCAAATGTATTGGCTCTGGAAAAGGGATTCCGTGAGCCGAGCAGCGAATAAGCATGTCCTCTACGCCTCACTGCCCTATTTATTAGACTGGTGCACAGTGAGAAACTGTAAAAGGCAACATGACCCCTGACCTCTCGGAAAGAGAGATGGAGGGAACGAGAGGGTGAGAGAGATATGGAGAGAACGAGAGGGAGAGAGAGATATGGAGAGAACGGGAGGGTGATAGAGAGATATGGAGAGAATGAGAGGGAGAGAGAGAGATATGGAGAGAACGAGAGGGTGATAGAGATATATGGAGAGAACGAGAGGGAGAGAGAGAGATATGGAGAGAACGAGAGGGTGATAGAGAGATATGGAGAGAACGAGAGGGAGAGAGAGAGATATGGAGAGAACGAGAGGGAGAGAGAGAGATATGGAGAGAACGAGAGGGAGAGATATGGAGAGAACAAGAGAGAGAGAGAGATATGGAGAGAACAGGAGGGTGATAGAGAGATATGGAGAGAACGAGAGGGAGAGAGAGAGATATGGAGAGAACGAGAGGGAGAGATATGGAGAGAACAAGAGGGAGAGAAAGATATGGAGAGAACGAGAGGGAGAGAGAGAGATATGGAGAGAACGGGAGGGAGAGAGAGATATGGAGAGAACAAGAGGGAGAGAGAGATATGGAGAGAACGGGAGGGAGAGAGAGATATGGAGAGAATGAGAGGGAGAGAGAGAGATATGGAGAGAACGAGAGGGTGATAGAGATATATGGAGAGAACGAGAGGGAGAGAGAGAGATATGGAGAGAACAAGAGGGAGAGAGAGATATGGAGAGAACGAGAGGGAGAGAGAGAGATATGGAGAGAACGGGAGGGAGAGAGAGATATGGAGAGAACAAGAGGGAGAGAGAGATATGGAGAGAACGGGAGGGAGAGAGAGAGATATGGAGAGAACGAGAGGGCGAGAGAGAGATATGGAGAGAACAAGAGGGAGAGAGAGATATGGAGAGAACGAGAGGGAGAGAGAGAGATATGGAGAGAACGGGAGGGAGAGAGAGATATGGAGAGAACAAGAGGGAGAGAGAGATATGGAGAGAACGGGAGGGAGAGAGAGATATGGAGAGAATGAGAGGGAGAGAGAGAGATATGGAGAGAACGAGAGGGTGATAGAGATATATGGAGAGAACGAGAGGGAGAGAGAGAGATATGGAGAGAACGAGAGGGAGAGAGAGATATGGAGAGAACGGGAGGGTGATAGAGAGATATGGAGAGAATGAGAGGGAGAGAGAGAGATATGGAGAGAACGAGAGGGTGATAGAGATATATGGAGAGAACGAGAGGGAGAGAGAGAGATATGGAGAGAACGAGAGGGTGATAGAGAGATATGGAGAGAACGAGAGGGAGAGAGAGAGATATGGAGAGAACGAGAGGGAGAGAGAGAGATATGGAGAGAACGAGAGGGAGAGATATGGAGAGAACAAGAGGGAGAGAGAGATATGGAGAGAACGGGAGGGTGATAGAGAGATATGGAGAGAACGAGAGGGAGAGAGAGAGATATGGAGAGAACGAGAGGGAGAGATATGGAGAGAACAAGAGGGAGAGAGAGATATGGAGAGAACGGGAGGGTGATAGAGAGATATGGAGAGAACGGGAGGGTGATAGAGAGATATGGAGAGAACGGGAGGGTGATAGAGAGATATGGAGAGAACGGGAGGGTGATAGAGAGATATGGAGAGAACGAGAGGGAGAGAGAGAGATATGGAGAGAACAAGAGGGAGAGAGAGATATGGAGAGAACGGGAGGGTGATAGAGAGATATGGAGAGAGGGAGAGGGCGAGAGAGAGATATGGAGAGAACAAGAGGGAGAGAGAGATATGGAGAGAACGGGAGGGAGAGAGAGAGATATGGAGAGAACGAGAGGGCGAGAGAGAGATATGGAGAGAACAAGAGGGAGAGAGAGATATGGAGAGAACGAGAGGGAGAGAGAGAGATATGGAGAGAACGGGAGGGAGAGAGAGATATGGAGAGAACAAGAGGGAGAGAGAGATATGGAGAGAACGGGAGGGAGAGAGAGATATGGAGAGAATGAGAGGGAGAGAGAGAGATATGGAGAGAACGAGAGGGTGATAGAGATATATGGAGAGAACGAGAGGGAGAGAGAGATATGGAGAGAACGAGAGGGAGAGAGAGATATGGAGAGAACGGGAGGGTGATAGAGAGATATGGAGAGAATGAGAGGGAGAGAGAGAGATATGGAGAGAACGACAGGGTGATAGAGATATATGGAGAGAACGAGAGGGAGAGAGAGAGATATGGAGAGAACGAGAGGGTGATAGAGAGATATGGAGAGAGGGAGAGGGAGAGAGAGAGATATGGAGAGAACGAGAGGGAGAGAGAGAGATATGGAGAGAACGAGAGGGAGAGATATGGAGAGAACAAGAGGGAGAGAGAGATATGGAGAGAACGGGAGGGTGATAGAGAGATATGGAGAGAACGGGAGGGTGATAGAGAGATATGGAGAGAACGGGAGGGTGATAGAGAGATATGGAGAGAACGGGAGGGTGATAGAGAGATATGGAGAGAACGAGAGGGAGAGAGAGAGATATGGAGAGAACGAGAGGGTGATAGAGAGATATGGAGAGAACGAGAGGGAGAGAGAGAGATATGGAGAGAACGAGAGGGAGAGAGAGAGATATGGAGAGAACGAGAGGGAGAGATATGGAGAGAACAAGAGGGAGAGAGAGATATGGAGAGAACGGGAGGGTGATAGAGAGATATGGAGAGAACGAGAGGGAGAGAGAGAGATATGGAGAGAACGAGAGGGAGAGATATGGAGAGAACAAGAGGGAGAGAGAGATATGGAGAGAACGGGAGGGTGATAGAGAGATATGGAGAGAACGGGAGGGTGATAGAGAGATATGGAGAGAACGGGAGGGTGATAGAGAGATATGGAGAGAACGGGAGGGTGATAGAGAGATATGGAGAGAACGAGAGGGAGAGAGAGAGATATGGAGAGAACAAGAGGGAGAGAGAGATATGGAGAGAACGGGAGGGTGATAGAGAGATATGGAGAGAGGGAGAGGGCGAGAGAGAGATATGGAGAGAACAAGAGGGAGAGAGAGATATGGAGAGAACGGGAGGGAGAGAGAGAGATATGGAGAGAACGAGAGGGCGAGAGAGAGAGATGGAGAGAACAAGAGGGAGAGAGAGATATGGAGAGAACGGGAGGGTGATAGAGAGATATGGAGAGAACGGGAGGGTGATAGAGAGATATGGAGAGAACGGGAGGGTGATAGAGAGATATGGAGAGAACGAGAGGGAGAGAGAGATATGGAGAGAACAAGAGGGAGAGAGAGATATGGAGAGAACGGGAGGGTGATAGAGAGATATGGAGAGAACGGGAGGGAGAGAGAGAGATATGGAGAGAACGAGAGGGCGAGAGAGAGAGATGGAGAGAACAAGAGGGAGAGAGAGAGATATGGAGAGAACGGGAGGGAGAGAGAGATATGGAGAGAACAAGAGGGAGAGAGAGATATGGAGAGAACGGGAGGGTGATAGAGAGATATGGAGAGAACGGGAGGGTGATAGAGAGATATGGAGAGAACGGGAGGGTGATAGAGAGATATGGAGAGAACGGGAGGGTGATAGAGAGATATGGAGAGAACGAGAGGGAGAGAGAGATATGGAGAGAACGGGAGGGAGAGAGAGATATGGAGAGAACAAGAGGGCGAGAGAGAGATATGGAGAGAACAAGAGGGAGAGAGAGATATGGAGAGAACGAGAGGGAGAGAGAGAGATATGGAGAAAACGGGAGGGTGATAGAGAGATATGGAGAGAACGAGAGGGAGAGAGAGAGATATGGAGAGAACAAGAGGGAGAGAGAGATATGGAGAGAACGGGAGGGAGAGGGAGAGATATGGAGAGAGGGAGAGGGTGATAGAGAGATATGGAGAGAACGAGAGGGAGAGAGAGAGATATGGAGAGAACGGGAGGGAGAGAGAGAGATATGGAGGGAACGGGAGGGAGAGTGAGAGATATGGAGAGAAGGAGAGGGTGATAGAGAGATATGGAGAGAACGAGAGGGAGAGAGAGAGATATGGAGAGAACGAGAGGGCGAGAGAGAGATATGGAGAGAACAAGAGGGAGAGAGAGATATGGAGAGAACGAGAGGGAGAGAGAGAGATATGGAGAGAGGGAGAGGGAGAGATATGGAGAGAACGGGAGGGAGAGAGAGATATGGAGAGAACAAGAGGGCGAGAGAGAGATATGGAGAGAACAAGAGGGAGAGAGAGATATGGAGAGAACGAGAGGAGAGAGAGAGATATGGAGAGAACGGGAGGGAGAGAGAGATATGGAGAGAACAAGAGGGCGAGAGAGAGATATGGAGAGAACAAGAGGGAGAGAGAGATATGGAGAGAACGAGAGGGAGAGAGAGATATGGAGAAAATGGGAGGGTGATAGAGAGATATGGAGAGAACGGGAGGGTGATAGAGAGATATGGAGAGGACGAGAGGGAGAGAGAGAGATATGGAGAGAACAAGAGGGAGAGAGATATGGAGAGAACGGGAGGGTGATAGAGAGATATGGAGAGAGGGAGAGGGCGAGAGAGAGATATGGAGAGAACAAGAGGGAGAGAGAGATATGGAGAGAACGGGAGGGAGAGAGAGATATGGAGAGAACGAGAGGGCGAGAGAGAGATATGGAGAGAACAAGAGGGAGAGAGAGATATGGAGAGAACGAGAGGGAGAGAGAGAGATATGGAGAGAACGGGAGGGAGAGAGAGATATGGAGAGAACAAGAGGGAGAGAGAGATATGGAGAGAACGAGAGGGAGATAGAGATATGGAGAGAACGGGAGGGTGATAGAGATATATGGAGAGAACGGGAGGGTGATAGAGAGATATGGAGAGAACGGGATGGTGATAGAGAGATATGGAGAGAACGGGAGGGTGATAGAGAGATATGGAGAGAACGGGAGGGTGATAGAGAGATATGGAGAGAACGAGAGGGAGAGAGAGAGATATGGAGAGAACAAGAGGGAGAGAGAGATATGGAGAGAACGGGAGGGTGATAGAGTTAAATGACTTAAATGTAAATGTAAATAGAGAGATATGGAGAGAGGGAGAGGGCGAGAGAGAGATATGGAGAGAGGGAGAGGGCGAGAGAGAGATATGGAGAGAACAAGAGGGAGAGAGAGATATGGAGAGAACGAGAGGGAGAGAGAGAGATATGGAGAGAACGGGAGGGAGAGAGAGATATGGAGAGAACAAGAGGGAGAGAGAGATATGGAGAGAACGAGAGGGCGAGAGAGAGATATGGAGAGAACAAGAGGGAGAGAGAGATATGGAGAGAACGAGAGGGAGAGAGAGAGATATGGAGAGAACGGGAGGGAGAGAGAGATATGGAGAGAACAAGAGGGAGAGAGAGATATGGAGAGAACGAAAGGGAGAGAGAGAGAGACATGGAGAGAACAAGAGGGCGAGAGAGAGATATGGAGAGAACAAGAGGGAGAGAGAGATATGGAGAGAACGAGAGGGAGAGAGAGAGATATGGAGAGAACGGGAGGGAGAGAGAGATATGGAGAGAACAAGAGGGCGAGAGAGAGATATGGAGAGAACAAGAGGGAGAGAGAGATATGGAGAGAACGAGAGGGAGAGAGAGAGATATGGAGAAAACGGGAGGGTGATAGAGAGATATGGAGAGAACGGGAGGGTGATAGAGAGATATGGAGAGGACGAGAGGGAGAGAGAGAGATATGGAGAGAACAAGAGGGAGAGAGAGATATGGAGAGAACGGGAGGGTGATAGAGAGATATGGAGAGAGGGAGAGGGCGAGAGAGAGATATGGAGAGAACAAGAGGGAGAGAGAGATATGGAGAGAACGGGAGGGAGAGAGAGATATGGAGAGAACGAGAGGGCGAGAGAGAGATATGGAGAGAACAAGAGGGAGAGAGAGATATGGAGAGAACGAGAGGGAGAGAGAGAGATATGGAGAGAACGGGAGGAGAGAGAGATATGGAGAGAACAAGAGGGAGAGAGATATGGAGAGAACGAGAGGGAGATAGAGATATGGAGAGAACGGGAGGTGATAGAGATATATGGAGAGAACGGGAGGGTGATAGAGAGATATGGAGAGAACGGGAGGGTGATAGAGAGATATGGAGAGAACGGGAGGGTGATAGAGAGATATGGAGAGAACGGGAGGGTGATAGAGAGATATGGAGAGAACGAGAGGGAGATATATGGAGAGAACAAGAGGGAGAGAGAGATATGGAGAGAACGGGAGGGTGATAGAGAGATATGGAGAGAGGGAGAGGGCGAGAGAGAGATATGGAGAGAACGGGAGGGTGATAGAGAGATATGGAGAGAACGAGAGGGAGAGAGAGAGATATGGAGAGAACAAGAGGGAGAGAGAGATATGGAGAGAACGGGAGGGTGATAGAGTTAAATGACTTAAATGTAAATGTAAATAGAGAGATATGGAGAGAGGGAGAGGGCGAGAGAGAGATATGGAGAGAGGGAGAGGGCGAGAGAGAGATATGGAGAGAACAAGAGGGAGAGAGAGATATGGAGAGAACGAGAGGGAGAGAGAGAGATATGGAGAGAACGGGAGGGAGAGAGAGATATGGAGAGAACAAGAGGGAGAGAGATATGGAGAGAACGAGAGGGCGAGAGAGAGATATGGAGAGAACAAGAGGGAGAGAGAGATATGGAGAGAACGAGAGGGAGAGAGAGAGATATGGAGAGAACGGGAGGGAGAGAGAGATATGGAGAGAACAAGAGGGAGAGAGAGATATGGAGAGAACGAAAGGGAGAGAGAGAGAGACATGGAGAGAACAAGAGGGCGAGAGAGAGATATGGAGAGAACAAGAGGGAGAGAGAGATATGGAGAGAACGAGAGGGAGAGAGAGATATGGAGAGAACGGGAGGGAGAGAGAGATATGGAGAGAACAAGAGGGCGAGAGAGAGATATGGAGAGAACAAGAGGGAGAGAGAGATATGGAGAGAACGAGAGGGAGAGAGAGAGAGATGGAGAAAACGGGAGGGTGATAGAGAGATATGGAGAGAACGGGAGGGTGATAGAGAGATATGGAGAGGACGAGAGGGAGAGAGAGAGATATGGAGAGAACAAGAGGGAGAGAGAGATATGGAGAGAACGGGAGGGTGATAGAGAGATATGGAGAGAGGGAGAGGGCGAGAGAGAGATATGGAGAGAACAAGAGGGAGAGAGAGATATGGAGAGAACGGGAGGGAGAGAGAGATATGGAGAGAACGAGAGGGCGAGAGAGAGATATGGAGAGAACAAGAGGGAGAGAGAGATATGGAGAGAACGAGAGGGAGAGAGAGAGATATGGAGAGAACGGGAGGGAGAGAGAGATATGGAGAGAACAAGAGGGAGAGAGAGATATGGAGAGAACGAGAGGGAGATAGAGATATGGAGAGAACGGGAGGGTGATAGAGATATATGGAGAGAACGGGAGGGTGATAGAGAGATATGGAGAGAACGGGAGGGTGATAGAGAGATATGGAGAGAACGGGAGGGTGATAGAGAGATATGGAGAGAACGGGAGGGTGATAGAGAGATATGGAGAGAACGAGAGGGAGATATATGGAGAGAACAAGAGGGAGAGAGAGATATGGAGAGAACGGGAGGGTGATAGAGAGATATGGAGAGAGGGAGAGGGCGAGAGAGAGATATGGAGAGAGGGAGAGGGCGAGAGAGAGATATGGAGAGAACGGGAGGGAGAGAGAGATATGGAGAGAACGAGAGGGCGAGAGAGAGATATGGAGAGAACAAGAGGGAGAGAGAGATATGGAGAGAACGAGAGGGAGAGAGAGAGATATGGAGAGAACGGGAGGGAGAGAGAGATATGGAGAGAACAAGAGGGAGAGAGAGATATGGAGAGAACGAAAGGGAGAGAGAGAGAGACATGGAGAGAACGGGAGGGAGAAAGAGAGATATGGAGAGAACGAGAGGGTGATAGAGAGATATGGAGAGAATGAGAGGGTGATAGAGAGATATGGAGAGAACGGGAGGGTGATAGAGAGATATGGAGAGAACGAGAGGGAGAGAGAGAGATATGGAGAGAACGGGAGGGAGAGAGAGATATGGAGAGAACGAGAGGGCGAGAGAGAGATATGGAGAGAACAAGAGGGAGAGAGAGATATGGAGAGAACGAGAGGGAGAGAGAGATATGGAGAGAACGGGAGGGAGAGAGAGATATGGAGAGAACAAGAGGGCGAGAGAGAGATATGGAGAGAACAAGAGGGAGAGAGAGATATGGAGAGAACGAGAGGGAGAGAGAGAGATATGGAGAGAGGGAGAGGGAGAGATATGGAGAGAACGGGAGGGAGAGAGAGAGAGATATGGAGAGAACGGGAGGGTGATAGAGATATATGGAGAGAACGGGAGGGTGATTGAGAGATATGGAGAGAACGGGAGGGTGAGAGATAGATATGGAGAGAACAAGAGGGAGAGAGAGATATGGAGAGAACGGGAGGGTGATAGAGAGATATGGAGAGAACGAGAGGGAGATATATGGAGAGAACAAGAGGGAGAGAGAGATATGGAGAGAACGGGAGGGTGATAGAGAGATATGGAGAGAGGGAGAGGGCGAGAGAGAGATATGGAGAGAGGGAGAGGGCGAGAGAGAGATATGGAGAGAACGGGAGGGAGAGAGAGATATGGAGAGAACGAGAGGGCGAGAGAGAGATATGGAGAGAACAAGAGGGAGAGAGAGATATGGAGAGAGGGAGAGGGAGAGAGAGATATGGAGAGAACGGGAGGGAGAGAGAGATATGGAGAGAACAAGAGGGAGAGAGAGATATGGAGAGAACGGAGGGAGAGGGAGAGATATGGAGAGAGGGAGAGGGTGATAGAGAGATATGGAGAGAACGAGAGGGAGAGAGAGAGATATGGAGAGAACGAGAGGGAGAGAGAGAGATATGGAGAGAACGGGAGGGAGAGAGAGAGAGATATGGAGAGAACGGGAGGGAGAAAGAGAGATATGGAGAGAACGAGAGGGTGATAGAGAGATATGGAGAGAACGAGAGGGTGATAGAGAGATATGGAGAGAACGGAAGGGAGAGAGAGAGATATGGAGAGAACGAGAGGGAGAGAGAGAGATATGGAGAGAACGGGAGGGTGATAGAGAGATATGGAGAGAACGAGAGGGAGAGAGAGAGATATGGAGAGAACGAGAGGGCGAGAGAGAGATATGGAGAGAACAAGAGGGAGAGAGAGATATGGAGAGAACGAGAGGGAGAGAGAGAGAGATATGGAGAGAACGGGAGGGTGATAGAGATATATGGAGAGAACGGGAGGGTGATTGAGAGATATGGAGAGAACGGGAGGGTGAGAGATAGATATGGAGAGAACAAGAGGGAGAGAGAGATATGGAGAGAACGGGAGGGTGATAGAGAGATATGGAGAGAACGAGAGGGAGATATATGGAGAGAACAAGAGGGAGAGAGAGATATGGAGAGAACGGGAGGGTGATAGAGAGATATGGAGAGAGGGAGAGGGCGAGAGAGAGATATGGAGAGAGGGAGAGGGCGAGAGAGAGATATGGAGAGAACGGGAGGGAGAGAGAGATATGGAGAGAACGAGAGGGCGAGAGAGAGATATGGAGAGAACAAGAGGGAGAGAGAGATATGGAGAGAGGGAGAGAGAGATATGGAGAGAACGGGAGGGAGAGAGAGATATGGAGAGAACAAGAGGGAGAGAGAGATATGGAGAGAACGGAGGAGAGGGAGAGATATGGAGAGAGGGAGAGGGTGATAGAGAGATATGGAGAGAACGAGAGGGAGAGAGAGAGATATGGAGAGAACGGGAGGGAGAGAGAGAGAGATATGGAGAGAACGGGAGGGAGAAAGAGAGATATGGAGAGAACGAGAGGGTGATAGAGAGATATGGAGAGAACGAGAGGGTGATAGAGAGATATGGAGAGAACGGAAGGGAGAGAGAGAGATATGGAGAGAACGAGAGGGAGAGAGAGAGATATGGAGAGAACGGGAGGGTGATAGAGAGATATGGAGAGAACGAGAGGGAGAGAGAGATATGGAGAGAACGAGAGGCGAGAGAGAGAGATATGGAGAGAACAAGAGGGAGAGAGAGATATGGAGAGAACGAGAGGGAGAGAGAGAGATATGGAGAGAGGGAGAGGGAGAGATATGGAGAGAACGGGAGGGAGAGAGAGAGAGATATGGAGAGAACGGGAGGGTGATAGAGAGATATGGAGAGAACGGGAGGGTGATAGAGAGATATGGAGAGAACGGGAAGGGTGATAGAGAGATATGGAGAGAACGAGAGGGAGAGAGAGAGATATGGAGAGAACGGGAGGGAGAGAGAGAGATATGGAGAGAACGAGAGGGCGAGAGAGAGATATGGAGAGAACAAGAGGGAGAGAGAGATATGGAGAGAACGAGAGGGAGAGAGAGAGATATGGAGAGAACGGGAGGGAGAGAGAGATATGGAGAGAACAAGAGGGCGAGAGAGAGATATGGAGAGAACAAGAGGGAGAGAGAGATATGGAGAGAACGAGAGGGAGAGAGAGAGATATGGAGAGAGGGAGAGGGAGAGATATGGAGAGAACGGGAGGGAGAGAGAGAGAGATATGGAGAGAACGGGAGGGTGATATAGATATATGGAGAGAACGGGAGGGTGATAGAGAGATATGGAGAGAACGGGAGGGTGATAGAGAGATATGGAGAGAGGGAGAGGGTGATAGAGAGATATGGAGAGAGGGAGAGGGCGAGAGAGAGATATGGAGAGAGGGAGAGGCGAGAGAGAGATATGGAGAGAACGGGAGGGAGAGAGAGATATGGAGAGAACGGGAGGGGGAGAGATAGATATGGAGAGAACAAGAGGGAGAGAGAGATATGGAGAGAACGGGAGGGTGATAGAGAGATATGGAGAGAGGGAGAGGGAGAGAGATATGGAGAGAACGGGAGGGAGAGAGAGATATGGAGAGAACAAGAGGGAGAGAGAGATATGGAGAGAATGGGAGGGAGAGGGAGAGATATGGAGAGAGGAGAGGGTGATAGAGAGATATGGAGAGAACGAGAGGGAGAGAGAGAGATATGGAGAGAACGGGAGGGAGAGAGAGAGAGATATGGAGGGAACGGGAGGAGAGTGAGAGATATGGAGAGAAGGAGAGGGTGATAGAGAGATATGGAGAGAACGAGAGGGAGAGAGAGAGATATGGAGAGAACGAGAGGGCGAGAGAGAGATATGGAGAGAACAAGAGGGAGAGAGAGATATGGAGAGAACGAGAGGGAGAGAGAGAGATATGGAGAGAGGAGAGGGAGAGATATGGAGAGAACGGGAGGGAGAGAGATATGGAGAGAACAAGAGGGCGAGAGAGAGATATGGAGAGAACAAGAGGGAGAGAGAGATATGGAGAGAACGAGAGGGAGAGAGAGAGATATGGAGAGAACGGGAGGGAGAGAGAGATATGGAGAGAACAAGAGGGCGAGAGAGAGATATGGAGAGAACAAGAGGGAGAGAGAGATATGGAGAGAACGAGAGGGAGAGAGAGAGATATGGAGAAAACGGGAGGGTGATAGAGAGATATGGAGAGAACGGGACGGTGATAGAGAGATATGGAGAGAACGAGAGGGAGAGAGAGAGATATGGAGAGAACAAGAGGGAGAGAGAGATATGGAGAGAACGGGAGGGTGATAGAGAGATATGGAGAGAGGAGAGAGGCGAGAGAGAGATATGGAGAGAACAAGAGGGGAGAGAGAGATATGGAGAGAACGGGAGGGAGAGAGAGATATGGAGAGAACGAGAGGGCGAGAGAGAGATATGGAGAGAACAAGAGGGAGAGAGAGATATGGAGAGAACGAGAGGGAGAGAGAGAGATATGGAGAGAACGGGAGGGAGAGAGAGATATGGAGAGAACAAGAGGGAGAGAGAAATATGGAGAGAACGAGAGGGAGATAGAGATATGGAGAGAACGGGCGGGAGAGAGAGAGATATGGAGAGAACGAGAGGGTGATAGAGAGATATGGAGAGAACAAGAGGGAGAGAGAGATATGGAGAGAACGAGAGGGAGAGAGAGATATGGAGAGAACGAGAGGGAGAGAGAGAGATATGGAGAGAACGGGAGGGAGAGAGAGATATGGAGAGAACAAGAGGGAGAGAGAGATATGGAGAGAACGAGAGGGCGAGAGAGAGATATGGAGAGAACAAGAGGGAGAGAGAGATATGGAGAGAACGAGAGGGAGAGAGAGAGATATGGAGAGAACGGGAGGGAGAGAGAGATATGGAGAGAACAAGAGGGAGAGAGAGATATGGAGAGAACGAAAGGGAGAGAGAGAGAGACATGGAGAGAACAAGAGGGCGAGAGAGAGATATGGAGAGAACAAGAGGGAGAGAGAGATATGGAGAGAACGAGAGGGAGAGAGAGAGATATGGAGAGAACGGGAGGGAGAGAGAGATATGGAGAGAACAAGAGGGCGAGAGAGAGATATGGAGAGAACAAGAGGGAGAGAGAGATATGGAGAGAACGAGAGGGAGAGAGAGAGATATGGAGAAAACGGGAGGGTGATAGAGAGATATGGAGAGAACGGGACGGTGATAGAGAGATATGGAGAGAACGAGAGGGAGAGAGAGAGATATGGAGAGAACAAGAGGGAGAGAGAGATATGGAGAGAACGGGAGGGTGATAGAGAGATATGGAGAGAGGGAGAGGGCGAGAGAGAGATATGGAGAGAACAAGAGGGAGAGAGAGATATGGAGAGAACGGGAGGGAGAGAGAGATATGGAGAGAACGAGAGGGCGAGAGAGAGATATGGAGAGAACAAGAGGGAGAGAGAGATATGGAGAGAACGAGAGGGAGAGAGAGAGATATGGAGAGAACGGGAGGGAGAGAGAGATATGGAGAGAACAAGAGGGAGAGAGAGATATGGAGAGAACGAGAGGGAGATAGAGATATGGAGAGAACGGGAGGGTGATAGAGATATATGGAGAGAACGGGAGGGTGATAGAGAGATATGGAGAGAACGGGAGGGTGATAGAGAGATATGGAGAGAACGGGAGGGTGATAGAGAGATATGGAGAGAACGGGAGGGTGATAGAGAGATATGGAGAGAGAGAGAGATATATGGAGAGAACAAGAGGAGAGAGAGATATGGAGAGAACGGGAGGGTGATAGAGATATGGAGAGAAGAGGGAGAGAGAGATATGGAGAGAACGGGAGGGTGATAGAGGATATGGAGAGAGAGAGATATGGAGAGAACAAGAGGGAGAGAGAGATATGGAGAGAGAGATTAAATGACTTAAATGTAAATGTAAATAGAGACGGAGAGAGGGAGAGGGGCGAGAGAGATATGGAGAGAACAGAGAGAGATATGGAGAGAACAAGAGAGAGAGAGATATGGAGAGAACGAGAGGGAGAGAGAGAGATATGGAGAGAACGGGAGGGAGAGAGAGATATGGAGAGAACAAGAGGGAGAGAGAGATATGGAGAGAACGAAGGGCGAGAGAGAGATATGGAGAGAACAAGAGGGAGAGAGAGATATGGAGAGAACGGAGAGGTGAGAGAGAGATATGGAGAGAACAAGGGGGAGATATGGAGAGAACAAGAGGAGAGAAGAGGGGGAGAGAGAGAGACATGGAGAGAACAAGAGAGAGAGATATGGAGAGAACAGAGGGAGAGAGAGATATGGAGAGAACGAGGGAGAGAGAGAGATATGGAGAGAACGGGAGGAGATGGAGAGGAGCGAGAGAGAGATATGGAGAGAACAAGAGGGAGAGAGATATGGAGAGAACGAGAGGGAGAGAGATGGAGAGAGATATGGAGAGAAGAACGGGAGGGTGATAGAGAGATATGGAGAGACGAGAGGGAGAGAGAGATATGGAGAGAACAAGAGGAGAGAGAGATATGGAGAGAACGGGGGGTGATAGAGAGATATGGAGAGGGAGAGGGCGAGAGAGAGATATGGAGAGAACAAGAGGAGAGAGAGATATGGAGAGGAGAGAGAACGAGAGGGGAGAGAACAAGAGGGAGAGAGATATGGAGAGGAGAGAGAGAGATATGGAGAGAACGGGAGGAGAGAGAGATATGGAGAGAACAAGAGGGAGAGAGATATGGAGAGAACGAGAGGAGATAGAGATATGGAGAGAACAAGAGGGGAGATAGAGATATATGGAGAGAACGGAGAGATATGGAGAGAACGGGAGGGTGATAGAGAGATATGGAGAGAACGGAGGGTGATAGAGAGATATGGAGAGAACGGAGGGTGATAGAGAGATATGGAGAGAACGAGAGGGAGATATATGGAGAGAACAAGAGGATATGGAGAGAACGGGAGGGTGATAGAGAGATATGGAGAGGGAGAGGGCGAGAGAGATATGGAGAGAGGGAGAGGGCGAGAGAGATATGGAGAAACGGGAGGGAGAGAGAGATATGGAGAGAACGAGAGGGGCGAGAGAGAGATATGGAGAGAACAAGAGGGAGAGAGAGATATGGAGAGAACGAGAGGGAGAGAGAGAGATATGGAGAGAACGGGAGGAGAGAGATATGGAGAGAACAAGAGGGAGAGAGAGATATGGAGAGAACGAAAGGGAGAGAGAGAGACATGGAGAGAACGGGAGGGAGAAAGAGAGATATGGAGAGAACGAAGAGGGTGATAGAGAGATATGGAGAGAATGAGAGGGTGATAGAGAGATATGGAGAGAACGGGAGGGTGATAGAGAGATATGGAGAGAACGAGAGGGAGAGAGAGAGATATGGAGAGAACGGGAGGGAGAGAGAGAGATATGGAGAGAACGAGAGGGCGAGAGAGAGATATGGAGAGAACAAGAGGGAGAGAGAGATATGGAGAGAACGAGAGGGAGAGATATGGAGAGAACGGGAGGGAGAGAGAGATATGGAGAGAACAAGAGGGCGAGAGAGAGATATGGAGAGAACAAGAGGGAGAGAGAGATATGGAGAGAACGAGAGGGAGAGAGAGAGAGATATGGAGAGAGGGAGAGGGAGAGATATGGAGAGAACGGGAGGAGAGAGAGAGATATGGAGAGAACGGGAGGGTGATAGAGATATATGGAGAGAACGGGAGGGTGATTGAGAGATATGGAGAGAACGGGAGGGTGAGAGATAGATATGGAGAGAACAAGAGGGAGAGAGAGATATGGAGAGAACGGGAGGGTGATAGAGAGATATGGAGAGAACGAGAGGAGATATGGAGAGAACAAGAGGGGGAGAGAGAGATATGGAGAGAACGGGAGGGTGATAGAGAGATATGGAGAGAGAGAGGGCGAGAGAGAGATATGGAGAGAGGGAGAGGGGGAGAGAGATATGGAGAGAACGGGAGGGAGAGAGAGATATGGAGAGAACGAGAGGGCGAGAGAGAGATATGGAGAGAACAAGAGGGAGAGAGAGATATGGAGAGAGGGAGAGGGAGAGATATGGAGAGAACGGGAGGGAGAGAGAGATATGGAGAGAACAAGAGGGAGAGAGAGATATGGAGAGAACGGAGGGAGAGGGAGAGATATGGAGAGAGGAGAGGGTGATAGAGAGATATGGAGAGAACGAGAGAGAGAGATATGGAGAGAACGGAGGGAGAGAGAGAGATATGGAGAGGAGGGAGAGAGAGAGAGATATGGAGAGAACGGGAGGGAGAAAGAGAGATATGGAGAGAACGAGAGGGTGATAGAGAGATATGGAGAGAACGAGAGGGTGATAGAGAGATATGGAGAGAACGGAAGGGAGAGAGAGAGATATGGAGAGAACGAGAGGGAGAGAGAGAGATATGGAGAGAACGGGAGGGTGATAGAGAGATATGGAGAGAACGAGAGGGAGAGAGAGAGATATGGAGAGAACGAGAGGGCGAGAGAGAGATATGGAGAGAACAAGAGGGAGAGAGAGATATGGAGAGAACGAGAGGGAGAGAGAGAGAGATATGGAGAGAACGGGAGGGTGATAGAGATATATGGAGAGAACGGGAGGGTGATTGAGAGATATGGAGAGAACGGGAGGGTGAGAGATAGATATGGAGAGAACAAGAGGGAGAGAGAGATATGGAGAGAACGGGAGGGTGATAGAGAGATATGGAGAGAACGAGAGGGAGATATATGGAGAGAACAAGAGGGAGAGAGAGAGATATGGAGAGAACGGGAGGGTGATAGAGAGATATGGAGAGAGGAGAGGGCGAGAGAGAGATATGGAGAGAGGGAGAGGGAGAGAGAGATATGGAGAGAACGGGAGGAGAGAGATATGGAGAGAACGAGAGGGCGAGAGAGAGATATGGAGAGAACAAGAGGGAGAGAGAGATATGGAGAGAGGGAGAGAGAGATATGGAGAGAACGGGAGGGAGAGAGAGATATGGAGAGAACAAGAGGGAGAGAGAGATATGGAGAGAACGGAGGGAGAGGGAGAGATATGGAGAGAGGGAGAGGGTGATAGAGAGATATGGAGAGAACGAGAGGGAGAGAGAGAGATATGGAGAGAACGGGAGGGAGAGAGAGAGAGATATGGAGAGAACGGGAGGGAGAAAGAGAGATATGGAGAGAACGAGAGGGTGATAGAGAGATATGGAGAGAACGAGAGGGTGATAGAGAGATATGGAGAGAACGGAAGGGAGAGAGAGAGATATGGAGAGAACGAGAGGGAGAGAGAGAGATATGGAGAGAACGGGAGGGTGATAGAGAGATATGGAGAGAACGAGAGGGAGAGAGAGAGATATGGAGAGAACGAGAGGGCGAGAGAGAGATATGGAGAGAACAAGAGGGAGAGAGAGATATGGAGAGAACGAGAGGGGAGAGAGAGAGATATGGAGAGAGGAGAGGGAGAGATATGGAGAGAACGGGAGGGAGAGAGAGAGATATGGAGAGAACGGGAGGGTGATAGAGAGATATGGAGAGAACGGGAGGGTGATAGAGAGATATGGAGAGAACGGGAAGGGTGATAGAGAGATATGGAGAGAACGAGAGGGAGAGAGAGATATGGAGAGAACGGGAGGGAGAGAGAGAGATATGGAGAGAACGAGAGGGCGAGAGAGAGATATGGAGAGAACAAGAGGGAGAGAGAGATATGGAGAGAACGAGAGGGAGAGAGAGAGATATGGAGAGAACGGGAGGAGAGAGAGATATGGAGAGAACAAGAGGGCGAGAGAGAGATATGGAGAGAACAAGAGGGAGAGAGAGATATGGAGAGAACGAGAGGGAGAGAGAGAGATATGGAGAGAGGGAGAGGGAGAGATATGGAGAGAACGGGAGGGAGAGAGAGAGAGATATGGAGAGAACGGGAGGGTGATATAGATATATGGAGAGAACGGGAGGGTGATAGAGAGATATGGAGAGAACGGGAGGGTGATAGAGAGATATGGAGAGAGGGAGAGGGTGATAGAGAGATATGGAGAGAGGGAGAGGGCGAGAGAGAGATATGGAGAGAGGGAGAGGGCGAGAGAGAGATATGGAGAGAACGGGAGGGAGAGAGAGATATGGAGAGAACGGGAGGGGGAGAGATAGATATGGAGAGAACAAGAGGGAGAGAGAGATATGGAGAGAACGGGAGGGTGATAGAGAGATATGGAGAGAGGGAGAGGGAGAGAGATATGGAGAGAACGGGAGGGAGAGAGAGATATGGAGAGAACAAGAGGGAGAGAGAGATATGGAGAGAATGGGAGGGAGAGGGAGAGATATGGAGAGAGGGAGAGGGTGATAGAGAGATATGGAGAGAACGAGAGGGAGAGAGAGAGATATGGAGAGAACGGGAGGGAGAGAGAGAGAGATATGGAGGGAACGGGAGGGAGAGTGAGAGATATGGAGAGAAGGAGAGGGTGATAGAGAGATATGGAGAGAACGAGAGGGAGAGAGAGAGATATGGAGAGAACGAGAGGGCGAGAGAGAGATATGGAGAGAACAAGAGGGAGAGAGAGATATGGAGAGAACGAGAGGGAGAGAGAGAGATATGGAGAGAGGGAGAGGGAGAGATATGGAGAGAACGGGAGGGAGAGAGAGATATGGAGAGAACAAGAGGGCGAGAGAGAGATATGGAGAGAACAAGAGGGAGAGAGAGATATGGAGAGAACGAGAGGGAGAGAGAGAGATATGGAGAGAACGGGAGGGAGAGAGAGATATGGAGAGAACAAGAGGGCGAGAGAGAGATATGGAGAGAACAAGAGGGAGAGAGAGATATGGAGAGAACGAGAGGGAGAGAGAGAGATATGGAGAAAACGGGAGGGTGATAGAGAGATATGGAGAGAACGGGACGGTGATAGAGAGATATGGAGAGAACGAGAGGGAGAGAGAGAGATATGGAGAGAACAAGAGGGAGAGAGAGATATGGAGAGAACGGGAGGGTGATAGAGAGATATGGAGAGAGGGAGAGGGCGAGAGAGAGATATGGAGAGAACAAGAGGGAGAGAGAGATATGGAGAGAACGGGAGGGAGAGAGAGATATGGAGAGAACGAGAGGCGAGAGAGAGATATGGAGAGAACAAGAGGGAGAGAGAGATATGGAGAGAACGAGAGGGAGAGAGAGAGATATGGAGAGAACGGGAGGGAGAGAGAGATATGGAGAGAACAAGAGGGAGAGAGAAATATGGAGAGAACGAGAGGGAGATAGAGATATGGAGAGAACGGGCGGGAGAGAGAGAGATATGGAGAGAACGAGAGGGTGATAGAGAGATATGGAGAGAACAAGAGGGAGAGAGAGATATGGAGAGAACGAGAGGGAGAGAGAGATATGGAGAGTACGGGAGGGTGATAGAGAGATATGGAGAGAACGGGAGGGTGATAGAGAGATATGGAGAGAACGGGAGGGTGATAGAGAGATATGGAGAGAACGGGAGGGTGATAGAGAGATATGGAGAGAACGAGAGAGAGATATGGAGAGAACAAGAGGGAGAGAGAGATATGGAGAGAACGGGAGGGTGATAGAGAGATATGGAGAGAGGGAGAGGGCGAGAGAGAGATATGGAGAGAACGAGAGGGAGAGAGAGAGATATGGAGAGAACGGGAGGGAGAGAGAGATATGGAGAGAACAAGAGGGAGAGAGAGATATGGAGAGAACGAGAGGGAGAGAGAGAGAGATATGGAGAGAACGGGAGGGAGAAAGAGAGATATGGAGAGAACGAGAGGGTGATAGAGAGATATGGAGAGAACGAGAGGGTGATAGAGAGATATGGAGAGAACGGAAGGGAGAGAGAGAGATATGGAGAGAACGAGAGGGAGAGAGAGAGATATGGAGAGAACGGGAGGGTGATAGAGAGATATGGAGAGAAAGAGAGGGAGAGAGAGAGATATGGAGAGAACGAGAGGGCGAGAGAGAGATATGGAGAGAACAAGAGGGAGAGAGAGATATGGAGAGAACGAGAGGGAGAGAGAGAGATATGGAGAGAGGGAGAGGGAGAGATATGGAGAGAACGGGAGGGAGAGAGAGAGATATGGAGAGAACGGGAGGGTGATAGAGAGATATGGAGAGAACGGGAGGGTGATAGAGAGATATGGAGAGAACGAGAGGGAGAGAGAGAGATATGGAGAGAACGGGAGGGAGAGAGAGAGATATGGAGAGAACGAAAGGGCGAGAGAGAGATATGGAGAGAACAAGAGGGAGAGAGAGATATGGAGAGAACGAGAGGGAGAGAGAGAGATATGGAGAGAACGGGAGGGAGAGAGAGATATGGAGAGAACAAGAGGGCGAGAGAGAGATATGGAGAGAACAAGAGGGAGAGAGAGATATGGAGAGAACGAGAGGGAGAGAGAGAGATATGGAGAGAACGAGAGGGAGAGAGAGAGATATGGAGAGAGGGAGAGGGAGAGATATGGAGAGAACGGGAGGGAGAGAGAGATATGGAGAGAACGGGAGGGTGATAGAGAGATATGGAGAGAACGGGAGGGTGATAGAGAGATATGGAGAGAACGGGAGGGTGATAGAGAGATATGGAGAGAACGAGAGGGAGAGAGAGAGATATGGAGAGAACAAGAGGGAGAGAGAGATATGGAGAGAACGGGAGGGTGATAGAGAGATATGGAGAGAGGGAGAGGGCGAGAGAGAGATATGGAGAGAGGGAGAGGGCGAGAGAGAGATATGGAGAGAACGGGAGGGAGAGAGAGAGATATGGAGAGAACGAGAGGGCGAGAGAGAGATATGGAGAGAACAAGAGGGAGAGAGAGATATGGAGAGAACGAGAGGGAGAGAGAGAGATATGGAGAGAACGGGAGGGAGAGAGAGATATGGAGAGAACAAGAGGGAGAGAGAGATATGGAGAGAACGAGAGGGAGAGAGAGAGAGACATGGAGCGAACGGGAGGGAGAAAGAGAGATATGGAGAGAACGAGAGGGTGATAGAGAGATATGGAGAGAATGAGAGGGTGATAGAGAGATATGGAGAGAACGGGAGGGTGATAGAGAGATATGGAGAGAACGAGAGGGAGAGAGAGAGATATGGAGAGAACGGGAGGGAGAGAGAGAGATATGGAGAGAACGAGAGGGCGAGAGAGAGATATGGAGAGAACAAGAGGGAGAGAGAGATATGGAGAGAACGAGAGGGAGAGAGAGAGATATGGAGAGAACGGGAGGGAGAGAGAGATATGGAGAGAACAAGAGGGCGAGAGAGAGATATGGAGAGAACAAGAGGGAGAGAGAGATATGGAGAGAACGAGAGGGAGAGAGAGAGATATGGAGAGAGGGAGAGGGAGAGATATGGAGAGAACGGGAGGGAGAGAGAGAGAGATATGGAGAGAACGGGAGGGTGATAGAGATATATGGAGAGAATGGGAGGGTGATTGAGAGATATGGAGAGAACGGGAGGGTGAGAGATAGATATGGAGAGAACAAGAGGGAGAGAGAGATATGGAGAGAACGGGAGGGTGATAGAGAGATATGGAGAGAGGGAGAGGGAGAGAGAGATATGGAGAGAACGGGAGGGAGAGAGAGATATGGAGAGAACAAGAGGGAGAGAGAGATATGGAGAGAACGGAGGGAGAGAGAGAGATATGGAGAGAACGGGAGGGAGAGAGAGATATGGAGAGAACAAGAGGGCGAGAGAGAGATATGGAGAGAACAAGAGGGAGAGAGAGATATGGAGAGAACGAGAGGGAGAGAGAGAGATATGGAGAGAGGGAGAGGGAGAGATATGGAGAGAACGGGAGGGAGAGAGAGAGAGATATGGAGAGAACGGGAGGGTGATAGAGATATATGGAGAGAACGGGAGGGTGATAGAGAGATATGGAGAGAACGGGAGGGTGATAGAGAGATATGGAGAGAACGGGAGGGTGATAGAGAGATATGGAGAGAACGGGAGGGTGATAGAGAGATATGGAGAGAACGAGAGGGAGAGAGAGAGATATGGAGAGAACAAGAGGGAGAGAGAGATATGGAGAGAACGGGAGGGTGATAGAGAGATATGGAGAGAGGGAGATGGCGAGAGAGAGATATGGAGAGAGGGAGAGGGCGAGAGAGAGAAATGGAGAGAACGGGAGGGAGAGAGAGATATGGAGAGAACGGGAGGGTGATAGAGAGATATGGAGAGAACGAGAGGGAGAGAGAGAGATATGGAGAGAACGGGAGGGAGAGAGAGAGATATGGAGAGAACGAGAGGGCGAGAGAGAGATATGGAGAGAACAAGAGGGAGAGAGAGATATGGAGAGAACGAGAGGGAGAGAGAGAGATATGGAGAGAACGGGAGGGAGAGAGAGATATGGAGAGAACAAGAGGGCGAGAGAGAGATATGGAGAGAACAAGAGGGAGAGAGAGATATGGAGAGAACGAGAGGGAGAGAGAGAGATATGGAGAGAGGGAGAGGGAGAGATATGGAGAGAACGGGAGGGAGAGAGAGAGAGATATGGAGAGAACGGGAGGGTGATAGAGATATATGGAGAGAACGGGAGGGTGATTGAGAGATATGGAGAGAACGGGAGGGTGAGAGATAGATATGGAGAGAACAAGAGGGAGAGAGAGATATGGAGAGAACGGGAGGGTGATAGAGAGATATGGAGAGAGGGAGAGGGAGAGAGAGATATGGAGAGAACGGGAGGGAGAGAGAGATATGGAGAGAACAAGAGGGAGAGAGAGATATGGAGAGAACGGAGGGAGAGAGAGATATGGAGAGAACGGGAGGGAGAGAGAGATATGGAGAGAACAAGAGGGCGAGAGAGAGATATGGAGAGAACAAGAGGGAGAGAGAGATATGGAGAGAACGAGAGGGAGAGAGAGAGATATGGAGAGAGGGAGAGGGAGAGATATGGAGAGAACGGGAGGGAGAGAGAGAGAGATATGGAGAGAACGGGAGGGTGATAGAGATATATGGAGAGAACGGGAGGGTGATAGAGAGATATGGAGAGAACGGGAGGGTGATAGAGAGATATGGAGAGAACGGGAGGGTGATAGAGAGATATGGAGAGAACGGGAGGGTGATAGAGAGATATGGAGAGAATGAGAGGGAGAGAGAGAGATATGGAGAGAACAAGAGGGAGAGAGAGATATGGAGAGAACGGGAGGGTGATAGAGAGATATGGAGAGAGGGGAGAGGCGAGAGAGAGATATGGAGAGAGGGAGAGGGCGAGAGAGAGATATGGAGAGAACGGGAGGGAGAGAGAGATATGGAGAGAACGAGAGGGCGAGAGAGAGATATGGAGAGAACAAGAGGGAGAGAGAGATATGGAGAGAATGAGAGGGAGAGAGAGAGATATGGAGAGAACGGGAGGGAGAGAGAGATATGGAGAGAACAAGAGGGAGAGAGAGATATGGAGAGAACGAGAGGGAGAGAGAGAGAGACATGGAGAGAACGGGAGGGAGAAAGAGAGATATGGAGAGAACGAGAGGGTGATAGAGAGATATGGAGAGAATGAGAGGGTGATAGAGAGATATGGAGAGAACGGGAGGGTGATAGAGAGATATGGAGAGAACGAGAGGGAGAGAGAGAGATATGGAGAGAACGGGAGGGAGAGAGAGAGATATGGAGAGAACAAGAGGGAGAGAGAGATATGGAGAGAACGAGAGGGAGAGAGAGAGATATGGAGAGAATGGGAGGGAGAGAGAGATATGGAGAGAACAAGAGGGCGAGAGAGAGATATGGAGAGAACAAGAGGGAGAGAGAGATATGGAGAGAACGAGAGGGAGAGAGAGAGAGATATGGAGAGAGGGAGAGGGAGAGATATGGAGAGAACGGGAGGGAGAGAGAGAGAGATATGGAGAGAACGGGAGGGTGATAGAGATATATGGAGAGAACGGGAGGGCGATTGAGAGATATGGAGAGAACGGGAGGGTGAGAGATAGATATGGAGAGAACAAGAGGGAGAGAGAGATATGGAGAGAACGGGAGGGTGATAGAGAGATATGGAGAGAGGGAGAGGGAGAGAGATATGGAGAGAACGGGAGGGAGAGAGAGATATGGAGAGAACAAGAGGGAGAGAGAGAGATATGGAGAGAACGGAGGGAGAGGGAGAGATATGGAGAGAGGGAGAGGGTGATAGAGAGATATGGAGAGAACGAGAGGGAGAGAGAGAGATATGGAGAGAACGGGAGGGAGAGAGAGAGAGATATGGAGAGATCGGGAGGGAGAAAGAGAGATATGGAGAGAACAAGAGGGAGAGAGAGATATGGAGAGAACGAGAGGGAGAGAGAGAGAGACATGGAGAGAACGGGAGGGAGAAAGAGAGATATGGAGAGAACGAGAGGGTGATAGAGAGATATGGAGAGAATGAGAGGGTGATAGAGAGATATGGAGAGAATGAGAGGGTGATAGAGAGATATGGAGAGAACGGGAGGGTGATAGAGAGATATGGAGAGAACGAGAGGGAGAGAGAGAGATATGGAGAGAACGGGAGGGAGAGAGAGAGATATGGAGAGAACGAGAGGGCGAGAGAGAGATATGGAGAGAACAAGAGGGAGAGAGAGATATGGAGAGAACGAGAGGGAGAGAGAGAGATATGGAGAGAACGGAGGGAGAGAGAGATATGGAGAGAACAAGAGGGCGAGAGAGAGATATGGAGAGAACAAGAGGGAGAGAGAGATATGGAGAGAACGAGAGGGAGAGAGAGAGAGATATGGAGAGAGGGAGAGGGAGAGATATGGAGAGAACGGGAGGGAGAGAGAGAGAGATATGGAGAGAACGGGAGGGTGATAGAGATATATGGAGAGAACGGGAGGGTGATTGAGAGATATGGAGAGAACGGGAGGGTGAGAGATAGATATGGAGAGAACAAGAGGGAGAGAGAGATATGGAGAGAACGGGAGGGTGATAGAGAGATATGGAGAGAGGGAGAGGGAGAGAGAGATATGGAGAGAACGGGAGGGAGAGAGAGATATGGAGAGAACAAGAGGGAGAGAGAGATATGGAGAGAACGGAGGGAGAGGGAGAGATATGGAGAGAGGGAGAGGGTGATAGAGAGATATGGAGAGAACGAGAGGGAGAGAGAGATATGGAGAGAACGGGAGGGAGAGAGAGAGATATGGAGAGAACGGGAGGGAGAAAGAGAGATATGGAGAGAACGAGAGGGTGATAGAGAGATATGGAGAGAACGAGAGGGTGATAGAGAGATATGGAGAGAACGGAAGGGAGAGAGAGAGATATGGAGAGAACGAGAGGGAGAGAGAGAGATATGGAGAGAACGGGAGGGTGATAGAGAGATATGGAGAGAACGAGAGGGAGAGAGAGAGATATGGAGAGAACGAGAGGGAGAGAGAGAGATATGGAGAGAACAAGAGGGAGAGAGAGATATGGAGAGAACGGGAGGGTGATAGAGAGATATGGAGAGAAAGAGAGGGAGAGAGAGAGATATGGAGAGAACGAGAGAGAGATATGGAGAGAACGGGAGGGAGAGAGAGATATGGAGAGAACAAGAGGGAGAGAGAGATATGGAGAGAACGAGAGGGAGAGAGAGAGAGACATGGAGAGAACGGGAGGGAGAAAGAGAGATATGGAGAGAACGAGAGGGTGATAGAGAGATATGGAGAGAATGAGAGGGTGATAGAGAGATATGGAGAGAACGGGAGGGTGATAGAGAGATATGGAGAGAACGAGAGGGAGAGAGAGAGATATGGAGAGAACGGGAGGGAGAGAGAGAGATATGGAGAGAACGAGAGGGCGAGAGAGAGATATGGAGAGAACAAGAGGGAGAGAGAGATATGGAGAGAACGAGAGGGAGAGAGAGATATGGAGAGAACGGGAGGGAGAGAGAGATATGGAGAGAACAAGAGGGCGAGAGAGAGATATGGAGAGAACAAGAGGGAGAGAGAGATATGGAGAGAACGAGAGGGAGAGAGAGAGATATGGAGAGAGGGAGAGGGAGAGATATGGAGAGAACGGGAGGGAGAGAGAGAGAGATATGGAGAGAACGGGAGGGTGATAGAGATATATGGAGAGAACGGGAGGGTGATTGAGAGATATGGAGAGAACGGGAGGGTGAGAGATAGATATGGAGAGAACAAGAGGGAGAGAGAGATATGGAGAGAACGGGAGGGTGATAGAGAGATATGGAGAGAGGGAGAGGGAGAGAGAGATATGGAGAGAACGGGAGGGAGAGAGAGATATGGAGAGAACAAGAGGGAGAGAGAGATATGGAGAGAACGGAGGGAGGCGAGAGATATGGAGAGAGGGAGAGGGTGATAGAGAGATATGGAGAGAACGAGAGGGAGAGAGAGAGATATGGAGAGAATGGGAGGGAGAGAGAGAGATATGGAGAGATCGGGAGGAGAAAGAGAGATATGGAGAGAACAAGAGGGAGAGAGAGATATGGAGAGAACGAGAGGGAGAGAGAGAGAGACATGGAGAGAACGGGAGGGAGAAAGAGAGATATGGAGAGAACGGGAGGGTGATAGAGAGATATGGAGAGAATGAGAGGGTGATAGAGAGATATGGAGAGAACGGGAGGGTGATAGAGAGATATGGAGAGAACGAGAGGGAGAGAGAGAGATATGGAGAGAACGGGAGGGAGAGAGAGAGATATGGAGAGAACGAGAGGGCGAGAGAGAGATATGGAGAGAACAAGAGGGAGAGAGAGATATGGAGAGAACGAGAGGGAGAGAGAGATATGGAGAGAACGGGAGGGAGAGAGAGATATGGAGAGAACAAGAGGGCGAGAGAGAGATATGGAGAGAACAAGAGGGAGAGAGAGATATGGAGAGAACGAGAGGGAGAGATATGGAGAGAGGGAGAGGGAGAGATATGGAGAGAACGGGAGGGAGAGAGAGAGAGATATGGAGAGAACGGGAGGGTGATAGAGATATATGGAGAGAACGGGAGGGTGATTGAGAGATATGGAGAGAACGGGAGGGTGAGAGATAGATATGGAGAGAACAAGAGGGAGAGAGAGATATGGAGAGAACGGGAGGGTGATAGAGAGATATGGAGAGAGGGAGAGGGAGAGAGAGATATGGAGAGAACGGGAGGGAGAGAGAGATATGGAGAGAACAAGAGGGAGAGAGAGATATGGAGAGAACGGAGGGAGAGGGAGAGATATGGAGAGAGGGAGAGGGTGATAGAGAGATATGGAGAGAACAAGAGGGAGAGAGAGATATGGAGAGAACGAGAGGGAGAGGGAGAGAGAGAGATATGGAGAGAGGGAGAGGGAGAGATATGGAGAGAACGGGAGGGAGAGAGAGAGAGATATGGAGAGAACGGGAGGGTGATAGAGATATATGGAGAGAACGGGAGGGTGATAGAGAGACATGGAGAGAACGGGAGGGTGATAGAGAGATATGGAGAGAACGGGAGGGTGATAGAGAGATATGGAGAGAACGGGAGGGTGATAGAGAGATATGGAGAGAACGAGAGGGAGAGAGAGAGATATGGAGAGAACAAGAGGGAGAGAGAGATATGGAGAGAACGGGAGGGTGATAGAGAGATATGGAGAGAGGGAGAGGGCGAGAGAGAGATATGGAGAGAGGGAGAGGGCGAGAGAGAGATATGGAGAGAACGGGAGGGAGAGAGAGATATGGAGAGAACGAGAGGGCGAGAGAGAGATATGGAGAGAACAAGAGGGAGAGAGAGATATGGAGAGAACGAGAGGGAGAGAGAGAGATATGGAGAGAACGGGAGGGAGAGAGAGATATGGAGAGAACAAGAGGGAGAGAGAGATATGGAGAGAACGAGAGGGAGAGAGAGAGAGACATGGAGAGAACGGGAGGGAGAAAGAGAGATATGGAGAGAACAAGAGGGCGAGAGAGAGATATGGAGAGAACAAGAGGGAGAGAGAGATATGGAGAGAACGAGAGGGAGAGAGAGAGATATGGAGAGAGGGAGAGGGAGAGATATGGAGAGAACGGGAGGGAGAGAGAGAGAGATATGGAGAGAACGGGAGGGTGATAGAGATATATGGAGAGAACGGGAGGGTGATAGAGAGATATGGAGAGAACGGGAGGGTGATAGAGAGATATGGAGAGAACGGGAGGGTGATAGAGAGATATGGAGAGAACGGGAGGGTGATAGAGAGATATGGAGAGAATGAGAGGGAGAGAGAGAGATATGGAGAGAACAAGAGGGAGAGAGAGATATGGAGAGAACGGGAGGGTGATAGAGAGATATGGAGAGAGGGAGAGGGCGAGAGAGAGATATGGAGAGAGGGAGAGGGCGAGAGAGAGATATGGAGAGAACGGGAGGGAGAGAGAGATATGGAGAGAACGAGAGGGCGAGAGAGAGATATGGAGAGAACAAGAGGGAGAGAGAGATATGGAGAGAATGAGAGGGAGAGAGAGAGAGATATGGAGAGAACGGGAGGGAGAGAGAGATATGGAGAGAACAAGAGGGAGAGAGAGATATGGAGAGAACGAGAGGGAGAGAGAGAGAGACATGGAGAGAACGGGAGGGAGAAAGAGAGATATGGAGAGAACGAGAGGGTGATAGAGAGATATGGAGAGAATGAGAGGGTGATAGAGAGATATGGAGAGAACGGGAGGGTGATAGAGAGATATGGAGAGAACGAGAGGGAGAGAGAGAGATATGGAGAGAACGGGAGGGAGAGAGAGAGATATGGAGAGAACAAGAGGGAGAGAGAGATATGGAGAGAACGAGAGGGAGAGAGAGAGATATGGAGAGAATGGGAGGGAGAGAGAGATATGGAGAGAACAAGAGGGCGAGAGAGAGATATGGAGAGAACAAGAGGGAGAGAGAGATATGGAGAGAACGAGAGGGAGAGAGAGAGATATGGAGAGAGGGAGAGGGAGAGATATGGAGAGAACGGGAGGGAGAGAGAGAGAGATATGGAGAGAACGGGAGGGTGATAGAGATATATGGAGAGAACGGGAGGGCGATTGAGAGATATGGAGAGAACGGGAGGGTGAGAGATAGATATGGAGAGAACAAGAGGGAGAGAGAGATATGGAGAGAACGGGAGGGTGATAGAGAGATATGGAGAGAGGGAGAGGGAGAGAGAGATATGGAGAGAACGGGAGGGAGAGAGAGATATGGAGAGAACAAGAGGGAGAGAGAGATATGGAGAGAACGGAGGGAGAGGGAGAGATATGGAGAGAGGGAGAGGGTGATAGAGAGATATGGAGAGAACGAGAGGGAGAGAGAGAGATATGGAGAGAACGGGAGGGAGAGAGAGAGAGATATGGAGAGATCGGGAGGGAGAAAGAGAGATATGGAGAGAACAAGAGGGAGAGAGAGATATGGAGAGAACGAGAGGGAGAGAGAGAGAGACATGGAGAGAACGGGAGGGAGAAAGAGAGATATGGAGAGAACGAGAGGGTGATAGAGAGATATGGAGAGAATGAGAGGGTGATAGAGAGATATGGAGAGAATGAGAGGGTGATAGAGAGATATGGAGAGAACGGGAGGGTGATAGAGAGATATGGAGAGAACGAGAGGGAGAGAGAGAGATATGGAGAGAACGGGAGGGAGAGAGAGAGATATGGAGAGAACGAGAGGGCGAGAGAGAGATATGGAGAGAACAAGAGGGAGAGAGAGATATGGAGAGAACGAGAGGGAGAGAGAGAGATATGGAGAGAACGGGAGGGAGAGAGAGATATGGAGAGAACAAGAGGGCGAGAGAGAGATATGGAGAGAACAAGAGGGAGAGAGAGATATGGAGAGAACGAGAGGGAGAGAGAGAGATATGGAGAGAGGGAGAGGGAGAGATATGGAGAGAACGGGAGGGAGAGAGAGAGAGATATGGAGAGAACGGGAGGGTGATAGAGATATATGGAGAGAACGGGAGGGTGATTGAGAGATATGGAGAGAACGGGAGGGTGAGAGATAGATATGGAGAGAACAAGAGGGAGAGAGAGATATGGAGAGAACGGGAGGGTGATAGAGAGATATGGAGAGAGGAGAGGGAGAGAGAGATATGGAGAGAACGGGAGGAGAGAGAGATATGGAGAGAACAAGAGGGAGAGAGAGATATGGAGAGAACGGAGGGAGAGGGAGAGATATGGAGAGAGGGAGAGGGTGATAGAGAGATATGGAGAGAACGAGAGGGAGAGAGAGAGATATGGAGAGAACGGGAGGGAGAGAGAGAGAGATATGGAGAGAACGGGAGGAGAAAGAGAGATATGGAGAGAACGAGAGGGTGATAGAGAGATATGGAGAGAACGAGAGGGTGATAGAGAGATATGGAGAGAACGGAAGGGAGAGAGAGATATGGAGAGAACGAGAGGGAGAGAGAGAGATATGGAGAGAACGGGAGGGTGATAGAGAGATATGGAGAGAACGAGAGGGAGAGAGAGAGATATGGAGAGAACGAGAGGGAGAGAGAGATATGGAGAGAACAAGAGGGAGAGAGAGATATGGAGAGAACGGGAGGGTGATAGAGAGATATGGAGAGAAAGAGAGGGAGAGAGAGAGATATGGAGAGAACGAGAGAGAGATATGGAGAGAACGGGAGGGAGAGAGAGATATGGAGAGAACAAGAGGGAGAGAGAGATATGGAGAGAACGAGAGGGAGAGAGAGAGAGACATGGAGAGAACGGGAGGGAGAAAGAGAGATATGGAGAGAACGAGAGGGTGATAGAGAGATATGGAGAGAATGAGAGGGTGATAGAGAGATATGGAGAGAACGGGAGGGTGATAGAGAGATATGGAGAGAACGAGAGGGAGAGAGAGAGATATGGAGAGAACGGGAGGGAGAGAGAGAGATATGGAGAGAACTAGAGGGCGAGAGAGAGATATGGAGAGAACAAGAGGGAGAGAGAGATATGGAGAGAACGAGAGGGAGAGAGAGAGATATGGAGAGAACGGGAGGGAGAGAGAGATATGGAGAGAACAAGAGGGCGAGAGAGAGATATGGAGAGAACAAGAGGGAGAGAGATATGGAGAGAACGAGAGGGAGAGAGAGAGATATGGAGAGAGGAGAGGGAGAGATATGGAGAGAACGGGAGGGAGAGAGAGAGAGATATGGAGAGAACGGGAGGGTGATAGAGATATATGGAGAGAACGGGAGGGTGATTGAGAGATATGGAGAGAACGGGAGGGTGAGAGATAGATATGGAGAGAACAAGAGGGAGAGAGAGATATGGAGAGAACGGGAGGGTGATAGAGAGATATGGAGAGAGGGAGAGGGAGAGAGAGATATGGAGAGAACGGGAGGGAGAGAGAGATATGGAGAGAACAAGAGGGAGAGAGAGATATGGAGAGAACGGAGGGAGAGGCGAGAGATATGGAGAGAGGGAGAGGGTGATAGAGAGATATGGAGAGAACGAGAGGGAGAGAGAGAGATATGGAGAGAATGGGAGGGAGAGAGAGAGAGATATGGAGAGATCGGGAGGGAGAAAGAGAGATATGGAGAGAACAAGAGGGAGAGAGAGATATGGAGAGAACGAGAGGGAGAGAGAGAGAGACATGGAGAGAACGGGAGGGAGAAAGAGAGATATGGAGAGAACGGGAGGGTGATAGAGAGATATGGAGAGAATGAGAGGGTGATAGAGAGATATGGAGAGAACGGGAGGGTGATAGAGAGATATGGAGAGAACGAGAGGGAGAGAGAGAGATATGGAGAGAACGGGAGGGAGAGAGAGAGAGATATGGAGAGAACGAGAGGGCGAGAGAGAGAGATATGGAGAGAACAAGAGGGAGAGAGAGATATGGAGAGAACGAGAGGGAGAGAGAGATATGGAGAGAACGGGAGGGAGAGAGAGATATGGAGAGAACAAGAGGGCGAGAGAGATATGGAGAGAACAAGAGGGAGAGAGAGATATGGAGAGAACGAGAGGGAGAGATATGGAGAGAGGAGGGAGAGATATGGAGAGAACGGGAGGGAGAGAGAGAGAGATATGGAGAGAACGGGAGGGTGATAGAGATATATGGAGAGAACGGAGGGTGATTGAGAGATATGGAGAGAACGGGAGGGTGAGAGATAGATATGGAGAGAACAAGAGGGAGAGAGAGATATGGAGAGAACGGGAGGGTGATAGAGAGATATGGAGAGAGGGAGAGGGAGAGAGAGATATGGAGAGAACGGGAGGGAGAGAGAGATATGGAGAGAACAAGAGGGAGAGAGAGATATGGAGAGAACGGAGGGAGAGGGAGAGATATGGAGAGAGGGAGAGGGTGATAGAGAGATATGGAGAGAACAAGAGGGAGAGAGAGATATGGAGAGAACGAGAGGGAGAGGGAGAGAGAGAGATATGGAGAGAGGAGAGGGAGAGATATGGAGAGAACGGGAGGGAGAGAGAGAGAGATATGGAGAGAACGGGAGGGTGATAGAGATATATGGAGAGAACGGGAGGGTGATAGAGAGACATGGAGAGAACGGGAGGGTGATAGAGAGATATGGAGAGAACGGGAGGGTGATAGAGAGATATGGAGAGAACGGGAGGGTGATAGAGAGATATGGAGAGAACGAGAGGGAGAGAGAGAGATATGGAGAGAACAAGAGGGAGAGAGAGATATGGAGAGAACGGGAGGGTGATAGAGAGATATGGAGAGAGGGGAGAGGGCGAGAGAGAGATATGGAGAGAGGGAGAGGGCGAGAGAGGATATGGAGAGAACGGAGGGAGAGAGAGATATGGAGAGAACGAGAGGAGGAGAGATATGGAGAGAACAAGAGGGAGAGAGAGATATGGAGAGAACGAGAGGGAGAGAGAGAGATATGGAGAGAACAGGGAGAGAGAGATATGGAGAGAACAAGAGGGAGAGAGAGATATGGAGAGAACGAGAGGGAGAGAGAGAGAGACATGGAGAGAACGGGAGGGAGAAAGAGAGATATGGAGAGAACGAGAGGGTGATAGAGAGATATGGAGAGAATGTGATAGAGAGATATGGAGAGAACGGGAGGGTGATAGAGAGATATGGAGGGAGAGAGAGAGATATGGAGAGAACGAGAGGGTGAGAGAGAGATATGGAGAGAACGGGAGGGTGATAGGGAGAGATATGGAGAGAACAAGAGGGAGAGAGAGATATGGAGAGAACGAGAGGGAGAGAGAGAGAGATATGGAGAGAACGGGAGGGAGAAAGAGAGATATGGAGAGAACGAGAGGGTGATAGAGAGATATGGAGAGAACGAGAGGGAGAGATATGGAGAGAACGGGAGGGGGAGAGAGAGATATGGAGAGAACGGGAGGGTGATAGAGAGATATGGAGAGAACGGGAGGGTGATAGAGAGATATGGAGAGAACGAGAGGGAGAGAGAGAGATATGAGAGATATGGAGAGAACGAGAGGGCGAGAGAGATATGGAGAGAACAAGAGGGAGAGAGAGATATGGAGAGAACGAAAGGGAGGAGAGAGATATGGAGAGAACGGGAGGGAGAGAGAGATATGGAGAGAACAAGAGGGAGAGAGAGATATGGAGAGAACAAGAGGGCGAGAGAGAGATATGGAGAGAACAAGAGATATGGAGAGAACGAGAGGGAGAGAGAGAGATATGAGAGATATGGAGAGAACGGGAGGGAGAGAGAGAGAGATATGGAGAGAACGGGAGGGTGATAGAGATATATGGAGAGAACGGGAGGGTGATAGAGAGATATGGAGAGAACGGGAGGGTGATAGAGATATGGAGAGAACGGGAGGGTGATAGAGAGATATGGAGAGAACGGGAGGGTGATAGAGAGATATGGAGAGAACGAGAGGGAGAGAGAGAGATATGGAGAGAACAAGAGGGAGAGAGAGATATGGAGAGAACGGGAGGGTGATAGAGAGATATGGAGAGAGGAGAGGGCGAGAGAGAGATATGGAGAGAGGGAGAGGCGAGAGAGAGATATGGAGAGAACGGGAGGGAGAGAGAGATATGGAGAGAACGAGAGGGCGAGAGAGAGATATGGAGAGAACAAGAGGGAGAGAGATATGGAGAGAACGAGAGGGAGAGAGAGAGATATGGAGAGAACGGGAGGGAGAGAGAGATATGGAGAGAACAAGAGGGAGAGAGAGATATGGAGAGAACGAGAGGGAGAGAGAGAGAGACATGGAGAGAACGGGAGGGAGAAAGAGAGATATGGAGAGAACGAGAGGGTGATAGAGAGATATGGAGAGAATGAGAGGGTGATAGAGAGATATGGAGAGAACGGGAGGGTGATAGAGAGATATGGAGAGAACGAGAGGGAGAGAGAGAGATATGGAGAGAACGGGAGGGAGAGAGAGAGATATGGAGAGAACGAGAGGGCGAGAGAGAGATATGGAGAGAACAAGAGGGAGAGAGAGATATGGAGAGAACGAGAGGGAGAGAGAGAGATATGGAGAGAGGGAGAGAGAGAGAGATATGGAGAGAACGGGAGGGAGAGAGAGATATGGAGAGAACAAGAGGGCGAGAGAGAGATATGGAGAGAACAAGAGGGAGAGAGAGATATGGAGAGAACGAGAGGGAGAGAGAGAGATATGGAGAGAACGGGAGGGAGAGAGAGATATGGAGAGAACAAGAGGGCGAGAGAGAGATATGGAGAGAACAAGAGGGAGAGAGAGATATGGAGAGAACGAGAGGGAGAGAGAGATATGGAGAGAGGGAGAGGGAGAGATATGGAGAGAACGGAGGGAGACAGAGAGAGATATGGAGAGAACGGGAGGGTGATAGAGATATATGGAGAGAACGGGAGGGTGATAGAGAGATATGGAGAGAACGGGAGGGTGATAGAGAGATATGGAGAGAACGGGAGGGTGATAGAGAGATATGGAGAGAACGGGAGGGTGATAGAGAGATATGGAGAGAACGAGAGGGAGAGAGAGAGATATGGAGAGAACAAGAGGGAGAGAGAGATATGGAGAGAACGGGAGGGTGATAGAGAGATATGGAGAGAGAGGAGAGGGCGAGAGAGAGATATGGAGAGAGGGAGAGGGCGAGAGAGAGATATGGAGAGAACGGGAGGGAGAGAGAGATATGGAGAGAACGAGAGGGCGAGAGAGAGATATGGAGAGAACAAGAGGGAGAGAGAGATATGGAGAGAACGAGAGGGAGAGAGAGAGATATGGAGAGAACGGGAGGGAGAGAGAGATATGGAGAGAACAAGAGGGAGAGAGAGATATGGAGAGAACGAGAGGGAGAGAGAGAGAGACATGGAGAGAACGGGAGGAGAAAGAGAGATATGGAGAGAACGAGAGGGTGATAGAGAGATATGGAGAGAATGAGAGGGTGATAGAGAGATATGGATATGGATAGAGAGATATGGAGAGAACGAGATAGAGAGAGAGATGGAGAGAGGGAGAGGGAGAGAGAGATATGAGAGAACGATAGGGAGAGAGAGATATGGAGAGAACGGAGGGAGAGAGAGATATGGAGAGAACAAGAGGGAGAGAGAGATATGGAGAGAACGAGAGGGAGAGAGAGAGAGATATGGAGAGAACGGGAGGGAGAAAGAGAGATATGGAGAGAACGGAAGGAGAGAGAGAGATATGGAGAGAACGAGAGGGAGAGATATGGAGAGAACGGGAGGGTGATAGAGAGATATGGAGAGAACGAGAGGGAGAGAGAGAGATATGGAGAGAACGAGAGAGAGAGAGATATGGAGAGAACAAGAGGGAGAGAGAGATATGGAGAGAACGAGAGGGAGAGAGAGATATGGAGAGAACGGGAGGGAGAGAGAGAGATATGGAGAGAACGAGAGGGTGATAGAGAGATATGGAGAGAACGGGAGGGTGATAGAGAGATATGGAGAGAACGGGAGGGTGATAGAGAGATATGGAGAGAACGATATGGGAGAGAACGGGAGGGAGAGAGAGAGATATGGAGAGAACGAGAGGGCGAGAGAGAGATATGGAGAGAACAAGAGGGAGAGAGAGATATGGAGAGAACGAGAGGGAGAGAGAGATATGGAGAGAGGGAGAGAGAGAGAGAGATATGGAGAGAACGGGAGGGAGAGAGAGATATGGAGAGAACAAGAGGGCGAGAGAGAGATATGGAGAGAACAAGAGGGAGAGAGAGATATGGAGAGAACGAGAGGGAGAGAGAGAGATATGGAGAGAGGGAGAGATATGGAGAGAACGGGAGGGAGAGAGAGAGAGATATGGAGAGAACGGGAGGGTGATAGAGATATATGGAGAGAACGGGAGGGTGATAGAGAGATATGGAGAGAACGGGAGGGTGATAGAGAGATATGGAGAGAACGGGAGGGTGATAGAGAGATATGGAGAGAACGAGAGGGAGAGAGAGAGATATGGAGAGAACAAGAGGGAGAGAGAGATATGGAGAGAACGGGAGGGTGATAGAGAGATATGGAGAGAGGGAGAGGGCGAGAGAGAGATATGGAGAGAGGGAGAGGGCGAGAGAGAGATATGGAGAGAACGAGAGGGCGAGAGAGAGATATGGAGAGAACAAGAGGGAGAGAGAGATATGGAGAGAACGAGAGGGAGAGAGAGAGATATGGAGAGAACGGGAGGGAGAGAGATATGGAGAGAACAAGAGGGAGAGAGAGATATGGAGAGAACGAGAGGGAGAGAGAGAGACATGGAGAGAACGGGAGGAGAAAGAGAGATATGGAGAGAACGAGAGGGTGATAGAGAGATATGGAGAGAATGAGAGGGTGATAGAGAGATATGGAGAGAACGGGAGGGTGATAGAGAGATATGGAGAGAACGAGAGGGAGAGAGAGAGATATGGAGAGAGGGAGAGGGAGAGATATGGAGAGAACGGGAGGGAGAGAGAGAGAGATATGGAGAGAACGGGAGGGTGATAGAGATATATGGAGAGAACGGGAGGGTGATAGAGAGATATGGAGAGAACGGGAGGGTGATAGAGAGATATGGAGAGAACGGGAGGGTGATAGAGAGATATGGAGAGAACGGGAGGGTGATAGAGAGATATGGAGAGAACGAGAGGGAGAGAGAGAGATATGGAGAGAACAAGAGGGAGAGAGATATGGAGAGAACGGGAGGGTGATAGAGAGATATGGAGAGAGGGAGAGGGCGAGAGAGAGATATGGAGAGAGGGAGAGGGCGAGAGAGAGATATGGAGAGAACGGGAGGGAGAGAGAGATATGGAGAGAACGAGAGGGCGAGAGAGAGATATGGAGAGAACAAGAGGGAGAGAGAGATATGGAGAGAACGAGAGGGAGAGAGAGATATGGAGAGAACGGGAGGGAGAGAGAGATATGGAGAGAACAAGAGGGAGAGAGAGATATGGAGAGAACGAGAGGAGAGAGAGAGAGACATGGAGAGAACGGGAGGGAGAAAGAGATATGGAGAGAACGAGAGGGTGATAGAGAGATATGGAGAGAATGAGAGGGTGATAGAGAGATATGGAGAGAACGGGAGGGTGATAGAGAGATATGGAGAGAACGAGAGGGAGAGAGAGAGATATGGAGAGAACGGGAGGGAGAGAGAGATATGGAGAGAACGAGAGGGCGAGAGAGAGATATGGAGAGAACAAGAGGGAGAGAGAGATATGGAGAGAACGAGAGGGAGAGAGAGAGATATGGAGAGAGGGAGAGAGAGAGAGATATGGAGAGAACGGGAGGGAGAGAGAGATATGGAGAGAACAAGAGGGCGAGAGAGAGATATGGAGAGAACAAGAGGGAGAGAGAGATATGGAGAGAACGAGAGGGAGAGAGAGAGATATGGAGAGAACGGGAGGGAGAGAGAGATATGGAGAGAACAAGAGGGCGAGAGAGAGATATGGAGAGAACAAGAGGGAGAGAGAGATATGGAGAGAACGAGAGGGAGAGAGAGATATGGAGAGAGGGAGAGGGAGAGATATGGAGAGAACGGGAGGGAGACAGAGAGAGATATGGAGAGAACGGGAGGGTGATAGAGATATATGGAGAGAACGGGAGGGTGATAGAGAGATATGGAGAGAACGGGAGGGTGATAGAGAGATATGGAGAGAACGGGAGGGTGATAGAGAGATATGGAGAGAACGGGAGGGTGATAGAGAGATATGGAGAGAACGAGAGGGAGAGAGAGAGATATGGAGAGAACAAGAGGGAGAGAGAGATATGGAGAGAACGGGAGGGTGATAGAGAGATATGGAGAGAGGGAGAGGGCGAGAGAGAGATATGGAGAGAGGGAGAGGGCGAGAGAGAGATATGGAGAGAACGGGAGGGAGAGAGAGATATGGAGAGAACGAGAGGGCGAGAGAGAGATATGGAGAGAACAAGAGGGAGAGAGAGATATGGAGAGAACGAGAGGGAGAGAGAGAGATATGGAGAGAACGGGAGGGAGAGAGATATGGAGAGAACAAGAGGGAGAGAGAGATATGGAGAGAACGAGAGGGAGAGAGAGAGACATGGAGAGAACGGGAGGGAGAAAGAGAGATATGGAGAGAACGAGAGGGTGATAGAGAGATATGGAGAGAATGAGAGGGTGATAGAGAGATATGGAGAGAACGGGAGGGTGATAGAGAGATATGGAGAGAACGAGAGGGAGAGAGAGAGATATGGAGAGAGGGAGAGGGCGAGAGAGAGATATGGAGAGAACGAGAGGGAGAGAGAGAGATATGGAGAGAACGGGAGGGAGAGAGAGATATGGAGAGAACAAGAGGGAGAGAGAGATATGGAGAGAACGAGAGGGAGAGAGAGAGAGATATGGAGAGAACGGGAGGGAGAAAGAGAGATATGGAGAGAACGGAAGGGAGAGAGAGAGATATGGAGAGAACGAGAGGGAGAGAGAGAGATATGGAGAGAACGGGAGGGTGATAGAGAGATATGGAGAGAACGAGAGGGAGAGAGAGAGATATGGAGAGAACGAGAGGGCGAGAGAGAGATATGGAGAGAACAAGAGGGAGAGAGAGATATGGAGAGAACGAGAGGGAGAGAGAGAGATATGGAGAGAGGGAGAGGGAGAGATATGGAGAGAACGGGAGGGAGAGAGAGAGATATGGAGAGAACGGGAGGGTGATAGAGAGATATGGAGAGAACGGGAGGGTGATAGAGAGATATGGAGAGAACGGGAGGGTGATAGAGAGATATGGAGAGAACGAGAGGGAGAGAGAGAGATATGGAGAGAACGGGAGGGAGAGAGAGAGATATGGAGAGAACGAGAGGGCGAGAGAGAGATATGGAGAGAACAAGAGGGAGAGAGAGATATGGAGAGAACGAGAGGGAGAGAGAGAGATATGGAGAGAGGGAGAGAGAGAGATATGGAGAGAACGGGAGGAGAGAGAGATATGGAGAGAACAAGAGGGCGAGAGAGAGATATGGAGAGAACAAGAGGGAGAGAGAGATATGGAGAGAACGAGAGGAGAGAGAGATATGGAGAGAGGAGAGATATGGAGAGAACGGGAGGGAGAGAGAGAGATATGGAGAGAACGGGAGGGTGATAGAGATATATGGAGAGAACGGGAGGGTGATAGAGAGATATGGAGAGAACGGGAGGGTGATAGAGAGATATGGAGAGAACGGGAGGGTGATAGAGAGATATGGAGAGAACGAGAGGGAGAGAGAGAGATATGGAGAGAACAAGAGGGAGAGAGAGATATGGAGAGAACGGGAGGGTGATAGAGAGATATGGAGAGAGGGAGAGGGCGAGAGAGAGATATGGAGAGAGGGAGAGGGCGAGAGAGAGATATGGAGAGAACGAGAGGGCGAGAGAGAGATATGGAGAGAACAAGAGGGAGAGAGAGATATGGAGAGAACGAGAGGGAGAGAGAGAGATATGGAGAGAACGGGAGGGAGAGAGAGATATGGAGAGAACAAGAGGGAGAGAGAGATATGGAGAGAACGAGAGGGAGAGAGAGAGAGACATGGAGAGAACGGGAGGGAGAAAGAGAGATATGGAGAGAACGAGAGGGTGATAGAGAGATATGGAGAGAATGAGAGGGTGATAGAGAGATATGGAGAGAACGGGAGGGTGATAGAGAGATATGGAGAGAACGAGAGGGAGAGAGAGAGATATGGAGAGAGGGAGAGGGCGAGAGAGAGATATGGAGAGAACGAGAGGGAGAGAGAGAGATATGGAGCGAACGGGAGGGAGAGAGAGATATGGAGAGAACAAGAGGGAGAGAGAGATATGGAGAGAACGAGAGGGAGAGAGAGAGAGATATGGAGAGAACGGGAGGGAGAAAGAGAGATATGGAGAGAACGGAAGGGAGAGAGAGAGATATGGAGAGAACGAGAGGGAGAGAGAGAGATATGGAGAGAACGGGAGGGTGATAGAGAGATATGGAGAGAACGAGAGGGAGAGAGAGAGATATGGAGAGAACGAGAGGGCGAGAGAGAGATATGGAGAGAACAAGAGGGAGAGAGAGATATGGAGAGAACGAGAGGTAGAGAGAGAGATATGGAGAGAGGGAGAGGGAGAGATATGGAGAGAACGGGAGGGAGAGAGAGAGATATGGAGAGAACGGGAGGGTGATAGAGAGATATGGAGAGAACGGGAGGGTGATAGAGAGATATGGAGAGAACGGGAGGGTGATAGAGAGATATGGAGAGAACGAGAGGGAGAGAGAGAGATATGGAGAGAACGGGAGGGAGAGAGAGAGATATGGAGAGAACGAGAGGGCGAGAGAGAGATATGGAGAGAACAAGAGGGAGAGAGAGATATGGAGAGAACGGGAGGGTGATAGAGAGATATGGAGAGAACGAGAGGGAGAGAGAGAGATATGGAGAGAACAAGAGGGAGAGAGAGATATGGAGAGAACGGGAGGGTGATAGAGAGATATGGAGAGAGGGAGAGGGCGAGAGAGAGATATGGAGAGAGGGAGAGGGCGAGAGAGAGATATGGAGAGAACGAGAGGGCGAGAGAGAGATATGGAGAGAACAAGAGGGAGAGAGAGATATGGAGAGAACGAGAGGGAGAGAGAGAGATATGGAGAGAACGGGAGGGAGAGAGAGATATGGAGAGAACAAGAGGGAGAGAGAGATATGGAGAGAACGAGAGGGAGAGAGAGAGAGACATGGAGAGAACGGGAGGGAGAAAGAGAGATATGGAGAGAACGAGAGGGTGATAGAGAGATATGGAGAGAATGAGAGGGTGATAGAGAGATATGGAGAGAACGGGAGGGTGATAGAGAGATATGGAGAGAACGAGAGGGAGAGAGAGAGATATGGAGAGAGGGAGAGGGCGAGAGAGAGATATGGAGAGAACGAGAGGGAGAGAGAGAGATATGGAGCGAACGGGAGGGAGAGAGAGATATGGAGAGAACAAGAGGGAGAGAGAGATATGGAGAGAACGAGAGGGAGAGAGAGAGAGATATGGAGAGAACGGGAGGGAGAAAGAGAGATATGGAGAGAACGGAAGGGAGAGAGAGAGATATGGAGAGAACGAGAGGGAGAGAGAGAGAGATATGGAGAGAACGGAGGGTGATAGAGAGATATGGAGAGAACGAGAGGGAGAGAGAGAGATATGGAGAGAACGAGAGGGCGAGAGAGAGATATGGAGAGAACAAGAGGAGAGAGAGATATGGAGAGAAACGAGAGGGAGAGAGAGAGATATGGAGAGAGGGAGAGGGAGAGATATGGAGAGAACGGGAGGAGAGAGAGAGATATGGAGAGAACGGGAGGGTGATAGAGATATGGAGAGAACGGGAGGGTGATAGAGAGATATGGAGAGAACGGGAGGGTGATAGAGAGATATGGAGAGAACGAGAGGGAGAGAGAGAGATATGGAGAGAACGGGAGGGAGAGAGAGAGATATGGAGAGAACGAGAGGGCGAGAGAGAGATATGGAGAGAACAAGAGGGAGAGAGAGATATGGAGAGAACGAGAGGGAGAGAGAGAGATATGGAGAGAACGGGAGGGAGAGAGAGATATGGAGAGAACGGGAGGGAGAGAGAGATATGGAGAGAACAAGAGGACGAGAGAGAGATATGGAGAGAACAAGAGGGAGAGAGAGATATGGAGAGAACGAGAGGGAGAGAGAGAGATATGGAGAGAGGGAGAGGGAGAGATATGGAGAGAACGGGAGGGAGAGAGAGAGAGATATGGAGAGAACGGGAGGGTGATAGAGATATGGAGAGAACGAGAGGGAGGGAGAGAGATATGGAGAGAACGGGAGGGAGAGAGAGATATGGAGAGAACAAGAGGGAGAGAGAGATATGGAGAGAACGAGAGGGAGAGAGAGAGAGACATGGAGAGAACGGGAGGGAGAAAGAGAGATATGGAGAGAACGAGAAGGTGATAGAGAGATATGGAGAGAATGAGAGGGTGATAGAGAGATATGGAGAGAACGGGAGGGTGATAGAGAGATATGGAGAGAACGAGAGGGAGAGAGAGAGATATGGAGAGAACGGGAGGGAGAGAGAGAGATATGGAGAGAACGAGAGGGCGAGAGAGATATGGAGAGAACAAGAGGGAGAGAGAGATATGGAGAGAACGAGAGGGAGAGAGAGATATGGAGAGAACGGGAGGGAGAGAGAGATATGGAGAGAACAAGAGGGCGAGAGAGAGATATGGAGAGAACAAGAGGGAGAGAGAGATATGGAGAGAACGAGAGGGAGAGAGAGAGATATGGAGAGAGGGAGAGGGAGAGATATGGAGAGAACGGGAGGGAGAGAGAGAGAGATATGGAGAGAACGGGAGGGTGATAGAGATATATGGAGAGAACGGGAGGGTGATTGAGAGATATGGAGAGAACGGGAGGGTGAGAGATAGATATGGAGAGAACAAGAGGGAGAGAGAGATATGGAGAGAACGGAGGGAGAGGGAGAGATATGGAGAGAGGGAGAGGGTGATAGAGAGATATGGAGAGAACGAGAGGGAGAGAGAGAGATATGGAGAGAACGGGAGGGAGAGAGAGAGAGATATGGAGGGAACGGGAGGGAGAGAGAGAGATATGGAGAGAAGGAGAGGGTGATAGAGAGATATGGAGAGAACGAGAGGGTGATAGAGAGATATGGAGAGAACGAGAGGGAGAGAAAGAGATATGGAGAGAACGAGAGAGAGATATGGAGAGAACAAGAGGGAGAGAGAGCTATGGAGAGAACGAGAGGGAGAGAGAGAGATATGGAGAGAGGGAGAGGGAGAGATATGGAGAGAACGGGAGGGAGAGAGAGATATTGAGAGAACAAGAGGGCGAGAGAGAGATATGGAGAGAACAAGAGGGAGAGAGAGATATGGAGAGAACGAGAGGGAGAGAGAGAGATATGGAGAGAACGGGAGGGAGAGAGAGATATGGAGAGAACAAGAGGGCGAGAGAGAGATATGGAGAGAACAAGAGGGAGAGAGAGATATGGAGAGAGGGAGAGGGAGAGAGAGAGATATGGAGAGAACGGGAGGGAGAGAGAGATATGGAGAGAACGAGAGGGAGAGAGAGATATGGAGAGAACGAGAGGGAGAGAGTGATATGGAGAGAACGGGAGGGAGAGAGAGAGATATGGAGAGAACGAGAGGGTGATAGAGAGATATGGAGAGAACAAGAGGGAGAGATATGGAGAGAACGAGAGGGAGAGAGAGATATGGAGAGAACGGGAGGGTGATAGAGAGATATGGAGAGAGGGAGAGGGCGAGAGAGAGATATGGAGAGAACAAGAGGGAGAGAGAGATATGGAGAGAACGGGAGGGAGAGAGAGATATGGAGAGAACGAGAGGGCGAGAGAGAGATATGGAGAGAACAAGAGGGAGAGAGAGATATGGAGAGAACGAGAGGGAGAGAGAGAGATATGAGGAGAACGGGAGGGAGAGAGAGATATGGAGAGAACAAGAGGGAGAGAGAGAGATATGGAGAGAACAAGAGGGAGAGAGAGATATGGAGAGAACGAGAGGGAGAGAGAGAGATATGGAGAGAGGGAGAGGGAGAGATATGGAGAGAACGGGAGGGAGAGAGAGAGATATGGAGAGAACGGGAGGGTGATAGAGAGATATGGAGAGAACGGGAGGGTGATAGAGAGATATGGAGAGAACGGGAGGGTGATAGAGAGATATGGAGAGAACGAGAGGGAGAGAGAGAGATATGGAGAGAACGGGAGGGAGAGAGAGAGATATGGAGAGAACGAGAGGGCGAGAGAGAGATATGGAGAGAACAAGAGGGAGAGAGAGATATGGAGAGAACGAGAGGGAGAGAGAGAGATATGGAGAGAACGGGAGGGAGAGAGAGATATGGAGAGAACGGGAGGGAGAGAGAGATATGGAGAGAACAAGAGGGCGAGAGAGAGATATGGAGAGAACAAGAGGGAGAGAGAGATATGGAGAGAACGAGAGGGAGAGAGAGAGATATGGAGAGAGGGAGAGGGAGAGATATGGAGAGAACGGGAGGGAGAGAGAGATATGGAGAGAACGGGAGGGTGATAGAGATATATGGAGAGAACGGGAGGGTGATAGAGAGATATGGAGAGAACGGGAGGGTGATAGAGAGATATGGAGAGAACGGGAGGGTGATAGAGAGATATGGAGAGAACGGGAGGGTGATAGAGAGATATGGAGAGAACGAGAGGGAGAGAGAGAGATATGAAGAGAACGAGAGGGTGATAGAGAGATATGGAGAGAACGAGAGGGAGAGAGAGAGATATGGAGAGAACGGGAGGGAGAGAGAGAGATATGGAGGGAACGGGAGGGAGAGAGAGAGATATGGAGAGAACGAGAGGGTGATAGAGAGATATGGAGAGAACGAGAGGGTGATAGAGATATGGAGAGAACGAGAGGGAGAGATATGGAGAGAACGGGAGGGTGATAGAGAGATATGGAGAGAGGGAGAGATATGGAGAGAACGAGAGAGAGAGAGAGATATGGAGAGAACGGGAGGGTGATAGAGAGATATGGAGAGAGGGAGAGGGCGAGAGAGAGATATGGAGAGAACAAGAGGGAGAGAGAGATATGGAGAGAACGGGAGGGAGAGAGAGATATGGAGAGAACGAGAGGGAGAGATATGGAGAGAACGAGAGGGAGAGAGAGATATGGAGAGAACGGGAGGGTGATAGAGAGATATGGAGAGAGGGAGAGGGCGAGAGAGAGATATGGAGAGAACAAGAGGGAGAGAGAGATATGGAGAGAACGGGAGGAGAGAGATATGGAGAGAACGAGAGGCGAGAGAGAGATATGGAGAGAACAAGAGGGAGAGAGAGATATGGAGAGAACGAGAGGGAGAGAGAGAGATATGAGGAGAACGGGAGGGAGAGAGAGATATGGAGAGAACAAGAGGGAGAGAGAGAGATATGGAGAGAACAAGAGGAGAGAGATATGGAGAGAACGAGAGGGAGAGAGAGATATGGAGAGAGGGAGAGGAGAGATATGGAGAGAACGGGAGAGAGAGAGAGAGATATGGAGAGAACGGGAGGGTGATAGAGAGATATGGAGAGAACGGGAGGGTGATAGAGAGATATGGAGAGAACGGGAGGGTGATAGAGAGATATGGAGAGAACGAGAGGGAGAGAGAGAGATATGGAGAGAACGGGAGGGAGAGAGAGAGATATGGAGAGAACGAGAGGGCGAGAGAGAGATATGGAGAGAACAAGAGGGAGAGAGATATGGAGAGAACGAGAGGAGAGAGAGATATGGAGAGAACGGGAGGGAGAGAGAGATATGGAGAGAACGGGAGGGAGAGAGAGATATGGAGAGAACAAGAGGGCGAGAGAGAGATATGGAGAGAACAAGAGGGAGAGAGAGATATGGAGAGAACGAGAGGGAGAGAGAGAGAGATATGGAGAGAGGGGAGAGGGAGAGATATGGAGAGAACGGGAGGGAGAGAGAGATATGGAGAGAACGGAGGGTGATAGAGATATATGGAGAGAACGGGAGGGTGATAGAGAGATATGGAGAGAACGGGAGGGTGATAGAGAGATATGGAGAGAACGAGAGGGAGAGAGAGAGATATGAAGAGAACGAGAGGGTGATAGAGAGATATGGAGAGAACGAGAGGGAGAGAGAGAGATATGGAGAGAACGGGAGGGAGAGAGAGAGATATGGAGGGAACGGGAGGGAGAGAGAGAGATATGGAGAGAACGAGAGGGTGATAGAGAGATATGGAGAGAACGAGAGGGTGATAGAGATATGGAGAGAACGAGAGGGAGAGATATGGAGAGAACGGGAGGGTGATAGAGAGATATGGAGAGAGGGAGAGATATGGAGAGAACGAGAGAGAGAGAGATATGGAGAGAACGGGAGGGAGAGAGAGATATGGAGAGAACGGGAGGGTGATAGAGAGATATGGAGAGAACGAGAGGGAGAGAGAGAGATATGGAGAGAACAAGAGGGAGAGAGAGATATGGAGAGAACGGGAGGGTGATAGAGAGATATGGAGAGAGGGAGGGGGCGAGAGAGAGACATGGAGAGAACGGGAGGGTGATAGAGAGATATGGAGAGAACGAGAGGGTGATAGAGAGATATGGAGAGAACAAGAGGGAGAGAGAGAGATATGGAGAGAACGAGAGGGTGATAGAGAGATATGGAGAGAACAAGAGGGTGATAGAGAGATATGGAGAGAACGAGAGGGTGATAGAGAGATATGGAGAGAACGAGAGGGTGATAGAGAGATATGGAGAGAATGAGAGGGTGATAGAGAGATATGGAGAGAACGGGAGGGTGATAGAGAGATATGGAGAGAACGAGAGGGAGAGATATGGAGAGAACGGGAGGGTGAGAGAGAGATATGGAGAGAACGGGAGGGTGAGGGAGAGATATGGAGAGAACGGGAGGGTGAGAGAGAGATATGGAGAGAACGGGATGGTGATAGAGAGATATGGAGAGAACAAGAGGGAGAGAGAGATTTTTTTAAATTTTTTATTTATTTCACCTTTATTTAACCAGGTAGGCTAGTTGAGAACAAGTTCTCATTTGCAACTGCGACCTGGCCAAGATAAAGCATAGTAGTGTGAACAGACAACACAGAGTTACACATGGAGTAAACAATTAACAAGTCAATAACACAGTAGAAAAAATGGGCAGTCTATATACAATGTGTGCAAAAGGCATGAGGAGGTAGGCGAATAATACAATTTTGCAGATTAACACTGGAGTGATAAATGATCAGATGGTCATGTACAGGTAGATATATTGGTGTGCAAAAGAGCAGAAAAGTAAATAAATAAAAAACAGTATAAAAACAGTATGGGAATGAGGTAGGTGAAAATGGGTGGGCTATTTACCAATAGACTATGTACAGCTGCAGCGATCGGTTAGCTGCTCGGATAGCTGATGTTTGAAGTTGGTGAGGGAGATAAAAGTCTCCAACATCAGCGATTTTTGCAGTTCGTTCCAGTCACAGGCAGCAGAGTACTGGAACGAAAGGCGGCCAAATGAGGTGTTGGCTTTAGGGATGATCAGTGAGATACACCTGCTGGAGCGCGTGCTACGGATGGGTGTTGCCATCGTGACCAGTGAACTGAGATAAGGCGGAGCTTTACCTAGCATGGACTTGTAGATGACCTGGAGCCAGTGGGTCTGGCGACGAATATGTAGCGAGGGCCAGCCGACTAGAGCATACAAGTCGCAGTGGTGGGTGGTATAAGGTGCTTTAGTGACAAAACGGATGGCACTGTGATAGACTGCATCCAGTTTGCTGAGTAGAGTGTTGGAGGCCATTTTGTAGATGACATCGCCGAAGTCGAGGATCGGTAGGATAGTCAGTTTTACTAGGGTAAGCTTGGCGGCGTGAGTGAAGGAGGCTTTGTTGCGGAATAGAAAGCCGACTCTTGATTTGATTTTCGATTGGAGATGTTTGATGTGAGTCTGGAAGGAGAGTTTGCAGTCTAGCCAGACACCTAGGTACTTATAGATGTCCACATATTCAAGGTCGGAACCATCCAGGGTGGTGATGCTAGTCGGGCATGCGGGTGCAGGCAGCGATCGGTTGAAAAGCATGCATTTGGTTTTACTCGCGTTTAAGAGCAGTTGGAGGCCACGGAAGGAGTGCTGTATGGCATTGAAGCTCGTTTGGAGGTTAGATAGCACAGTGTCCAATGACGGGCCGAAAGTATATAGAATGGTGTCGTCTGCGTAGAGGTGGATCAGGGAATCGCCCGCAGCAAGAGCAACATCATTGATATATACAGAGAAAAGAGTCGGCCCGAGAATTGAACCCTGTGGCACCCCCATAGAGACTGCCAGAGGACCGGACAGCATGCCCTCCGATTTGACACACTGAACTCTGTCTGCAAAGTAATTGGTGAACCAGGCAAGGCAGTCATCCGAAAAATGAGGCTATTGAGTCTGCCGATAAGAATATGGTGATTGACAGAGTCGAAAGCCTTGGCGAGGTCGATGAAGACGGCTGCACAGTACTGTCTTTTATCGATGGCGGTTATGATATCGTTTAGTACCTTGAGTGTGGCTGAGGTGCACCCGTGACCGGCTCAGAAACCAGATTGCACAGCGGAGAAGGTACGGTGGGATTCGAGATGGTCAGTGACCTGTTTGTTGACTTGGCTTTCGAAGACCTTAGATAGGCAGGGCAGGATGGATATAGGTCTATAACAGTTTGGGTCCAGGGTGTCTCCCCCTTTGAAGAGGGGAATGACTGCGGCAGCTTTCCAATCCTTGGGGATCTCAGACGATATGAAAGAGAGGTTGAACAGGCTGGTAATAGGGGTTGCGACAATGGCAGCAGATAGTTTCAGAAATAGAGGGTCCAGATTGTCAAGCCCAGCTGATTTGTACGGGTCCAGGTTTTGCAGCTCTTTCAGAACATCTGCTATCTGGATTTGGGTAAAGGAGAACCTGGAGAGGCTTGGGCGAGGAGCTGCGGGGGGGGCGGAGCTGTTGGCCGAGGTTGGAGTAGCCAGGCGGAAGGCATGGCCAGCCGTTGAGAAGTGCTTATTGAAGTTTTCGATGATCATGGATTTATCGGTGGAGACCGTGTTACCTAGCCTCAGTGCAGTGGGTAGCTGGGAGGAGGTGCTCTTGTTCTCCATGGACTTCACAGTGTCCCAGAACTTTTTGGAGTTGGAGCTACAGGATGCAAACTTCTGCCTGAAGAAGCTGGCCTTAGCTTTCCTGATTGACTGCGTGTATTGGTTCCTGACTTCCCTGAACAGTTGCATATCACGGGGGCTATTCGATGCTATTGCAGTCCGCCACAGGATGTTTTTGTGCTGGTCGAGGGCAGTCAGGTCTGGGGTGAACCAAGGGCTGTATCTGTTCTTGGTTCTGCATTTTTTGAACGGAGCATGCTTATCTAAAATGGTGAGGAAGTTACTTTTAAAGAATGACCATGCATCCTCAACTGACGGGATGAGGTCAATGTCCTTCCAGGATACCCGGGCCAGGTCGATTAGAAAGGCCTGCTCACAGAAGTGTTTTAGGGAGCGTTTGACAGTGATGAGGGGTGGTCGTTTGACTGCGGCTCCGTGGCGGATACAGGCAATGAGGCAGTGATCGCTGAGATCCTGGTTGAAGACAGCGGAGGTGTATTTGGAGGGCCAGTTGGTCAGGATGACGTCTATGAGGGTGCCCTTGTTTACAGAGTTAGGGTTGTACCTGGTGGGTTCCTTGATGATTTGAGTGAGATTGAGGGCATCTAGCTTAGATTGTAGGACTGCCGGGGTGTTAAGCATATCCCAGTTTAGGTCACCTAACAGAACAAACTCTGAAGCTAGATGGGGGCGATCAATTCACAAATGGTGTCCAGGGCACAGCTGGGAGCTGAGGGTGGTCGGTAGCAGGCGGCAACAGTGAGAGACTTATTTCTGGAGAGAGTAATTTTCAAAATTAGTAGTTCGAACTGTTTGGGTATGGACCTGGAAAGTATGACATTACTTTGCAGGCTATCTCTGCAGTAGACTGCGACTCCGCCCCCTATCTTGACAGAAGATGTTATAGTTGGGTATGGAAATCTCTGAATTTTTGGTGGCCTTCCTGAGCCAGGATTCAGACACGGCAAGGACATCAGGGTTAGCAGAGTGTGCTAAAGCAGTGAGTAAAACAAACTTAGGGAGGAGGCTTCTGATGTTGACATGCATAAAACCAAGGCTTTTTCGATCACAGAAGTCAACAAATGAGGGTACCTGGGGACATGCAGGGCCTGGGTTTACCTCCACATCACCCGCGGAACAGAGAAGGAGTAGTATGAGGGTGCGGCTAAAGGCTATCAAAACTGGTCGCCTAGAGCGTTGGGGGCAGAGGATAAGAGGAGCAGGTTTCTGGGCATGGTAGAATATATTCAGGGCATAATGCGCAGACAGGGGTATGGTGGGGTGCGGGTACAGCGGAGGTAAGCCCAGGCACTGGGTGATGATGAGAGAGGTTGTATCTCTGGACATGCTGGTTGTAATGGGTGAGGTCACCGCATGTGTGGGAGGTGGGACAAAGGAGGTAACAGGGGTATGCAGAGTGGATCTAGGGGCTCCATTGTGAACTAAAACAATGGTAACTAACCTGAACAACAGTATACAAGGCATATTGACATTTGAGAGAGACATACAGCGAGGCATACAGTAATCACAGGTGTTGAATTGGGAAAGCTAGCTAAAAACAGTAGGCGAGGCTAATCAGCTAGCACAACAAACAGCAGGTAAAATGGCGTTGACTAGGCAACTGGGCCGACAGATAAAACAAACAAGCAGAATGGAGTACCGTGATTAATGGACAGTCCAGCGTGCGTCAGCTATGTAGCCAAGAGATCAGTGTCCAGGGGGCAGCGGTGGATGGGCAGGGAAGCTGGGCTGGCGAGTGTTATCCAGGTTTTTAAAAAAACTAACAATGACTAAATAGCTTGTAGCTAGTTAGCTGGTTAGCGTCTGGAGGTTCTTGAGTGTGTCATAAAAAATAAAATTAAAATTAAAAGTAATAGCGATTCCGTATCACATTGGGTGAGGCAGGTTTCCATAAGGTATAAACAAATTAAAAATCAAAAAGAGATAGAAAGTAAATGGGTTCAGAGAGTGTTTGGGACGCGGTGATTTAGACGGTTAGCAGGCCTGTGCTAACAAGGTAACAGTTCGTAGGCCCGGGCTAGACAAGGTAGCAGTTAGCGGACCGGAGCTAGACAAGCTAGCCGTTAGCAGGCCGAATTAGCAAGCAGGGAGATAGCGAGGGCTAGAGAGTTAACCTTTGGGGGACGTCGCGATGGGGTGAGTCTGTTTATTCCTCTTCATGCGGTGACATCGACAGACCGGTCGTGGGCCCGGGTAATTGTAGCCCAGGAGTATGCTACAGGTGCTCTAGTACGCTAGGTGAGCTGGAGACACAGCGATTCAGAAAGCTTGCGGGCCTTGGCCAGCAGATGGATCTTTGGCGATGTCGCAACGGAAAAGCCTGTTGAAACCACCTCGGACGATTATGTCGGCGGACCAGTCGTGATGGATCGGCGGGGCTCCGTCTCGGCAGTAAAGGGTCCAGGCCAATTGGCAAAAGAGGTATTGTTGGACCTCTTCGGCTAGTCGGGAGATGGGCTTAGCTCAAGGCTAGCTCAAGGCTAACTGGTGCTTGCTTTGGGACAGAGACATTAGCCAGGAGTAGCCACTCGGATTGCAGCTAGCTAGTTGCGATGATCCGGTGTAAAGGTTCAGAGCTTGCGGTAGGAATCCGGAGATGTGGTAGAGAAAAAGCAGTCTGATATGCTCTGGGTTGATGTCGCGCTGGTGTCCTAGTTAGCTTTGAAGACCGCTAGAAGTGGCTAACTGAGTACTAGCTAGTAGCTAGTTAGCTGGCTAGCTTCTGATGGGGGTTCCGGTTCTAAAGTATAGAAAAAGCAGATCCGTACCACATTGGGTGATGCGGGTTGCAGGAGAGTATATTCAGCCTGTAGTTGGAAAGTGAGATTAAAATATGTACGAAATGTATACAGAAAAAAAACGAGGAAAACTATATTTACACCAGACAGGACGGGACAAGACAAAACACACGTCCGACTGCTACGCCATCTTGGACCAATGTAAGATATGGAGTAGAGAGATATGGAGAGAGGGAGAGGGCGAGAGAGAGATATGGAGAGAACAAGAGGGAGAGAGAGAGATATGGAGAGAACGAGAGGGAGAGAGAGATATGGAGAGAACGAGAGGGAGAGAGAGATATGGAGAGAACGGGAGGGTGATAGAGAGATATGGAGAGAGGGAGAGGGAGAGAGAGATATGGAGAGAACGAGAGGGAGAGAGAGATATGGAGAGAACAAGAGGGAGAGAGAGATATGGAGAGAACAAGAGGGAGAGAGAGATATGGAGAGAACAAGAGGGAGAGAGAGATATGGAGAGAACGAGAGGGAGAGAGAGATATGGAGAGAACGAGAGGGAGAGAGAGAGATATGGAGAGAACAAGAGGGAGAGAGAGATATGGAGAGAACAAGAGGGAGAGAGAGATATGGAGAGAACGGGAGGGTGATAGAGAGATATGGAGAGAGGGAGAGGGTGATAGAGAGATATGGAGAGAACGGGAGGGTGATAGAGAGATATGGAGAGAACGGGAGGGTGATAGAGAGATATGGAGAGAGGGAGAGGGCGAGAGAGAGATATGGAGAGAACGAAAGGGAGAGAGAGAAAAAGGAGTGAATAGAGAGAAAGGTGTGAGAGAGAAAAGAGGCAGAGAGAGGGGAGAGACAAAGAAAGAGAGAGAGGCAGAAAGAGAGAGAAGGGTAGAGAGAAAAAATGTACATAAGGAAATAATGAACCTAACCCAGGAGCAGGCCGTGTATTTTATGGTCGCCCAACAAAGTCAGCATGTCTGGCTCTGGAGGGGGCATGTAACATACATACATTATTTATTTATTCCTTAAATGACTTATTTTTCATGTTTCAATGTTTTTTAAATGGGGATAAAAGCATTTTAAGTACTAACTTTTTTTGTTTCGTCATTATTATGGGTGTTTGATGTGGCTTTTCTGCATATGGTTGATATGTGGCTTTTACTGTAATGAGTATGTTGTGCTTGTGGCCCACTTATGTACGGGGAGAATAGCTCAGTCAAAGCTGAGGGTTGTGAAAGTGACTTTGCAGTTTGCTACAATGAATATAAAGATCTGAACTGCAACACTATCAACTAAATGAAGTTATTCAAGAGTTACTGCATGGAGATTGAGGATAGTACTGGGAAGGGGATGCCTGGGTGTACTGGGAATGCCTGTCTGTACACATCAGAGATTTACAGCTCATCTTGGATAGCTAGTAATGACAGTGCAGAGCAACTTGAAGACATAAACGTTGTGAACACATGCAGACATTAGGTTTACATCCATGGAGACCACATGACCCCAGGGTGATTCACCCAAATTCAGCTCCTTCCTCGAGCAGAGTAGCAGCGGTCCCTTTGGTTTTACAGCTTCATAATCTGCATCCACCCGTCTCTTCTAGAGGGTTCCAGAGGCCCCCACCAATCTCTTCTAGAGGGTTCCAGAGGCCCCCACCCGTCTCTTCTAGAGGGTTCCAGAGGCCCCTACCCGTCTCTTCTAGAGGGTTCCAGAGGCCCCCACCCGTCTCTTCTAGAGGGTTCCAGAGGCCCCTACCCGTCTCTTCTAGAGGGTTCCAGAGGCCCCCACCCATCTCTTCTAGAGGGTTCCAGAGGCCCCCACCCATCTCTTCTAGAGGCTTTCAGAGGCCCCCACCCATCTCTTCTAGAGGGTTCCAGAGGCCCCCACCCATCTCTTCTAGAGGCTTTCAGAGGCCCCCACCCGTCTCTCCTAGAGGGTTCCAGAGGTCCCCACCCATCTCTTCTAGAGGGTTCCAGAGGCCCCCACCCGTCTCTTCTAGAGGGTTCCAGAGGCCCCCACCCATCTCTTCTAGAGGGTTCCAGAGGCCCCCACCCGTCTCTTCTAGAGGGTTCCAGAGGCCCCCACCCGTCTCTTCTAGAGGGTTCCAGAGGCCCCCGCCCGTCTCTTCTAGAGGGTTCCAGAGGCCCCACCCGTCTCTCCTAGAGGGTTCCAGAGGCCCCCACCCGTCTCTTCTAGAGGGTTCCAGAGGCCCCCACCCATCTCTTCTAGAGGGTTCCAGAGGCCCCCACCCGTCTCTTCTAGAGGTTCCAGAGGCCCCCACCCGTCTCTTCTAGAGGGTTCCAGAGGCCCCCACCCATCTCTTCTAGAGGGTTCCAGAGGCCCCCACCCATCTCTTCTAGAGGCTTTCAGAGGCCCCCACCCGTCTCTCCTAGAGGGTTCCAGAGGTCCCCACCCATCTCTTCTAGAGGGTTCCAGAGGCCCCCACCCGTCTCTTCTAGAGGGTTCCAGAGGCCCCCACCCATCTCTTCTAGAGGGTTCCAGAGGCCCCCACCCGTCTCTTCTAGAGGGTTCCAGAGGCCCCCACCCGTCTCTTCTAGAGGGTTCCAGAGGCCCCCGCCCGTCTCTTCTAGAGGGTTCCAGAGGCCCCCACCCGTCTCTCCTAGAGGGTTCCAGAGGCCCCCACCCGTCTCTTCTAGAGGGTTCCAGAGGCCCCCACCCATCTCTTCTAGAGGGTTCCAGAGGCCCCCCACCCGTCTCTTCTAGAGGGTTCCAGAGGCCCCCACCCGTCTCTTCTAGAGGGTTCCAGAGGCCCCCACCCATCTACCCTAGAGGGACCATCTCTCTGATGTAAGGAGGAGGGCTTGGTGATGGTAGGGAGCAGGAAGGGAGCATTGTCCTGGGGGAGGAGGAGGAGGAGCAGGTGAGAGCACTGTCCTAGAGAAGGAGGGGTAGGAGGGGTAGGAGGAGGAGGGAGCACTGTCCTGGAGGAGGAGGAGTAGGAGGAAGAGGAGAACTTGGCAGTGGAAGGTAGCAGCGAGACACCAGGGAGGGAACATTGTCCTGGAGGAGCTGGCACGGTCGATGATGAGTCTAAGAAGCTTGTTTTTAAATCAGCGGTATGGTCGAGGAGGGACAATTCCTCAGTGACATGTTGTATCATATCCTAAGTGCAACATCCTCTCTGCAGAATAAATAAAAGAGCCGCCTGTGATCAGGGGGAGATATATGATCCCCTCTCTTGGCTGAAGTGAGCCTCTGGTGACGTGTGTCGGCTCCCAGCAAGCTTCGTCTCTTCGTGGAGAAGGGCAGATAAATTCCCTGTTTGTTTTGTTTAACGTGACAGCAGGAAGGAGAGCAGATTAACAAGCACCGGGCCCTAGGCACCCAGGCACATGTTGATTGCACAACCAGGCAACTACTCTGATACACACACACACATGCATGTACAGTACGCACACACACACGCGCACAAACACACACACACTTCTACACCTATTCATTTCACATCCGTATCAACATAACAAGGAAACCCTCCAATCACCCACAGTAGCACACACATTTATTAGTCTCAAGCATGTCGCTGGTACACCATAGCGAAGCTGGTATAATAGCTATACCTACATTTTAGAAAAACAGGGTGATTAATACAAACAGACATATACTGTTAAGCTCAGGGAGACAGTTGCAGTCTGAAGACAACATCTCCATCTACGATCATAGGGGTAACTAAGTGGAGTCAGACTCAGAACTGGAATGGGGAGGGCTGCAGGGCAGAGGGTTGCAGGGCTGCAGCGTACAGCCACAGTCAAACATCTTCTCCAGGTGGAGTGTCTGCTATTATATTAGGCTGTTCCCGGACAAGATTTGTCCTGTGCTGAAATATTGTTCCTGTGATTTACTGACCCACAGGTCCCATGTGGAGATGTGCTGGAGCTTGGGAGGTGGATAGGTGAAGAGTGAGGGAGAGAGAGATAGCAAGAGATAGAGAGAGAGAGGTGGAAAGAGGTGTAGAGGGAGGGAGAGAGAGAGGTGGAGAGAGAGAGAGAGAGAGAGAGAGAGAGAGAGAGAGGTGGAGAGAGGGAGAGAGAGGGGGGTGGAGAGAGAAAGAGAGGTGGAGAGCGAGGCAGTGAAAGGGGTGGAGAGAGGGAGAGAGAGGTATAGAGAGAGGGTGAGAGAGGGAGAGAGAGGTGGAGAGAGAAGGCGAGCGAGAGAGGGGTGGAGAGAGAGAGGGTGGAGAGAGAGAGAGAGAGAGAGGGGTGGAGAGAGAGAGAGAGAGAGAGAGAGAGAGAGGGGTGGAGAGAGAAAGAGAGGTGGAGAGCGAGACAGTGAGTGGGGTGGAGAGAGGGAGAGAGAGAGGGTGGAGAGAGAGGCAGAGAGATGGGAGGGGAGATAGAGGGGGGTGGAGAGAGAAAGAGAGGTGGAGAGCGAGACGGTGAGAGGGGTGGAGAGAGGGAGAGAGAGAGGGTGGAGAGAGAGGCAGAGAGATGGGAGGGGAGATAGAGACAGGGGTGTAGAGAGAGGCAGAGAGAGGGAGCGAGAGAGAGGCAGAGAGAGGGAGCGAGAGAGGGAGGCAGAGAGAGGGGTGGCAAGAGAGGGAGAGAGAGGTGTAGCGAGAGGGGCCCTTACTTAAAGTACTATGAGCTGAGCATTCACATAATATTACACATGCCTATGGTGGTTCTGCCCTGATCTATCATGCATCTTATTTTGCAAGAGACTTTGAAAGATAGTACAGTTAGAAAGTTCAATGAAAATGTCAAGTACATATCATCCAGTAAAGCACATCACTTCAGTTCTACTACTGGGTTTGTCAAGTACTCATCCTTCATCCTTTTCAGTGTATTGGTTGTAGACAAATACTTTTGATGCAATACAACAGTACCAGTCATATGTGATGCAGGGACAGTTAACAGTGTAACCTGGGATTTGTCATGTGTTGATTGGATATTAAATACACAGTATGGGGAGGTTGAGGGCTTGTGTATGGTTATGATGACCAGCCAAGCAGAAAGGACCCCCCACCTTACCCATTAACACGCTGTGACCTCTCACCTCTGACCCCTGACCTGCCAGAATGGATTTTTAATGGAGGCCAGACGCTAGCGCCAAGTGGGCAGGAGTTGTGGGGGCACTTGGCTCGGCTCGACTTAGCGGACAATTCACCGCTGTCTTGGGACTCTGTGTTCACCTACTCTTTTTCACTCAGGAGCAAGCAGAGTGAGGGGGAGAGAGAGAGAGACAAATACTCAGAAGAGGAAGTTTACACAGCTGACTGGAGTGCTGCAGGAATATGGCTATTTATAAAGCTAGTGATCCCTTGCTAAAATTAATAAATACACACAATTGAAGGCATCCTGTTATTTTGCGGTGAGGACTGAGGAAGTTATTTTGTGGTACACTGATCATTTTGGGTAGAACACCAGGCTATAAATACTGTCAGCGCTGCTCCCTCACTCCAAATGGAAAACTGTTGTGGAAGAAAAAAAAAGTGGGTTGTGAAAAATAAAACGTTTACAACTGTGAAGTCCTTCGATCTCCAGATTCACTGTCACAACTTTTCTCTGTAAGACGACACCTTGGCATTGAGAAGAAACGTGGTTCAGGCCTGTCAGGAATATATTTCAAGGGCATGTTAATATTCCAGATGCTACTGAATGGTGAATCGCTCAGCGGATGTCTATCACATCAGCAGCATATCTCCAGCCTGCCACCAGATCCCTGTGGTGGGTCAGTCAGCCAGTCTCTCTCTGTTTGTTTAGCCTAGGCCCTGGTGGATAGGTTTTTAAATGGAGCACTAGTTTGTAATGCTCCAGTCCAGTAGAGGGTCCATCCCTCCCTACTCCTCAGCAGCACTTGGCCAGTTAGCCTCCCCACTGGCAGTCTGTCTCCAGTCTACTCACTGTGGGACCCAGACACACTCCCAGAGTTCACGGGCTCCAGGAGTAAACTTAGGGCAGCATGCCCCACTGAAAGCACTGAGGAGAGGAGAGGAGAGGAGAGGAGAGGAGAGGAGAGGAGAGGAGAGGAGAGGAGAGGAGAAATTAGCTCTGACCATGGTTTGGAAATGTCAACGACAAGAAACGTGTAATGACTAGGCTATTGGGCTAGGGGTCTTTCCTGATTACGTGACTGACCGTCACAGGAAAAACTCCAGCGGCCTGGCTTATACCCTATAACTAGGACCCCAGAGTTGTTCCTGGTCAGGTCACACATGGTCAGGAAAAAACTCCTGGCCCTCCAATGACAGCCCAGGATACCATCACGGATATGAGTCTCAGGTCATCTAAGGTTGTAGAAAAAGCCAGATCTTCAGATTTAGTATTTCCCTATGCACCCCTAGTTTGTCCCTTTAGTTAGAATATCCGACAGCTCATCATTCAATCACCCCTAACTTTTGTAACTGTATTTGTGTGTGCATCTAAAAGTAAGTAAGAATATGTCATGTTTCTCATACTGAATGTATGCTGTCAGGGGGTGATGAAATAATCTGGTTTATTATAAAGTTGTAATTTGTAATTGCTTATGCATCGTCATTGCTAGCAACTACGTTAGCTACGTAGCCAGGCTAACTGTTTTCTGTTTCATGCACACAGTGTATTGCAGTTGTTTATGCTTTAGATAAAATATTTAGGTCCCTTTATTATCGTGGTCATAAAATGCAGAGTTTGTTTACATTGTACAGCCTGCTGGTAACTGCAGCAGCTTAGTAGAGATAGCAGGTTTAACATTTAACATTTTACATTTAAGTCATTTAGCAGACGCTCTTATCCAGCGACTTACAAATTGGTGCGTTCACCTTAAGACACCCAGTGGAACAGCCACTTTACAATAGTGCATCTAAATCTTTTAAGGGGGTGAGAAGGATTACTTTATCCTATCCTAGGTATTCCTGAAAGAGGTGGGGTTTCAGGTGTCTCCGGAAGGTGGTGATTGACTCCGCTGTCCTGGCGTCGTGAGGGAGTTTGTTCCACCATTGGGGGGCCAGAGCAGCGAACAGTTTTGACTGGGCTGCGCGGGAACTGTACTTCCTCAGTGGTAGGGAGGCGAGCAGGCCAAAGGTGGATGAACGCAGTGCCCTTGTTTGGGTGTAGGGCCTGATCAGAGCCTGGAGGTACTGAGGTGCCGTTCCCCTCACAGCTCCGTAGGCAAGCACCATGGTCTTGTAGCGGATGCGAGCTTCAACTGGAAGCCAGTGGAGAGAGTGGAGGAGCGGGGTGACGTGAGAGAACTTGGAAAGGTTGAACACCAGACGGGCTGCGGCGTTCTGGATGAGTTGTAGGGGTTTAATGGCACAGGCAGGGAGCCCAGCCAACAGCGAGTTGCAGTAATCCAGACGGGAGATGACAAGTGCCTGGATTAGGACCTGCGCCGCTTCCTGTGTGAGGCAGGGTCGTACTCTGCGGATGTTGTAGAGCATGAACCTACAGGAGCGGGCCACCGCATTGATGTTAGTTGAGAACGACAGGGTGTTGTCCAGGATCACGCCAAGGTTCTTAGCGCTCTGGGAGGAGGACACAATGGAGTTGTCAACCGTGATGGCGAGATCATGGAACGGGCAGTCCTTCCCCGGGAGGAAGAGCAGCTCCGTCTTGCCGAGGTTCAGCTTGAGGTGGTGATCCGTCATCCACACTGATATGTCTGCCAGACATGCAGAGATGCGATCGCCACCTGGTCATCAGAAGGGGGAAAGGAGAAGATTAATTGTGTGTCGTCTGCATAGCAATGATAGGAGAGACCATGTGAGGTTATGACAGAGCCAAGTGACTTGGTGTATAGCGAGAATAGGAGAGGGCCTAGAACAGAGCCCTGGGGACGCCAGTGGTGAGAGCGCGTGGTGAGGAGACAGATTCTCGCCACGCCACCTGGTAGGAGCGACCTGTCAGGTAGGACGCAATCCAAGCGTGGGCCGCGCCGGAGATGCCCAACTCGGAGAGGGTGGAGAGGAGGATCTGATGGTTCACAGTATCGAAGGCAGCCGATAGGTCTAGAAGGATGAGAGCAGAGGAGAGAGTTAGCTTTAGCAGTGCGGAGCGCCTCCGTGATACAGAGAAGAGCAGTCTCAGTTGAATGACTAGTCTTGAAACCTGACTGATTTGGATCAAGAAGGTCATTCTGAGAGAGATAGCGGGAGAGCTGGCCAAGGACGGCACGTTCAAGAGTTTTGGAGAGAAAGGAAAGAAGGGATACTGGTCTGTAGTTGTTGACATCGGAGGAATCGAGTGTAGGTTTTTTCAGAAGGGGTGCAACTCTCGCTCTCTTGAAGACGGAAGGGACGTAGCCAGCGGTCAGGGATGAGTTGATGAGCGAGGTGAGGTAAGGGAGAAGGTCTCCGGAAATGGTCTGGAGAAGAGAGGAGGGGATAGGGTCAAGCGGGCAGGTTGTTGGGCGGCCGGCCGTCACAAGACGCGAGATTTCATCTGGAGAGAGAGGGGAGAAAGAGGTCAGAGCACAGGGTAGGGCAGTGTGAGCAGAACCAGCGGTGTCGTTTGACTTAGCAAACGAGGATCGGATGTCGTCGACCTTCTTTTCAAAATGGTTGACGAAGTCATCTGCAGAGAGGGAGGAGGGGGGGGGGATTCAGGAGGGAGGAGAAGGTGGCAAAGAGCTTCCTAGGGTTAGAGGCAGATGCTTGGAATTTAGAGTGGTAGAAAGTGGCTTTAGCAGCAGAGACAGAAGAGGAAAATGTAGAGAGGAGGGAGTGAAAGGATGCCAGGTCCGCAGGGAGGCGAGTTTTCCTCCATTTCCGCTCGGCTGCCCGGAGCCCTGTTTAAGTTATGTTAGTGAGCGCTCTCCCTCTGTCCCACCATTTTCATGGTCAGTTATTTCACCTTCCAGTTGTCACCTGTCCTTGCGTGCCACTTTATAATTGACCGTCTATGTTAGCATACTAGAGCTGTATTCTATGTTAGTATACTAGAGCTGTATTCTATGTTAGCATACTAGAGCTGAATTCTATGTTAGTATACTAGAGCTGTATTCTATGTTAGCATACTAGAGCTGTATTCTATGTTAGTATACTAGAGCTGTATTCTATGTTAGCATACTAGGGCGGTACTGTGTAGCTGTGTATAGACTGCAGCTGTATTCTATGTTAGTATATTAGAGCTGTATTCTATGTTAGCATACTAGGGCTGTACTGTGTAGCGGTGTATGGACTGCAGCTGTATTCTATGTTAGCATACTAGAGCTGTATTCTATGTTAGCATACTAGGGCTGTACTGTGTAGCTGTGTATAGACTGCAGCTGTATTCTATGTTAGCATATTAGAGCTGTATTCTATGTTAGCATACTAGGGCGGTACTGTGTAGCTGTGTATAGACTGCAGCTGTATTCTATGTTAGCATATTAGAGCTGTATTCTATGTTAGCATACTAGGGCGGTACTGTGTAGCTCTGTATGGACTGCAGCTGTATTCTATGTTAGCATATTAGAGCTGTATTCTATGTTAGCATACTAGAGCTGTATTCTATGTTAGCATACTAGGGCTGTACTGTGTAGCTGTGTATAGACTGCAGCTGTATTCTATGTTAGCATACTAGAGCTGTATTCTATGTTAGCATACTAGGGCTGTACTGTGTAGTGGTGTATGGACTGCAGCTGTATTCTATGTTAGCATACTAGAGCTGTATTCTATGTTAGCATATTAGAGCTGTATTCTATGTTAGCATACTAGGGCTGTACTGTGTAGCTGTGTATGGACTGCAGCTGTATTCTATGTTAGCATACTAGGGCGGTACTGTGTACCTGTGTATAGACTGCAGCTGTATTCTATGTTAGCATACTAGAGCTGTATTCTATGTTAGCATACTAGAGCTGTAATCTATGTTAGCATACTAGAGCTGTATTCTATGTTAGCATACTAGAGCTGTATTCTATGTTAGCATACTAGAGCTGTATTCTATGTTAGCATACTAGAGCTGTATTCTATGTTAGCATACTAGGGCGGTACTGTGTAGCTGTGTATAGACTGCAGCTGTATTCTATGTTAGCATACTAGAGCTGTATTCTATGTTAGCATACTAGCGCTGTAATCTATGTTAGCATACTAGAGCTGTATTCTATGTTAGCATACTAGAGCTGTATTCTATGTTAGCATACTAGGGCGGTACTGTGTACCTGTGTATAGACTGCAGCTGTATTATATGTTAGCATACTAGAGTGGCACATCGGTCACTACAGTGCAGCGGTCACTACAGCACAGCAGTCACTACAGCACAGCGGTCACTACAGCACAGCGGTCACTACAGCACAGCGGTCACTACGGTGTCACTACAGCTTCGGGTTCAGTCCCAGGCTGTGTCACATGAGTCGGCGCACAATTGGCCCAGTGTCATCCGGGTTAGGGGAGGGTTTGGCCGGCCGGGATTTCCTTGTCTCATCGTGCTCTAGTGAGACCAGGTGCCTGCAAGCTGACTTCGGTCGTCAGTTGGACTGTGTTTCCACCGACGCATGCGGTTGGCTTCCGGGTGAAGAGAGCAGTGTGTCAAGAAGCAGTGGCCTCTCCCGAGTCCATATAGGGGAGTTGCAGCGATGAGACAAGACTGTGACAATTGGATACCACAAGAAAAAAAAGAAAAAGAGTACCAGTGTTTGGTTGATGGTGGTGAGTTGACCAGCCAGTTAAGACACCATCCATACTGCTCTACCCTGCAGCCTTATAGTGATTCAATATCCAACCAAACAACCTAGCTTAGCTATCAGACACAGGTTTAACCCTGCCCTATTTTACAAAGGCCATTATCATTAACATACATTACACTGTTGAGCTCCATCTAATGAACCCATCTCTCCTACAGTCCCCATAAAGCTTGATTTTCCACTGCACCGCAGGTGGCGACCATCATCTGCCACAGTGAGGCAGACAGACTACCAGCAGTTGCTTTAAGAGGTCCACCCAGCTTGAACATTAGCAATCTTTCCCACCTCTCCCGTCACCGTCCTTGCCGCTGGCGGCCTAGCCTAGGCAGCAGCGGGTAGCCTAGCTGCCGTGACCCTGGCCTGTTGCCGTGGGATATGAGCTGGAGCCAGCCACACTTGATTATGGCCTCTGAGCGGCAGGAAGTGCCGTGAGGGATTCCTGTTGGACCTGTCTCGTAGTTCCTTTTACTGCCACTTTTTTTATTTACTTGTCATTCAGAGGAAAACAAGCAAGGGTTGTGCTTGTTACCATCCTCAAACCCACCACCTTTCAACCCGCCTCCTCTTCCCTCCCTCCCCCATCCTCTGTGGAGGATGATAGTGAAAACACAGGTTGGGTCAAAGGGAGATGCTGATATAATTCCTTTCAATCAGCGGGGCTTGTCCTGGGAGTTATCCCCGGGCATCGGAGCTCTCTGTTTATTCCTCTCATAGGTTTAACTCATTGGAGGACATCTTGATTAGCCAAGAGGTCTGTTTTTCAATCAAGATGTAAGATGGGAAAGAGAAAAGGTTAACCAAGGTTAACCACAGAAATCATGTTGTATACACTTCTGTAATGTCTGTTAAGGCCCGAAAATAAAACTTGACTGATCAAAGTCACATTAAGCTAAAGGTTGAATTAGAGCTCATATCTACCTAGTTCGAAGCTGCTGTAACAACAAGAATCATTTAAATCAATGACACAGTGGTTTACTTTATTTCCTCTCAGAATACAGATGTTGATTTGGACATGAAAAGCACTGTTTGTGTTTTGCTCTGGGAAGGACACGTGTATAATGTAAGTGGCAAACGACTCGGTCCAAGAGGCTTTACAGAGAGCATATCTCCAGTGTTCACGTGGCATCCGCCGCTATCCCAGGGTGCTCCACTCTAGGGCAATGTTTATGTGACTGGGCCGCACTCATGTGACAGATAAAGACTGGCAGAGTAAACAGGACTGGCGATACTGTGCTGATAGAGTGTTCCCATGCTTCCGCTACCTTCTATTTACCATCTGATGAAGTGGCCAATAAGCCATGTCGAGCTGTGTGCTGTGTGGGGGTTGCATGTGTGCTCGTGTGCATGTGTGTGTGCGTGCATGCCTTTAAATGTGTATATGTGTGTGTGTATGCCTGTGTGTGTGTGTCTGTGCGTGGGCCTGTATTTTTGTGCAGTGTGGTGCACACTGGCCAATTGGAGCAAAAAGCCTGCTGCAGATGGGTCCCATTTCCACCTGGAGTGCAAATATTGTGAGATGGACATCAAAGTTAGAGGCAAGGTCAGACGGTGATGCTCGTAAGGTTTCTCCCCTCCTCTCTTCTCCCCTCCTCTCTTCTCTCCTCCTCTCTTCTCCTGTCTTCTCCTCTCCTCTCTTCTCCTCTCCTTTCCTCAGGTTGAACACGTGGCCCAGGGAGACAGACGTGGATCCCCGTCCCACAAGGTAATCAGTCGTAATGAAAGCACAACCAAGCTGAGCCCAGAACATCTATTCTCATGTACAAAGAAAATAGCAATTAACATCCCAGAGTTGAACTGTGGGAAAATATCCGGTAGGACCTCCAACCAAACACACTTTAATAACCACCGGAGAGCTGCTGCTGCCGAGGCACGTGGAGGGCAGGAGACAGACAGTAGTCCCAAAAACTCAAAGTTATTAAAGGCTAATGTTAATTCATCCACAGTGTCTCTGGCTTTGGGCTTGGAGAGGTCTTGACTTGTATGACGCCTGAGGGATCTGAACATAGATAATTCCAGTATGCTCATACTTCAGATTTCTGATATTTTTCCCCATTGGCTACAGCAACATTAACATTAAATGGAAACCCATTTCCTATTTTGTGCACTACTTTTGACCAAGGCCCATAGGATAAGTATTTCACTATATAGAATGTAGGGTGCCATTCAGGATGCACTCTGATAGGACGAGGACTTGCACCACGATCCCAGCAGCCAGCGTCTCCATCATCGCAGCACTCGGTGTCGCCACATTCCATCCCCAGGCACCGGTGAATAAAGAGTCATGGCGTGAAGGAGGAGGGCTACCAGACAAAAGCTCTCACGCTTCACTGCCAGGGACACCCTGTCATGCTCTTGACCAAAGAACCATTGTGTTCTATCGGACCATGGGAATAAAGTCGATGTGCATAGGGACTTCTATGGGGGTTGTGATAAGCAGAGAGCACGTCTTCTACTTGTTTTTGTCAGTTCTGCAGCAGAAACATAGAATAATAGACTGTAGAATTACACATGATAAAAGCTATATTCAAACAGACAGACAGAGACAGACCGACAGACTACTAGTAGATGGAAATGTACAGCCTCAGGAGGAAAAGAGAAATTCCTCATGTTGTGAGAGGACTATGCATATCCATGGCCGTGGTAGGCTATATATGAGCATGCAGGGAGGGAGGGAGGCAGGCCCTGAGGCCCTGACCATGGCAGCAGCATCACAGAGTGGGGAAAAGTCACAGATCAGTGTAGGAAATTGGGAATGTGAGGCATGCCAGATTAGAGGAAATCTGTGCCCCTGTAGATGAACACAATCCTCTTCCCTGGGAAAACAACTAGCCCTGCTCCAGGGGAAAGGCTCTCTCCGGCCCCAGGAGACAGCGGAGACTGTGGCCACTTTAGTCGTGTTTGTTTGTTTGTTTGTTTGTTTATTTAACTAGGCAAGTCAGTTCTTATTTACAATGACAGCCTAGGAACAGTGGGTTAACTGCCTTGTTCAGGGGCAGAACGACAGATTTTTACCTTGTCAGCTCGGGGAATCGATCCAGTGAGTGGGGTCATTACCAACACTCAACTACAGGCAAGTACAAGGAGAATAACAAAAAGTATCAATATACTTTAGGCTACATTCAGTATCTTGTTTGAAAGTTAAGAGTGTTAAAAGTTTGTTTATAAACAATTACAATACCTTAGTTAATGCATCTCCATTAAACAAATCACTTGTTTTTTACATATCTATTTTTTTACTTAACACTTATTGTTCTTTAAGGGCTTGTAAGTAAGTATTTCACTGTAAGGTTGTATTCGTCGCATGTGACAAATAAAGTTGGATTTGATTTTGACTTCACAGTCCTCCAAAGCTGAAGCTGCTGATTACAACACAGGTTATAGAGAGACAGACACACTGTGGCTGGAGTAGGGTTGGTGTGTGGGGTTTAAAGGCCTTGTTCTGTCCTGTCCAAAAAGGAGGGAGAAAACAAGACAGACAAAAGTCTGCCCAACCCAGCCACCTGCCACATTCCCCGACAAGGACAGAGCCAGCGGAAGGACTATTATTCAGGAAGCCCGGGTGGCTCAGCAGAGCCTCTTAAACTCATTACCAGTGAGAGAGCCCGCACGCTTGACTTGAGCGTTTCAAAGCAGGAAGGAGCTAGCCGCCACCGTGCACATTTAGGAGGAAGTAGGGGGGTAGGAGGGGAGGTGGGGGAGGGCTGGGGGGGGGCGGACACGAAAGGATTAAAAACAAGCATTAAACTCGCCGGCAAGCTCCCACACCTGCCTCACCTCAGAGGTAGTGGGCGGGCGTTTTGGGTTTGGGCAGATTTCCTATGGCTTACGGAATGGGAAGAATCCCTTCTCTGAATGTGTAAGTGAGGGGGCAGAGACAAAATTAATCGGAAGAGAGGAAGAGATCGATTCTGCACAGAACTTGGTGGTGTTATCCATCCATTGCTCACAGAAGGCCAATTTGCTAAAATGATTTGATCATGTGATAAACAATAAGAAATATAACTGATTATCTTCATCTTCACCATCCTCTTCTTCACTATCCACTTCTTCATGGGTTATTTACATAAACACACACATACACATACCCAAACTTGTAATCAAGAAATGTGGTATTGGTTGCTATCCACAGCCATAAGTCCATAACACTGATGGGTCATTCATGAAATGTGAGAGGTGAGGAACCCTGGGATAGCAGTATTACCATGGATGCAGAGCCCCCTGATTTATTAACAAGGATTTCCACTGCCTATACATTTAGAAAGTTTTAAAAATACACAGCCTTTCTCTGTGTAACATATAGTAACGCCTTTCCTGAAACTAAATGCACAGCTAAACAAAAGCACCATCATTCCACAGGCCAAGGAAGGCAGCAGGAACATGTGAAAACAGTGTCTGTGTATTTAATAACGCTCTCTTTTGTCCATGTTTTCTCAGTCATCTGTGCTAATTTAAGACCATTAAAGGCCACTCAAAAACTCCAGCTTAACCACTTAAGATTAGGACCTCTCCCATTTCCCATCTTTATCCCCCACATCAAAGATCAGAAGAGGACAGCCGGCACACCACCTCATAACCATCCATGCGAGAGGGGATCCGCAAAAATCGCCCTTTTTTCAAGTGAGGTCACTGCCAATTAGGGCTCAGCCCTGGGTCTCAATACACACAATCAACCCAGGAGGGTCTCAGCAATAAAGAGGAACCACAGCCCAAATTCTCTCACTGATTAAACCTCTCTACTCTCTCTATACACACCCAGCATGCATGGAGTGGACCTCCAGCCTCGCCCACAGGTTCTCCCTTTGTCTATTCACTACACACTGACACGCTCAGCTCCAGCTCAACCCTCGCACCCCGGGTGCACCTACCCGGCATCCAGCACCTGTGCCCCTCCGCAGGGGGAGTTCCGGAGAGGAACCCCTTCAGGCACCTCACAGATGGTTCCCAAATTACACCTTCATTACCCTTCCTGGCCCTCCGCCTCACTCTCCTCCTCCGGCCAGCACTTCCTCTCAACGATGCAACACTTCACAATGACTGGCTGTTTCTCCAACACCTCAGCTGCTGACAGCTTCCTGGGAGCATAGAGTAGGCCTCGATGAACAGGCTCCCATCCACCACACCACCTCTCTTCCTGCACCAAGCACAACACATGTCAACTGTCATCTGTCAATCACATTATTTTATAGGCTCACTAGAATTCTACTTCCTTGTTTTTTTTCCCTCATGCCTCTTTAGTGGAGATATCAAGAGGACACAACCCTCCTGAGCATGATGTCATGGGAGTGGAATGTGTGTACAGAGAACTAAAACAACCCCAATGGCTTTTCACTGTGTCCCACTGTAAATGTTGATCTGAGGCCAATGGAAGGATCCCAGCGGAGCCTTGATTGATAATGACCATGAATGAACTGCTCGTTACAGAGTCTGTGTCTCCTTTTCCAACCTTTTAAATGGGTCAAAGTGAAATCATTAGTTCTGATAGGAAGGCAGAAAATAGATGCACCTAACATGCATGAGCAAGTGCCATTTGTATTATGTATTTGTATTTATGGATACCCATTGGCTGTTGCCAAGGCAGCAGCTACTCTTCCTGGGGGCCAGAAAAATTAAAGTTAGTTATACATTTTTTAAAACATTATAATACATTCACAACAGATTTCACAACACATTAAGTGTGTTCCCTCAGGCCCCTACTCTACTATCACATATCCACAACACAAAATCCATGTGTATGTGTGTGGATAATGCATATGTTATCGTGTGTTTGTATGCATGTGTCTGTGCCTATGTTTGTGTTGCTTCACAGTTCCCGCTGTTCCATAAGCTGTTTTTTAATCTGTTTTTTAAATCTAATTTTACTGCTTGCATGGGTTACTTGATGTGGAATAGAGTTCCATGTAGTCATGGCTCTATGTAATAGTGTGCGCCTCCCATAGTCTGTTCTGGACTTGGGGACTGTGAAGAGACCTCTTGTGACATGTCTTGTCGGGTATGCATGGGTGTCCGAGCTGTGTGCCAGTAGTTCAAACAGACACCTTGGTGCATTCAACACGTCAATACCTCTCACAACAATACCGCTCACAAATACAGGTAGTGATGAAGTCACTCTCTCCTCCACTGATACTGCTGGAATTTTCAGAAGGAGTGTGGGGTGCTAAGAGGTATCTCAAAAACAAACATGTCCATATGGGGCAGTACATTACTTTTTAGGTGTCCACAAGTCTGTGCCTATACTTGCAGTAACTGGGGACATGGGCTGGGAACCCTGTGCGATGAGATGGAAGGCATGTATGGTGAGACTTTGGAATAGCCGATCCTCGGTGTCATAGAGACGGGACATCGCATCGGCCTTCGTGTTGAGGGAACCTGGTCTGTAAGAGTGAGTGAACCTAAATCTGGTTAAAAAAAACATGGCCCACCTTGCCTGACTCGGTTTCAGTCTCCTCGCTGCCCGGATATACTCCGGATTACGGTGGTCAGTCCAGATGAGGAAAGGTTGCTTGGCCCCCTCAAGCCAGTGTCTCCACATCTTTCAGGACCTTTACCACAGCTAACAACTCCCGGTCCCCCACATCATAGTTACGCTCCGCCGGACGGAGCTTCTTCGAAAAGAAAGCGCAGGGGCGGAGCTTTGGTGGCATGCCCGAGCGCTGTGATAGCACAGCTCCAACCCCAGCCTCGGATGCGTCCACCTCCACTATTGTTACGAATCCCTTTTGGCCCGACAGTCTAGGGGGGATGGTAATGAGACCCGTAACATAACTCATGCAAATTATTATTGTGACAAAGTAAAAGTGTGCACGAAATAACCACGACAACAGAAATATACCGTCAAACTCTAGGTTTATTTATAAACACACGGTAATGGGGGGAGCAGGAAAAGGGGCTGAGCTGGACCCAAGGAAAGAAACAATAAGCATCCAAAACACCCCTAAGCTAGACTAGCCTACTTTAACAACAGCTAACTAACTAACCAAAAATACAGTGGGTGGTCCGCCCAGTTCTAACTAGTGTATTTAACAAAGTTCACCTACGGGTAGTGTATGCCCATGGGCGACTTGTCTTGGTTTCCCCCTTTTCCCACCAGCAACAAACAAACACCATAACCAAAAACAATACTCACAGGTGATGACAAAGTGCTATGGAGGTGCTTAAAACAAAAGAGAGGTTAAGACACAAAGCGAGAGTGAACCACAGAGACCTACAGACATGGCATTTACAGAGAGATTGAGCTAGAGATTGCTCGAGATTGCTCTAGAACAAACAAATGATGGGGTTTTTAAACCATGGGGAAGGAACTGTGATAGGGTAGGAAATAGGAGGAGGTGTGTCTTCTGATTGATGATTGATTGTTGACTGATTGGGGAGAAAAGAAACACACACACAGGATACACACACACACAGGATAACTGTATCCGTAACAACTATGAACGCCAAAGAGGGGTCTGGATGTGCCAACACGGGAGCGCTGTGATAGCACAGCTCCAACCCCAGCCTCGGATGCGTCCACCTCCACTATGAACGCCAAAGAGGGGTCTGGATGTGCCAACACGGGAGCGCTGTGATAGCACAGCTCCAACCCCAGCCTCGGATGCGTCCACCTCCACTATGAACGCCAAAGAGGGGTCTGGATGTGCCAACACGGGAGCGCTGTGATAGCACAGCTCCAACCCCAGCCTCGGATGCGTCCACCTCCACTATGAACGCCAAAGAGGGGTCTGGATGTGCCAACACGGGAGCGCTGTGATAGCACAGCTCCAACCCCAGCCTCGGATGCGTCCACCTCCACTATGAACGCCAAAGAGGGGTCTGGATGTGCCAACACGGGAGCGCTGTGATAGCACAGCTCCAACTCCAGCCTCGGATGCGTCCACCTCCACTATGAACGCCAAAGAGGGGTCCGGATGTGCCAACACGGGAGCATCGGTAAACAGCGCCTTCAACCGAATGAAAGCTCTGTCCTCTTCTGCCGACCACCGTAAACACGCCGACCCCCCCCCCCCCCCCCCCCTCAGCAGTGAGGTAATGGGAACCGCCTCCTGGCCAAAACCCCGGATAAACCTCCGGTAGTAATTGGCAAACCCTAAAAACCGCTGCACCTCCTTTACCGTGGTCGGAGCAGGCCAATTACGCACGGCCTTAACACGGTCAAACGCTATCACCACCCCCGAGGTAGAAATGCGATAACCCAGGAAAGAAACGACTCGTTTGGAGAACACACATTTCTCAGCCTTAACGTATAGGTCACGCTCCAGCAGTCACCCAAGTACCTTGCGCACCAGAGACACATGCGTGGCGCGTGTGGCGGAATAGATCAGGATGTCATCAATATACACCACAACACCCTGCCCGTGCAGGTCCCTGAGAATCTTGTCTACAAAGGATTGAAAGACGGCTGGAGCATTCTTTAGCCCATACGGCATGACCAGGTACTCATAATGGCCAGATGTGGTACTAAACGTGGTTTTCCACTCATCTCCTCCCCGAATACGCACCAGATTATACTCGTTCCTGAGGTCCAGTTTTGTGGAAAAAAATGCGCTCCGTGAAATGATTCTACCGCCTTAGCGATGAGAGGTAGCGGGTAACTAAACCCCACTGTGATGGAATTGAGACCTCGATAATCAATGCACGGATGCAGACCTCCCTTTTTTCACAAAAAATAAACTCGAGGAGACGGGTGACTTGGAAGGCCGAATGTACCCCTGTCCCAGAGATTCACTGGCATATGTCTCCATAGCCAATGTCTCCTCCTGTGACAATGGGTACATGTGACTCCTGGGAAGTGTAGCGTTTACCTGGAGGTTTATCGCGCAATCCCCCTGTTGATGAGGTGGTAATTTGGTCGCCCTCTTCTTACAGATATTCTGAGGGGATGCGCACAGTGGAAACCTGGTCTGGACTTTCCACCGACGTGGCACCGATGGAAACTCCTATACACCTACATGAACACTCATCTGACCACCCCTGGAGAGCCCCCTGTTTCCATGAAATCCTGGGATTGTGACTAGCCAGCCAGGGAATCCCCAGCACCACTGGAAACCCTGGTGAATCGATAAGGAAGAGACTAATCCGCTCCCTATGATCCCCCTGCGTAACAATGTCCAATGGAACCGTGGCCTCCCTGACCAGCCCTGACACTAACGGTCAGCTATCTAGGGAGTGCACGGGGAAGGGTGGATCTATCGGCACCAGCGGAATCCCCAACCTATGGGCGAGTCCGCGATCCATAAAACTCCCAGCTGAGCCTGAATCGACTAGCGCCTTATGCTGGAGAGAGGTAGAAAATTTTATTTTTTATACAAACAGGTGACCAACGGGGAGCTCTGGGTGAGTTTTGTGCTGACTCACCTGGGGTGACCAAGAAGTGTTCCGTCTGCCCTCTCGACTCCCAGACGAGCTCCTCCAGCACCGATCGGAAGTGTGTCCTCTCCGACCACAGCTGGTGCAGGAGGAGCCTCCTCCTCCGGTCCCCCTCGATGTGACCCCCCCTAACTCCATAGGTATGGGAGTGGGAGGGCCAGGAAGTGGAACTGACAGGACCCTTTCTGAACGCCTGCGAGCGGCTAGCAGATTGTCCAGTCGGATCGACATGTCATCGAGGGAGAGAGTGACGTCCTGACAAGCTAGCTTCCTGTGGATGTCCTCCCGGAGACTACACCGGTAGTGGTCCATCAGGGCCCTGTCATTCCACCCCGCCCCAGCAGCCACGGTCCGGAACTCCAGAGCAAAGTCCTGCGTGCTTCTCTTCTCCAGCTTAAGGTGTAACAGCCGTTCACCTCGGCCCTCTGGAGGGTGAACTCTGGGTAGTGGTCCCTGGCAGAGTCTGGGCCATTCCAAACAGCGTTGGCCCACTCCAGGGCTCTGCCCGTCAGGCAGGAGACGAGGACGCTCACACTCTCCTCACCCAAAGGCGTCGGCCAAACGGTAGCCAGGTAGAGCTCGAGCTGGAGCAAAAATCCCTGGCACCCTTCAGCCGGTCCAACGTACTCCCTCGGGGGCGCGAGACGGAGTGCGCTGGGTCCAGACGCCGCTGGAGGAGTGGGTTGAGTCGTCAAAGGAGGAGCTGGAGGCGAGGTAGGGAGACCACTCCTCTCCCATCGGTCCATTCTCTCCATCATTTGGTCCATCGCTGACCCGATATGATAGAGGATGACCGTATGATGGAGGACGCGCTCCTCCATAGATGGACGGGGGGTGGTCGTTGCTCCTGTTGACTCCATGGAATGGGGTGAGGGCTTCTGTCACGTCTTCTAGGAGTAGTGGGTGTGGAGTCAGGCGCAGAGAGCAGAGGTTTTAGGATAATCTTATAATGTATTCCGGTACAAAAACGGTCACGCCAAAAGCCAGGCGCATACAAAAGACCGGCCCAAACACAGGACCACACCATACTTCTATCCTCCTGAGTTCTACTTACAAGCCAAAACTAAAGCAGGAAGTATGTACCAGTGACTTGCTCAACAGGGAAAGTGTCAGGTGACGCGGATGCTACGCTACAGGACTGTTTTGCTAGCACCGACTGGAATATGTTCCGTGATTCATCCAATGGCATTGAGGAGTATACCACCTCAGTCACCGGCTTCATCAATAAGCGCATCGACGACATCAAATCCACAGTGACCGTACGTACATATCCCAACCAGAAGCCATGGATTACAGGCAACATCCGCACCGAGCTAAAGGCAAAGCAGCCACTTTCAAGGAGTGGTACACTAATCCGGATGCTTACAAGAAATCCCGCTATGCCCTCAGACAAACAATCAAACAGGCAAAGCGTCAATGCAGGACTAAGACTGAATCCTACTACACCAGCTTTGACGCTCGTCGGATATGGCAGGGCTTGAAAACTATTACTGACAACAAAGGGAAACCCAGCCGTGAGCTACCCAGTGATGTGAGCCTACCAGATGAGTTAAATTCCTTTCATGCTCGCTTCGAGGGAAGCAACACTGAAGCATGCATGAGAGCATCAGCTGTTCTGCAAGACTGTGTGATCACATTCTCCGTAGCCGATGAGCAAGACCTTTAAACACGTCAACATTCACAAAGCCGCGGGGCCAGATAGATTACGAAGACGTGTACTCAAAGCATGCATAGACCAACTGGTAAGTGTCTTCACTGACATTTTCAGCCTCTCCCTGACCGAGTCTGTAATACCTACATGTTTCAAACAGACCACCATAATCCCTGTGCCCAAGAAAGAGAAGGTAACCTGCCTAAATGATTACCACCCTGTAGCACTCACATCAGTAGCCATTAAGTGCTTTGAAAGGCTGGTAATGGCTCACATCAACACCATCATGCCAGAAACCCTAGACCCACTCCAATTTGCATACCGCCCCAACAGATCCAAAGATGACACAATCTCAATTGCACTCCACACTGCCCTTTCCCACCTGGACAAAAGGAACACATATTTGAGAATGCTGTTCATTGACTACAGCCCATCATTAAGTTTGCTGACAACACAACAGCCTGATCACCGACAACGACAAGACAGCCTATAGGGAGAAAGTCATAGACCTGGCAGTGTGGTGCCAGGACAGCAATCTCTCCCTCAATGTAAGGAAGACAAAGGAGCTGGTCATGGACCATAGGGAAAGGAGTGCCGAACAGGCCCCCATTAACAATGGGTCTCACTTTTTGACGTCATTTCCGGTCACAACTTGCAGACTTGTTTTCGAGTTGCTGTGCGTTTTGTTGCCAACCTATTTTGCTACCTGACAACTTTACGGTTTTTACTTTTTAATTACCGGACGCTTTATCTGGACACGATTCGTCAGGACCTCCAACAGCCGAAGCTAAGTAGTAACATTAACATGATGCCTTCTAATTGCAGTCGCTGTACTCGCCTTACGGCGAGGATAGCTTTGCTACAAGCCCAGCTTCAGACGCAATCGTTGGGTAATTTCAGTGTAGGAAAGGATGAAACAGCGTCTGTGCCACCAGTAAGTACAGATAGTAGTATAAATCCCCTGGCACAGTCCCCGCAGCTGGACAACTTTCTCACGGTTTCTGGAAGGAAATGCTGTAGGAACGCTCAACCGGTGTCGCTCATTCAGCCGACAGAAACTTTCAACCGGTTTTCCCAGCGAGTCGGAGTCGGAGTCAGAGGCCGAGTCTTCTCTGGTCTCTACTCCTCTCGTTACGGGGTCTGAGACGCTGAAGCTTCCCACCATTAGCTCTGACAAATTGAAAACTCTAGTCATTGGCGACTCCATTACCCGCAGTATTAGACTTAAAACGAATCATCCAGCGATCATACACTGTTTACCAGGGGGCAGGGCTACCGACGTTAAGGCTAATCTGAAGATGGTGCTGGCTAAAGCTAAAACTGGCGAGTGTAGAGAGTATAGGGATATTGTTATCCACGTCGGCACCAACGATGTTAGGATGAAACAGTCAGAGATCACCAAGCGCAACATAGCTTCTGCGTGTAAATCAGCTAGAAAGATGTGTCGGCATCGAGTAATTGTCTCTGGCCCCCTCCCAGTTAGGGGGAGTGATGAGCTCTACAGCAGAGTCTCACAACTCAATCGCTGGTTGAAAACTGTTTTCTGCCCCTCCCAAAAGATAGAATTTGTAGATAATTGGCCCTCTTTCTGGGACTCACCCACAAACAGGACCAAGCCTGACCTGCTGAGGAGTGACGGACTCCATCCTAGCTGGAGGGTGCTCTCATCCTATCTACCAACATAGACAGGGCTCTAACTCCTCTAGCTCCACAATGAAATAGGGTGCAGGCCAGGCAGCAGGCTGTTAGCCAGCCTGCCAGCATAGTGGAGTCTGCCACCAGCACAGTCAGTGTAGTCAGCTCAGCTATCACCATTGAGACCGTGTCTGTGCCTCGACCTAGGTTGGGCAAAACTAAACATGGCGGTGTTCGCCTTAGTAATCTCACTAGGATAAAGACCACCTCCATTCCTGTCATTATTGAAAGAGATCATGATACCTCACATCTCAAAATAGGGCTACTTAATGTTAGATCCCTTACTTCAAAGGCAATTATAGTCAATGAACTAATCACTGATCATAATCTTGATGTGATTGGCCTGACTGAAACATGGCTTAAGCCTGATGAATTTACTGTGTTAAATGAGGCCTCACTTCCTGGCTACACTAATGACCATATCCCCCGTGCATCCCGCAAAAGGCGGAGGTGTTGCTAACATTTACGATAGCAAATTTCAATTTACAAAAAAAAAAATGACGTCTTCGTCTTTTGAGCTTCTAGTCATGAAATCTATGCAGCCTACTCAATCACTTTTTATAGCTACTGTTTACAGGCCTCCTGGGCCATATACAGCGTTCCTCACTGAGTTCCCTGAATTCCTATCGGACCTTGTAGTCATAGCAGATAATATTCTAATCTTTGGTGACTTTAATATTCACATGGAAAAGTCCACAGACCCACTCCAAAAGGCTTTCAGAGCCATCATCGACTCAGTGGGTTTTGTCCAACATGTCTCTGGACCCACTCACTGTCACAGTCATATGCTGGACCTAGTTTTGTCCCATGGAATAAATGTTGTGGATCTTAATGTTTTTCCTCATAATCCTGGACTATCGGACCACTATTTTATTACGTTTGCAATTGCAACAAATAATCTGCTCAGACCCCAACCAAGGAACATCAAAAGTCGTGCTATAAATTCACAGACAACACAAAGATTCCTTGATGTCCTTCCAGATTCCCTCTGTCTACCCAAGGACGCCAGAGGACAAAAATCAGTTAACCACCTAACTGAGGAACTCAATTTAACCTTGCGCAATACCCTAGATGCAGTTGCACCCCTAAAAACTAAAAACATTTCTCATAAGAAACTAGCTCCCTGGTACACAGAAAATACCCGAGCTCTGAAGCAAGCTTCCAGAAAATTGGAACGGAAATGGCGCCACACCAAACTGGAAGTACTGAAGAGCCCTTACTGCTGCTCGATCATCCTATTTTTCTAACTTAATTGAGGAAAATAAGAACAATCCGAAATTCCTTTTTGATACTGTCGCAAAGCTAACTAAAAAGCAGCATTCCCTAAGAGAGGATGACTTTCACTTCAGCAGTGATAAATTCATGAACTTCTTTGAGGAAAAGATGATGATTATTAGAAAGCAAATTACGGACTCCTCTTTAAATCTGCGTATTCTTTCAAAGCTCAGTTGTCCTGAGTCTGCACAACTCTCCCAGGACCTAGGATCAAGAGAGACGCTCAAGTGTTTTAGTACTATATCTCTTGACACAATGATGAAAATAATCATGGCCTCTAAACCTTCAAGCTGCATACTGGACCCTATTCCAACTAAACTACTGAAAGAGCTGCTTCCTGTGCTTGGCCCTCCTATGTTGAACATAATAAACGGCTCTCTATCCACCGGATGTGTACCAAACTCACTAAAAGTGGCAGTAATAAAGCCTCTCTTGAAAAAGCCAAACCTTGACCCAGAAAATATAAAAAACTATCGGTCTATATCGAATCTTCCATTCCTCTCAAAAATATTAGAAAAGGCTGTTGCGCAGTTAGAAAAGGCTGTTGCGCAGCAACTTACTGCCTTCCTGAAGACAAACAATGTATACGAAATGCTTCAGTCTGATTTTAGACCCCATCATAGCACTGAGACGGCACTTGTGAAGGTGGTAAAGGACATTTTAATGGCGTCAAACCAAGGCTCTGCATCTGCCCTCATGCTCCTAGACCTTAGTGCTGCTTTTGATACCATCGATCACCACATTCTTTTGGAGAGATTGGAAACCCAAATTGGTCTACACGAACAAGTTCTGGCCTGGTTTAGATCTTATCTGTCGGAAAGATATCAGTTTGTCTCTGTGAATGGTTTGTCCTCTGACAAATCAACTGTAAATTTCGGTGTTCCTCAAGGTTCCGTTTTAGGACCACTGTTGTTTTCACTATATATTTTACCTCTTGGGGATGTTATTCGAAAACATAATGTTAACTTTCACTGCTATGCGGATGACACACAGCTGTACATTTCAATGAAACATGGTGAAGCCCCAAAATTGCCCTTGCTAGAAGCATGTGTTTCAGACATAAGGAAGTGGATGGCTGCAAACTTTCTACTTTTAAACTCGGACAAAACAGAGATGCTTGTTCTAGGTCCCAAGAAACAAAGAGATCTTCTGTTGAATCTGACAATTAATCTTAATGGTTGTACAGTCGTCTCAAATAAAACTGTGAAGGACCTCGGCGTTACTCTGGACCCTGATCTCTCTTTTGAAGAACATATCAAGACCATTTCAAGGACAGCTTTTTTCCATCTACGTAACATTGCAAAAATCAGAAACTTTCTGTCCAAAAATGATGCAGAAAAATTAATCCATGCTTTTGTCACTTCTAGGTTAGACTACTGCAATGCTCTACTTTCCGGCTACCCGGATAAAGCACTAAATAATCTTCAGTTGGTGCTAAATACGGCTGCTAGAATCCTGACAAGAACCAAAAAATTTGATCATATTACTCCAGTGCTAGCCTCTCTACACTGGCTTCCTGTCAAAGCAAGGGCTGATTTCAAGGTTTTACTGCTAACCTACAAAGCATTACATGGGCTTGCTCCTACCTATCTCTCTGATTTGGTCCTGCACCTACACGTACGCTACGGTCACAAGACGCAGGCCTCCTAATTGTCCCTAGAATTTCTAAGCAAACAGCTGGAGGCAGGGCTTTCTCCTATAGAGCTCCATTTTTATGGAACGGTCTGCCTACCCATGTCAGAGACGCAAACTCGGTCTCAATCTTTAAGTCTTTACTGAAGACTCATCTCTTCAGTGGGTCATATGATTGAGTGTAGTCTGGCCCAGGAGTGGGAAGGTGAACGGAAAGGCTCTGGAGCAACGAACCGCCCTTGCTGTCTCTGCCTGGCCGGTTTCACTGGCTTACTGGGGCTCTCTCATGCCGTCCCTGGAAGGGGTGCGTCACCTGAGTGGGTTGATTCACTGATGTGGTCATCCTGTCTGGGTTGGCGCCCCCCCCTTGAGTTGTGCCATGGCGGAGATCTTTGTGGGCTATACTCAGCCTTGTCTCAGGATGGTAAGTTGGTGGTTGAAGATGTCCCTCTAGTGGTGTGGGGGCTGTGCTTTGGCAAAGTGGGTGGGGTTATATCCTTCCTGTTTGGCCCTGTCCGGGGGTGTCCTCGGATGGGGCCACAGTGTCTCCTGACCCCTCCTGTTTCAGCCTCCAGTATTTATGCTGTAGTAGTTTATGTTTCGGGGGGCTAGGGTCAGTTTGTTATATCTGGAGTACTTCTCCTGTCCTATTCGGTGTCCTGTGTGAATCTAAGTGTGCGTTCTCTAATTCTCTCCTTCTCTCTTTCTTTCTCTCTCTCGGAGGACCTGAGCCCTAGGACCATGCCCCAGGACTACCTGACATGATGACTCCTTGCTGTCCCCAGTCCACCTGGCCGTGCTGCTGCTCCAGTTTCAACTGACCTGAGCCCTAGGACCATGCCCCAGGACTACCTGACATGACGACTCCTTGCTGTCCCCAGTCCACCTGGCCGTGCTGCTGCTCCAGTTTCAACTGTTCTGCCTTATTATTATTCGACCATGCTGGTCATTTATGAACATTTTAACATCTTGGCCATCTTCTGTTATAATCTCCACCCAGCACAGCCAGAAGAGGACTGGCCACCCCACATATGCTCTCTCTAATTCTCTCTTTCTTTCTCTCTCTCGGAGGACCTGAGCCCTAGGACCATGCCCCAGGACCATGCCCCAGGACTACCTGACATGATGACTCCTTGCTGTCTCCAGTCCACCTGACCGTGCTGCTACTCCAGTTTCAACTGTTCTGCCTTATTATTATACGACCATGCTGGTCATTTATGAACATTTGAACATCTTGGCCATGTTCTGTTGTAATCTCCACCCGGCACAGCCAGAAGAGGACTGGCCACCCCACATAGCCTGGTTCCTCTCTAGGTTTCTTCCTAGGTTTTGGCCTTTCTAGGGAGTTTTTCTTAGCCACCGTGCTTCTACACGCATTGCTTGCTGTTTGGGGTTTTAGGCTGGGTTTCTGTACAGCACTTTGAGATATCAGCCGATGTACGAAGGGCTATATAAATACATTTGATTTGATTTGAACATAAACAGGGCTGAAGTGGAGCGGGTCGAGAGTTTCAAGTTCCTTGGTGTCCACATCACCAACAAACTATCATGGTCCAAACACAGCAAGACAGTTTGTGAAGAGGGCACGACAATACCTTTTCACCCTCAGGAGACTGAAAAGATTTGGCATGGGTCCCCAGATCTTCAAACATTTCTACAGCTGCTCTATCGAGAACATCCTGACCGGTTGCATCACCGCCTGGTATGGCAACTGCTCGGCATCTGATCGTAAGGCACTACAGAGGGTTGTACGTACGGCCCAGTACATCACTTGGGCCAAGCTTCCTGACATCCAGGACCTAAATACTAGGCCTATATGCTTGGCACCAAAAATTTGTCAGACTCTAGTCACCCAATTCATAGACAGTTCTCTACTACCGCACGGCAAGCGGTACCAGAGTGCCAAGTAAAGGACCAAAAGGCTCCTTAACAGCTTCTACCCCCAAACCATAAGACTGCAGAACAATTAAATGTTGCTTTGGGATTCTTAGATTTTTTTGGGTTTATTCAGTAAATATTTTCTTAATTCTATTTACTGAGCTGCATTGTTGGTTCAGGGCTTGTAAGTAAGCATTTCACGGTAAGGTCTACACCTGTTGTATTCGGCGCATGTGACAAATAACATTTGATTTGATTTCGAAGTCTAACAAAACAGCCCCCACAATCTTTTTATCATCAATTTCTCTCAACTAATCATCAGTCATTTGTGTTGTGCTTGTTGAATGGGCTTCCCTATAAGTGTGCTGAAAGTCTGTTGTCAATTTGTTTACTGAAAAATAGCATAGTATCTGCTCAAGCACCATTTTTCCCAAACATTTTCAAAGAGTTGGTAACAGGCTGATTGGTTGGCTATTTGAGCCAGTAAAGGGGAAGGAAAGCAAGCAGTAGGGAGGCAGGCAGCAGGGAAGGGCAGGCAGGGAGACAGGCAAGCAGTAGGGGGGCAGCCAGGCAGGCAGTAGGGAGGGAGGCAGGCAGGCAGTAGGGGGGAGGCAGCTCGGCAGTAGGGGGAGGCAGGCCGGCAGTGGGGAAGGACTGACTGATGACTGACCACCTCTGCAGTGGGATGACAATGGGAGACAAATGGGATCACAGTGGGAATGGAAGGATGAGTCATAGCCAAGGCTCTCTTATGGAGAGTGCTTATAAGTGTTTCTCTGTACAGTGTACAAGAGGTGTTGAGAACATCCTGTTGTATCCAAATATAACATTGCCTATCATTGTTGGCATCTATGAAATCATCCTGAAGCCATTAAGCCTACAAGCTGTATATCCACCCCACCTCCCCTCACACACACACAAACATACACACTCTCTGCCCAAGCCTCCTCCATCTCTCTCTCTCTCTCTCTCTCTTCCTCCAGCTCTCTAAGGAGCAGCATCCAAATCCATTCGGTTAGATCATCGCAAAGCTATAAGCTATGCAGGCAGCTAATTATAGGCCACACTTTGGAGCGGAGGGCCGGATGTGACAGCATGCAGCGTTGGTGTGTGTGTTTGGCCAGGCTTCCAGCAGGAGATTGAATCCTAGCCCCTCCCACAGAGGACTGCAGCACTGACTCATACACGATCAAGGCAGAGATGGCCAGAGTCTGCTGACTGACAATGAGCACACGCAAATACATTCCTCTATTAGCATCACGCACACACCCACGCACCCACACCCACACACACACACAGTCTACAGAGCCCAACTGGTTATCCAGGGATACATTAACAGAAGTGTATCCACAATTCATTGACGAAGATGCTACATGCTGGGCTCTTTCCATTCTAGACTCTTTACCTTGACCCACTTCCTTTCAGTTAATGTGGCACTGGAATGCATGCAGGTTGCGCCGGTATTTGACAAAAGACAATTACAGAAATTCACATACATGATACAAGATGGCAAATATCTACAGGCATTTCAGTATGAATGAATAAAGGACAACACCCATTCACAAATACTGTACACATAGAAACAGCCTACGTAGGTGGCAATGGATGAGATCAGAATATAACTCATTCCAGGCATATTCAGCCCAGCTGCTTTGGGAGCTCTAGCTTGCCTTTTTTAGTTGTGAATGAATGTGTGACACTGCTGCTTGGCTCCGTGTGTCCCCCCTCCCTCATTCCCATCCTCCACCCAGCGAAAGGAGAGAGGTCCATTCATGCATTCAGTCAGCTAGGAGAGAGAGGAAACGGGGGAGGGCTGTGACGAACATATACAGTATATATATAAATATATATATAAACAGTATATATATAAACATTATATATACAGTGGGGAGAACAAGTATTTGATACACTGCCGATTTTGCAGGTTTTCCTACTTACAAAGCATGTAGAGGTCTGTAATTTTTATTATAGGTACACGTCAACTGTGAGAGACGGAATCTAAAACAAAAATCCAGAAAATCACATTGTATGATTTTTAAGTAATTAATTTGCATTTTATTGCATGACATAAGTATTTGATCACCTACCAACCAGTAAGAATTCCGGCTCTCACAGACCTGTTAGTTTTTCTTTATGAAGCCGTCCTGTTCTCCACTCATTACCTGTATTAACTGCACCTGCTTGAACTTGTTACCTGTATAAAAGACACCTGTCCACACACTCAATCAAACAGACTCCAACCTCTGCACAATGGCCAAGACCAGAGAGGGTGTAAGGACATCAGGGATAAAATTGTATACCTGCACAAAGCTGGGATGGACTACAGGACAATAGGCAAGCAGCTTGGTGAGAAGGCAACAACTGTTGGCGCAATTATTAGAAAATGGAAGAAGTTCAAGATGACGGTCAATCAGCCTCGGTCTGGGGCTCCTTGCAAGATCTCCCCTCGTGGGGCATCAGTGATCATGAGGAAGGTGAGGGATCAGCCCAGAACTACATGGCAGGACCTGGTCAATGACCTGAAGAGAGCTGGGACCACAGTCTCAAAGAAAACCATTAGTAACACACTACGCCGTCATGGATTAAAATCCTGCAGCGCACGCAAGGTCCCCCTGCTCAAGCCATGTCCAGGCCCGTCTGAAGTTTGCCAAGTTTGCCAATGATCCAGAGCAGGAATGGGAGAAGGTCATGTGGTCTGAGGAGACAAAAATATAGCTTTTTGGTCTAAACTCCACTCGCCGTGTTTGGAGGAAGAAGAAGGATAAGTACAACCCCAAGAACACCATCCTAACCGTGAAGCATGGAGGTGGAAACATCATTCTTTGGGGATGCTTTTCTGCAAAGGGGACAGGATGACTGCACCATATTGAGGGGAGGATGGATGGGGCCATGTATAGCAGGATCTTGGCCAACAATCTCCTTCCCTCAGTAAGAGCATTGAAGATGGGTCGTGGCTGGGTCTTCCAGCATGACAACGACCCGAAACACACAGCCAGGGCAACTAAGGAGTGGCTCCGTAAGAAGCATCTCAAGGTCCTGGAGTGGCCTAGCCAGTCTCCAGACCTGAACCCAATAGAAAATCGTTGGAGGGAGCTGAAAGTCCGTATTGCCCAGCGACAGCCTTGAATCCTGAAGGTCTGTATGGAGGAGTGGGCCAAAATCCCTGCTGCAGTGTGTGCAAACCTGGTCAAGAACTACAGGAAACGTATGATCTCTGTAATTGCAAACAAAGGTTTCTATAACAAATATTAAGTTCTGATTTTCTGATGTATCAAATACTTATGTCATGCAATAAAATGCAAATTAATTACTTAAACATCATACAATGTGATTTTCTGGATTTTTGTTTTAGATTCCGTCTCTCACAGTTAAAGTGTACCTACGATACAAATTACAGACCTCTACATGCTTTGTAAGTAGGAAAACTAGCAAAATCGGCAGTGTATCAAATACTTGTTCTCCCCACTGTGTATATATATATATATATATATATATACATAGTTGAAGTATACATACACTTAGGTTGGAGTCATTAAAAATTGTTTTTCAACCACTCCACAAATTTCTTGTTAACAAACTATAGTTTTGGCAAGTTGGTTAGGACATCTACTTTGTGCATGACACAAGTCATTTTTACAACAATTGTTCACAGACAGATTATTTCACTGTATCACAATTCCAGTGGGTCAGAAGTTGACATACACGAAGTTGACTGTGCTTTTAAACAGCTTGGAAAATTCCAGAAAATTATGTCATGGCTTTAGAAGCTTCAGATAGGCTAACTTGACATCATTTGAGTCAATCGGAGGTGTACCTGTGGATGTATTTCAAGGCTTAACTTCAAACTCAGTGCCTCTTAGCTTGACATCTTCGGGAAGTCAAAAGAAATCAGCCAAGACCTCAGAAAAACAATTGTAGACCTCCACAAGTCTGGTTCATCCTTGGGAGCAATTTCCAAACGCCTGAAGGTACCTCGTTCACCTGTACAAACAATGTTATGCAGGTATAAACACCATGGGACCATACCGCTCAGGAAGGAGACGTGTTCTGTCTCCTAGAGATGAACATACTTTGGTGCGAAAAGTGCAAATCAATCCCAGAACAACAGCAAAGGACATTGTGAAGATACTGGAGGAAACAGGTACAAAAGTATCTATATCCACAGTAAAACGAGTCCTATATGGACATAACCTGAAAGGCCGCTCAGCAAGGAAGAAGACGCTGCTCCAAAACCGCCATAGCCAGACTGCGGTTTGCAACGGCACATGGGGACAAAGATCGTACTTTTTGGAGAAATGTCCTCTGGTCTGATGAAACAAAAATAGAACTGTTTGGCCATAATGACCATCGTTATGTTTGGAGGAAAAAGGGGGAGGCTTGCAAGCCGAAGAACACCATCCCAACCGTGATGCACGGGGGTGGCAGCATCATGTTGTGGGGGTACTTTGCTGCAGGAGGGACTGGTGCACTCCACAAAATAGATGGCCTCATAAGGGAGGAAAATTACGTGGATATATTGAAGCAACATCTCAAGACATCAGTCAGGAAGTTAAAGCTTGGGCGCAAATGGGTCTTCCAAATGGACAATGACCCCAAGCACACTTCCAAAGTTGTGGCAAAATGGCTTAAGGAAAACAAAGTCAAGGTATTGGAGTGGCCATCACAAAGCCCTGACCTAAATCCTATAGGAAATTTGAGGGCAGAACTGAAAAAGCATGTGCGAGCAAGGAGTCCTAATAACCTGACTCAGTTACACCAGCTCTGTCAGGAGGAATGGGCCAAAATACACACACACACACACACACACACACACTTCCGTTCAAAAGTTTGGGGTTACTTAGAAATGTCCTTGTTATTGAAAGAAAAGCACATTTTTTTGTCCATTAACCTCTTGGAACACTAGGGGCAGTATTTCATTTTTGGATGAAAAAACGTTCCCGTTTTAAACAAGATATTTTGTCACGAAAAGATGCTCGACTATGCATATAATTGACAGCTTTGGAAAGAAAACACTCTGACGTTTCCAAAACTGCAAAGATATTATCTGTGAGTGCCACAGAACTGATGCTACAGGCGAAACCAAGATGAAACTTCAAACAGGAAATGAGCTAAATTTTTGAGGCATGTCTCCTTATATGGCTGTGAATGCGCCCTGAACGAGCCTACAATTTCTGCCGTTTCCCCAAGGTGTCTGCAGCATTGTGACGTGTTTGTAGGCATATCATTGGAAGATTGGCCATAAGAGACTACATTTACCAGGTGTCCGCCAGGTGTCCTTTGTCGAAATTGGTGCGTAATCTCCAGCTGCAAGCATTCTTCCATGTGATTCAGAGGAGAGAGTAGACTTCCACGAACGATATAGCATCGAAGAGATATGTGAAAAACACCTTGAGGATTGATTCTAAACAACGTTTACCATGTTTCAGTCGATATTATGGAGTTAATTTGGAAAAAAGTTTGGCGTTTTGATGACTGAATTTTCGTTTTTGTTTGGTAGCCAAACGTGACGAACAAAACGGAGCGATTTCTCCTACACAAAGAATCTTTCAGGAAAAACTGAACATTTGCTATCTAACTGAGAGTCTCCTACATTGAAAACATCCGAAGTTCTTCAAAGGTAAATGATTTTTATTTGAATGCTTTTCTTGTTTTTGTGAAAATGTTGCCCGCTGAATGCTACGCTAAATGCTACGCTAGCTATCAATAATCTTACACAAATGCTTGTTTTGCTATGGTTGAAAAGCATATTTTGAAAATCTGAGATGACAGTGTTGTTAACAAAAGGCTAAGCTTGAGAGCTAATATATTTATTTCATTTCATTTGCGATTTTCATGAATAGTTAACGTTGTGTTATGCTAATGAGCTGCGGGGATAATTACACTCCTGGATACAGGTTTTTTTCGTAGCTAAACGTGATGAACAAAACGGAGCGATTTGTCCTAAACAAATAATATTTTTGGAAAAACTGAGCATTTGCTATCTAACTGAGTCTCCTCATTGAAAACATCTGAAGTTCTTCAAAGGTAAATGATTTTATTTGAATGCTTTTCTTGTTTTTGTGAAAATGTTGCATACTGAATGCTACGCTAAATGCTACGCTAGCTATGAATAATCTTACACAAATGCTTGTTTTGCTATGGTTGAAAAGCATATTTTGAAAATCTGAGATGACAGTGTTGTTAACAAAAGGCTAAGCTTGAGAGCTAATATATTTATTTCATTTCATTTGCGATTTTCATGAATAGTTAACGTTGTGTTATGCTAATGAGCTGCGGGGATAATTACACTCCTGGATACAGGTTTTTTTCGTAGCTAAACGTGATGAACAAAACGGAGCGATTTGTCCTAAACAAATAATATTTTTGGAAAAACTGAGCATTTGCTATCTAACTGAGTCTCCTCATTGAAAACATCTGAAGTTCTTCAAAGGTAAATGATTTTATTTGAATGCTTTTCTTGTTTTTGTGAAAATGTTGCATACTGAATGCTACGCTAAATGCTACGCTAGCTATGAATAATCTTACACAAATGCTTGTTTTGCTATGGTTGAAAAGCATATTTTGAAAATCTGAGATGACAGTGTTGTTAACAAAAGGCTAAGCTTGAGAGCTAATATATTTATTTCATTTCATTTGCGATTTTCATGAATAGTTAACGTTGTGTTATGCTAATGAGCTGCGGGGATAATTACACTCCTGGATACAGGTTTTTTTCGTAGCTAAACGTGATGAACAAAACGGAGCGATTTGTCCTAAACAAATAATATTTTTGGAAAAACTGAGCATTTGCTATCTAACTGAGTCTCCTCATTGAAAACATCTGAAGTTCTTCAAAGGTAAATGATTTTATTTGAATGCTTTTCTTGTTTTTGTGAAAATGTTGCATACTGAATGCTACGCTAAATGCTACGCTAGCTATGAATAATCTTACACAAATGCTTGTTTTGCTATGGTTGAAAAGCATATTTTGAAAATCTGAGATGACAGTGTTGTTAACAAAAGGCTAAGCTTGAGAGCTAGCATATTTATTTCATTTCATTTGCGATTTTCATGAATAGTTAACGTTACGTTATGGTAATGAGCTTGAGGCTGTATTCACGATCCCGGATTGGGGATGGCTAGAATCAAGAGGTTAAAATAACATCAAAGTTATCAGAAATACAGTGTAGACATTGCTGATGTCGTAAATGACTATTGTAGCTGGAAAAGGCAGTTTTCTTATGGAATATCTACATAGGTGTACAGAAGACCATTATCAGCAATCACTCCTGTGTTCCAATGGCACGTTGTGTTAGCTAATCCAAGTTTATCATATTAAAAAGAGTTTCTTCTGAAACTCGTCAATCTATTCTTGTTCTGAGAAATGAAGGCTATTTCATGCGAGGAATTGCCAAGAAACTGAAGATCTCATACAATGCTGTGTACTACTCCCTTCACAGAATAGCACAAACTGGCACTAACCAGAATAGAAAGAGTGGGACTGGCCTTCTAGGCAGAGTTGCAAAGAAAAAACCAGATCTCAGACTGGCCAATAAAATGAATTAAGATAGATTAAGATGGACAAAAGAACACAGACACTGGGCAGAGGAACTCTGCCAGAAGGCCAGGCCTTTCTACTGACTCTGAAACACGAAAGATTCCCAGGGTCCCTGCTCATCTGCATGAACGTGCCTTAGGCATGCTGTAAGGAGGCATGAGGACTGCAGATGTGGCCAGGGCAATAAATTGCAATGTCCGTACTGTGAGACGCCTAAGACAGCGCTACAGGGAGACAGGACGGACAGCTGATCGTCCTTGCAGTGGCAGATCATTTGTAACAACACCTGCACAGGATCGGTACATCCGAACATCACACCTACGGGACAGGCACAGGATGGCAACAACAACTGCCCGAGTTACACCAGGAACACACAATCCCTCCATCAGTGCTCAGACTGTCCGCAATAGGCTGAGAGAGGGCTTGTAGGCCTGTCCTCACCAGACATCACCGACAACAACGTTGCCTATGTGCACAAACCCACCGTCGCTGGACCAGACAGGAATGGCAAAAAGTGCTCTTCACTGACGAGTCACGGTTTTGTCTCACCAGGGGTGATGGTCGGATTCACATTTATCGTCGTAGGGATGAGCGTTACACCGAGGCATGTACTCTGGAGCGGGATCGATTTGGAGGTGGAGGATCCGTCATGGTCTGGGGCGGTGTGTCACAGCATCATCGGACTGAGCTTGTTGTCATTGCAGGCAATCTCAAAACTGTGCGTTACAGGGAAGACATCCTCCTCCCTCATGTGGTAGCCTTCCTGCAGGCTCATCTTGACATGACCCTCCAGCATGACAATGCCACTAGCCATACTGCTCGTTCTGTGCATGATTTCCTGCAAGACACGAATGTCAGTGTTCTGCCATGGCCAGCGAAGAGCCCGGATCTCAATCCCATTGAGCACGTCTGGGACCTGTTGGATCGGAGGGTGAGGGCTAGGGCCAGTCCCCTCAGAAATGTCCGGGAACTTGCAGGTGCCTTGGTGGAAAAGTGGGGTAAACATCTCACAGCAAGAACTGGCAAATCTGTTGCAGTCCATGAGGAGGAGATGCACTGCAGTACTTAATGCAGCTGGTGGCCACACCAGATACTGACTGTTACTTTTGATTTTGAACCCCCCTTTGTTCAGGGACAAATTATTCCATTTCTGTTAGTCACATGTCTGTGGAACTTGTTCAGTTTATGTCTGTTGTTGAATCTTGGTATGTTCATACAAATATTTACACATGTTAAGTTTGCTGAAAATAAACGCAGTTGACAGTGAGGACGTTTCTTTTTTTGCTGTTTACACACACACACTTTGTGAATATCTGGGTTTTCTTGATTTTTACTATTTTCTACATTGTAGAATCACATAGTAACCATAAAAGTGTTAAACAAATCAAAGTATATTTGAGATTCTTCAAAGTAGCCACCCTTTGCTTTGATGACAGCTTTGCACACTCGACATTCTCTCAACCAGCTTCTTGAGGTAGTCACCTGAAATTAATTGCAATTAACAGGTGTGCCTTGTTAAAAGTTCATTTGTGGAATTTCTTTCCTTCTTAATGCGTTTGAGCCAATCAGTTGTATTGTGACAAGGTAAAGGTGGTGTACAGACGATAAACCTATTTGGTAAAATACCAAGTCCATATTAAGGCAAGAACAGCTCAAATAAGCAAAGAGAAATGACAGTCCATCATTATTTTAAGACATGAAGGTCAGTCAATGCAGAACATTTCAAGAACTTAGACAGTTTCTTTAAGTGCAGTTGCAAAAACCATCAAGCGCTATGATTTAATTGGCTCTCATGACGACCGCCACAGGAAAGGAAGACCCAGAGTTACCTCTGCTGCAGAGGATAAGTTCATTAACCTCTTAAGTCGACCCTCTACATTTTTGAACATTTTGTTAAAAATCGCGCAACATTTCAGCGCCCTGCTACTCATGCCAGGAATATAGTATATGCATTTGCTTAGTCTGTGTGGATAGAAAACACTCAGACGTTTATAAAACTGGTTAAATCACTGCTGTGGCTTTACCAGAACGGGATTTACATCGAAAAGCACAGGAAAAACTGATCACTGAAAATGGGAAAATATATCCATGCGCTACTTGAACCCATTGATAAAGGTGAACCACAATTAATTGACTGAGGTTGCAGTACCTACAGCTTCCACACGGTGTCTAGAGTCTTGTCATTTCCCTTCGAGTTTTTTCTTGGTCAAACACATGCAGGGCACCGTATCTCCTATGGTCTAGGACCGGATATTTTCGTTGAGTTTCTAGCCGGACATTTTTCCAGACGGACAGCTAATGATCTTTACATCGCCTCCTGATGAATTTTATCGCTTATTAACGTTTACTAATACCTAAAGTTGCATTACAAACGTATTTCGAAGTGTTTTGTGAAAGTTTATCGTCGACTTTTTGAATTTTAAAAAAATGACGTTACGTTTTGAAACGATGTTTTTTTTATCACACAGTCTACATATAACGATATCTAGGCTTTATATGGACCGATTTAATCGAAATAAAGACCCAAATAGTGTTTATGGGACATCTAGGAGTGCCAACAAAGAAGATGGTGAAAGGTAATGAATGTTTTCTATTTTATTGTGCGGTTTGTGTAACGCCAAAATGCTAATTATTTTGTTTACGTCCCCTGTGGGTCTTTTTGGGTGTTACATGCTATCAGATAATAGCTTCTCATGCTTTCGCCGAAAAGCATTTTAAAAATCTGACTTGTTGCCTGGATTCACAACGAGTGTAGCTTTAATTCGATACCCTGCATGTGTATTTTAATGAACTTTTGAGTTTTAACTAATACTATTAGCATTTAGCGTAGCACATTTGCATTTCCAGAGCTCTAGTTGGGACGCAAGCGTCCCGAGTAGAAGCAACAGGTTAAAGTTAACTGCACCTCAGATTGCGGCCCAAATAAATGCTTCACAGATGTCAAGCAACAGACATCTTAACATCAACTGTTCAGAGGATACTGCCTGAATCAAGCCTTCATGGTCGAATTTCTGCAAAGAAACCTATACTAAAGGACACCAATAATAAGAAGAGACTTGTTTGGGCCAAGAAACACAAGCAATGGACATTAGACCAGTGGAAATCTGCCCTTTGGTCTGATAAGTCCAAATGAAAGATTTTTGGTTCCAACTGCAGTGTCTTTGTGAGACGCATAGTAAGTGAACGGATGATCTCTGCATGTGTGGTTCCCACCGTGAAGCATAGAGGAGGAGGTGCGATGGTGCTTTGCTGGTGACACTGTCTGTGATTTATTTAGAATTCAAGGCACACTTAACCAGCATAGGTACTACAGCATTCTGCAGCAATATGCCATCCATTCTGGATTGAGTTTAGTGGGACTATCATTTGTTTTTCAACAGGACAATGACCCAAAACACACCTTCAGGCTGTGTAAGGGCTATTTGACCAAGAAGGAGAATGATGATGCTGCATCATTCAACCTCAACCAAATTGAGATTGTTTGGGATTATTTGGACCGCAGAGTGAAGGAAAAGCAGCCAACAAGTGCTCAGCATATGTGGGAACTCCTTCAAGACTTTTGGAAAAGCATTCCTCATGAAGCTGGTTGAGAGAATGCCAAGAGTGAGCAAAGTTGTCATCAAGGCAAAGGGTGGCTACTTTGAAGAATCTCAAATGTAAAATATATTTTGAGTTGTTTTTACACTTTTTTGGTTACTACATGATTCCATATTTGTTATTTCATAATTTATGTCTTCACTATTATTCTACAATGTAGAAAATAGTAAAAATCAAGAAAAACCCTGAATGAGTAGGTGTGTCCAAACTTTTGACTGGTACTGTATATGAATAATTCACCTGGATTATATCACTGCTAGAGCAGAGGGGGAGGGATAGGAGAAAAGAGCAGACCCCCTCCCTCACCCTGCTCCTCTAGTATGAGTCAGACAGGCCAGTTCCCTTGATGCACTGCAGAAGCATAGTGTGACGTCTCCGTCCCCCCCCCCCCCCGTCTCTGCCCCCCGACTGAACCAGCTTTCTGTCTCACACACACACACCAACACCACGGAGCAAGTGTCATTCACAAACACACAATCATCCTCACCAGCGAAATAACAAATGAGATGCGGAAGACAAGGGTTGCGACACTCCAAAATAACTTCATTCATGAGCAACATTCAGATGTTTCCTGCCAGGTTTAGCACAGAGACAAAAAGGCATGATTCACTTTAACAATGTCAGACTGTTTTGAAATGATGCCACTGGGGTAGGCGAGGCTGAGGGGGAGTGAGTCAGAGTGGTGAGGATGAGGAGCAGGTGAGGATGAAGATGAAAGCGAAGCTGAGGGGTGTGCTGAGCGGAGCGCCAAGCCAGCATGTGGGGTGTAGAGCGTCTCTGCTGTCTTTCCCCCGTGGCAACGGCAGCTCGACAATGAGTCACCGCTGCTCATCCGTAACCCCCGTCGACCAGCCCTCCCTCCCTCCTCCCACCAGCCAGTGCTAGCTAGCATCCTCTCCTCTCCACCCACCGGCCAGTGTTAGCTAGCATCCTCTCCTCTCCTCCCACTGTCAGGCTGACCTTATCAGTAGTCAGCCCCTTTCACAGCCCCTGCCTCCCATCCCCCAACAAACTCTCTCTCACACACACACACCACAGTACCCATATGAAGGGAGCGAGGGAATGGGAGATGGGGAGGGCCAGGATGACTCACATGTCAGTGGTAACAGGTGACACACCTACCTCCACACCAACCTGCTTGCTAAATCCCTTTCCCTGAAATCTGTTTATTTTTTATAATGAGGTCATTTGACTGCCTGCAATTTACATAAGGCTGATGTGGGTTGTTACCAATAGCAAGTACTAAGTGCTTCTCCCCAAGGAAGTCACACAGGACAGGGGAATGAGGTGATGGCCACTTAGCACCTGGGAGCCAGTACTTATGGGCCATAACACTGAAGCAGGAAGAGTAACCCGGCTCATTTCCATCAAATCTAAATGTCCCTTGATACAGTATTTATACAAAAGTATGTGGACACCCCTTCAAATGAGTGGATTTGAACATTTTCAGCCACACCCGTTGCTGACAGGTGTATAAAAATCAATCACACCGACATGCAATCTCCATAGACAAACATTGACAGTAGAATGACCTTACTGAAGAGCACAGTGACTTTCGAAGTGGTACCGTCATAGGATGCCACCTTTCTTCAAATGTCTGTCTCGGTCAACTATAAGTGCTGTTATTGTGAAGTGGAAAAGTCCAGGAGGAACAACGGCTCAGCAGCGAAGTGGTAGGCCACGAAAGCTCACAGAACGGGACCGCCGAGTACTGAAGCGTGTAGTGAGTAAAAATCTGTCCTCAGTTACAACTCACTACAGCAGGGGTGTCAAAGTCAAATGGACGGAGGGCCAAATAAAAAAATCAGCTACAAGACGAGGGCCGGACTGTTCGAATGTTCATTGAAAAAAATTTAAATGACGCATATAGTCTAGTGAACCTAATTGAACCTACTGAAAACCTAACAAATATATTACAATATGATCAGATAAATAAAGCAATATTTTCTTATGGCTCTGTCAGTAATCTTTAATTTTCAACAGACACAAAAGACAAATTTCCTTTATATAAATATCCCCATAACATGAACATTAAATGAAAGAAACCGGTATTCAAGGCACCATCAGTAGACTATATTTTCTATTTTAGCAAAAGTGGGCTAAATTTACTTCAAAGAAAAAACAATAATAGCAATTTTCTATCATCCACTCAACTGAAATATTTTAAAATATAATTGGATTGAAATACAAAAAATAAAGTGCAAAAATCTATTAATCAAAAACAACACTTTGTTTAAGGAGAAGTAACATGCAGTGAAAACAAATATTAAATTTTAACTTTTAAACTTGAACTGAGTAAAAACTCTAAATATGTGATTGCACAGTAATGTTCACTTGTTTGAGGTTGAGGGTGATACTTGGTGGTGTCCCATCTTTTCCACAAGTTCATCAATGTTCGGGGTAAGGCTCTGAGCTGAAGAAATCCTCAGAATTGAGTGGAGGTGTTCAGCAGTAAGTCGACTTCTGTGTGATGTTTTGTTCAGGTTCATCAAAGAAAACAGTTGTTCACACAGGTATGTGCTGCCAAACATAGACAACGTTTGAGCAGCCTGGATGCGCAGCTGGGGCATTGTGCCGGGGAGGAAACGGGCGAACTCCGCAGCACCCACTGCCGCATATTTTGCCCTCAGTGCATCATTGCATTGGAGGTCAATCAACTCCATTTGGAGGTTTGGTGGTGAGCTTTCCACGTCAACAGCAAATGGGTTACCGAGCAGTTCCAACCTGCTTTTTGTGCTTCAAAGTCAGCAAATCGGCGTCGAAAGTCAGCGGCAAGCATACCTATTTTATCAGCCAACTGTGTGCTCGGGAACGCACTGGTAGAGAGCTTCTCTTTCATGGTCTGGCAGCTGGGAAAGTGGCTCAAATTTTCTTTCCGCATCTGCGTCTCCCACAGAGTCAGTTTGGTTTTAAATGCCTTCACTGTACTGTACATATCAGAGATGACACGATCCCGACCCTGCAGCTGCAAGTTTATTGCATTCAGATGACTCGTAATGTCACACAGAAAAGCCATTTCACACAGAAACATTTCGTCTCGGAGTTGTGTTGTGTCTTTCCCTTTGCTGTCCAAGAACAGACAAATCTCCTCACGAAGCTCGAAACATCTTTGAAGCACCTTTCCCTGGCTTAGCCATCGCACCTCTGTGTGATAAGGCAAATCACCATGCTCCGTTTCTAACTCCGTCAGAAATGCCTTGAACTGGCGGTGATTCAAACCTTTGGCTCTGATAAAGTTAACTGTGCGCGTGATGATGCTCATTACATGCTCCATTTTCAAGGCTTTACCGCACAACGCTTCCTGGTGTATGATACAATGATAAGCTGTCAGCTCACCTGTCGCGTTTTCCTCTTGCATCTTTTCCCGTATCTTCGCCACCAGTCCGCTCCTGTGTCCACACATCGCAGGTGCTCCGTCGGTTGTCAAACCCACGAGTTTTTCCCAAGGCAGCTCCATCTCATTTACACATCTTGACACCTCTTCATACAAATCATGCCCCGTAGTTGTGCCATGCATAGGACGTAAAGCCAAAAACTCCTCTGTCACGCTTAGGTTGGAGTCCACTCCGCGGATGAAAATTGACAACTGGGCAATGTCAGAAATGTCGGTGCTCTCATCCACAGCCAAGGAATATGCAATAAAATCTTTTCCCTTTTTCACAAGCTGCTCTTTTAGATTGATGGACAACTGGTCTACTCTCTCGGCAATGGTGTTTCTGCTCAGACTCACATTTAAAAAGAGTTGCCTTTTTTCTGGGCAAACTTCGTCACAAACTTTAATCATGCAGTTTTGATGAAATCCCCCTCCGTAAATGGCCGGGCTGATTTAGCGATCTCTTCTGCCAAAATAAAACTGGCCTTGACAGCAGCCTGGCCTTGTGATTTGGCTTTTTTGAACAGAGCCTGTCGAGATTTGAGGCCTCGTTTTAATTCCTCTGCCTTTTGTAGCCTTTGTTCCATGTCCATATTCTTGTTTTTGTCCGCGTGTTTCGTTTCATAATGTCGTCTCAGATTATACTCTTTCAGTACCGCCACACTTTCTCCACACAGAAGACACACAGGTTTTCCAGCTACCTTCGTGAACATATACTCCGACTCCCACCTTGTTTGAAACCCCCGGTTCTCAGTATCCACCTTCCGTTTTGCCATTTTTGATGGGTATCTGAAAGTTAATTTTACTGTGATGCTGACGACTGCTGTGCCAATAAATATTGAAATGAAGCAGCCTACTGCTCGGTGCGTCACCTTTGCATTGTGGGAAATGTAGTATTGGTGCGTGTAAAAGATCTGCGGGCTGCCGGCTTGCTGCGGGCCGGTTCTAATAATAAATCAAGATCATCCCAGGGGCCGTAAAAAACCTTCTTGCGGGCCGGATGTGGCCCGCGGGCCTTGACTCTGACATATGTGCACTACAGAGTTCCAATCTGCCTCTGGAAGCAACGTCAGCACAATAACTGTTAGTCGGGAGCTTCATGAAATGGGTTTCCATGGCCGAGCAGTGGCAAACAAGCCTAAGATCACCATGCGCAATGCCAAGCGTCGGCTGGTGTGGTGTAAAGCCGCCATTGGAAATGCCTTCCCTAGAGTGATGAATCACGCTTCACCATCTGTCAGTCCGACAGACTTATCTGGGTTGTCAGATGCCAGGAGAACGCTACCTGCCCCAATGCATAGTGCCAACTGTAAAGTTTGGTGGAGGATGAATAATGGGGGGAGACAGGTCTGGCGTGAACCAAGGACTATATCTATTCCTAGTTCTACATTTTTTGAGAGGGCATGCTTATTTAAGATGGTGAGGAAGACACTTTTAAAGAATAGCCAGGCATCAGCTACTGACGGGATGAGGTCAATGTCATTCAGGATACCCCGGCCAGGTCGATTAGAAAGGCCTGCTTGCAGAAGTGTTTCAGGGAGCGTTTGACAGTGATGAGGGGTGGTCGTTTGGTCGCAGACCCATTACGGATGCAGGCAATGAGGCAGTGATCGCTGAGATCTTGATTGAAAACAGCAGAGGTGTATTTGGAGGGCGAATTAGTTAGGATGACATCTATGAGGGTGCCCGTGTTTACTGTACCTGGTAGGTTCATTGATAATTTGTGTGAGATTGAGGGCACCAAGCTTGGTTTGTAGGATGGCCGGGGTGTTAAGCATGTCCCAGTTTAGGTCACCTAGTAGCACGAGCTCAGAAGATAGATGGGGGGCAATCAGTTCACATATAGTATCGAGGGCACAGCTGGGGGCAGAGGGAGGTCTATAGCAAGCGGCAACAGTGAGAGACTTGTTTCTGGACAGGTGAATTTTTAGAAGTAGAAGCTCAAATTGTTTTGGTACAGACTTTGAAAGTAATACAGAATTCTGCAAGTTATCTTTGCAGTAGATTGGCAGTTCTATCTTGGCGGAAAACGTTATAGTTAGCAATGGAGATTTCAGGGTTTTTGGTGGTTTTCCTAAGCCAGGATTCAGACATGGCTAAGACATCTGGGTTGGCAGAGTGTGCTAAAGCAGTGAGTAAAACAAACTTAGGGAGAAGGCTTCTAATGTTAACATGCATGAAACCAAGGCTTTTAAGTTTACAGAAGTCAACAAATGAGAGCACCTGAGGGGTGGGAGTGGAGCTAGGCACTGCAGGACCTGGATTAACATTTACATTACATTTAAGTCATTTAGCAGACGCTCTTATCCAGAGCGACTTACAAATTGGTGCGTTCACCTTAAGACATCCAGTGGAACAGCCACTTTACAATAGTGCATCTAAATCTTTTAAGGGGGGTGAGAAGGATTACTTTATCCTATCCTAGGTATTCCTGAAAGAGGTGGGGTTTCAGGTGTCTCCGGAAGGTGGTGATTGACTCCGCTGTCCTGGCGTCGTGAGGGAGTTTGTTCCACCATTGGGGGGCCAGAGCAGCGAACAGTTTTGACTGGGCTGCGCGGGAACTGTACTTCCTCAGTGGTAGGGAGGCGAGCAGGCCAGAGGTGGATGAACGCAGTGCCCTTGTTTGGGTGTAGGGCCTGATCAGAGCCTGGAGGTACTGAGGTGCCGTTCCCCTCACAGCTCCGTAGGCAAGCACCATGGTCTTGTAGCGGATGCGAGCTTCAACTGGAAGCCAGTGGAGAGAGCGGAGGAGCGGGGTGACGTGAGAGAACTTGTATTATTATATGCATTACAATACACATACATTACAATACAGCATACATTACAATACAGCATACATTACAATATAGCATACATTACAATACAGCACACATTACAATACAGCATGCATTACAATACAGCATGCATTACAATACGCATGCATTACAATACACATGCATTACAATACACATGCATTACAATACAGCATACATTACAATACAGCATACATTACAATACAGCATACATTACAATATAGCATACATTACAATACAGCATGCATTACAATACAGCATGCATTACAATACACATACATTACAATATAGCATACATTACAATACAGCATACATTACAATACACATGCATTACAATATAGCATACATTACAATACAGCATACATTACAATACAGCATACATTACAATACAGCATACATTACAATATAGCATACATTACAATATAGCATACATTACAATACAGCATACATTACAATACAGCATACATTACAATACACATACATTACAATACAGCATACATTACAATACACATCAATTACAATACACATACATTACATTTACATTACATTTAAGTCATTTAGCAGACGCTCTTATCCAGAGCGACTTACAAATTGGTGCGTTCACCTTAAGACATCCAGTGGAACAGCCACTTTACAATAGTGCATCTAAATCTTTTAAGGGGGAGTGAGAAGGATTACTTTATCCTATCCTAGGTATTTCTGAAAGAGGTGGGGTTTCAGGTGTCTCCGGAAGGTGGTGATTGACTCCGCTGTCCTGGCGTCGTGAGGGAGTTTTTGTTCCACCATTGGGGGGCCAGAGCAGCGAACAGTTTTGACTGGGCTGCGCAGGAACTGTACTTCCTCAGTGGTAGGGAGGCGAGCAGGCCAGAGGTGGATGAATGCAGTGCCCTTGTTTGGGTGTAGGGCCTGATCAGAGCCTGGAGGTACTGAGGTGCCGTTCCCCTCACAGCTCCGTAGGCAAGCACCATGGTCTTGTAGCGGATGCGAGCTTCAACTGGAAGCCAGTGGAGAGAGCGGAGGAGCGGGGTGACGTGAGAGAACTTGGGAAGGTTGAACACCAGACGGGCTGCGGCGTTCTGGATGAGTTGTAGGGGTTTAATGGCACAGGCAGGGAGCCCAGCCAACAGCGAGTTGCAGTAATCCAGACGGGAGATGACAAGTGCCTGGATTAGGACCTGCGCCGCTTCCTGTGTGAGGCAGGGTCGTACTCTGCGGATGTTGTAGAGCATGAACCTACAAGAACGGGCCACCGCCTTGATGTTAGTTGAGAACGACAGGGTGTTGTCCAGGATCACGCCAAGGTTCTTAGCGCTCTGGGAGGAGGACACAATGGAGTTGTCAACCGTGATGGCGAGATCATGGAATGGGCAGTCCTTCCCCGGGAGGAAGAGCAGATTAACCTCCACATCACCAGAGGAACAGAGGAGAAGTAGGATAAGGGTACGGCTAAAGACTATACGAACTGGCCGTCTAGCACGTTCAGAACAGAGAGTAAAAGGAGCAGGTTTCTGGGCACGATAGCATAGATTCAAGGCATAGTGTACAGACAAATGTAAGGTAGGATGTGAGTACATTGGAGGTAAACCTAGGCATTGAGTAATGAAGAGAGAGATATAGTCTCTAGAGATGTTTAAACCAGGTGATGTCATCGCATATGTAGGAGGTGGAACAAAATGGTTGGTTAATTAAGGCATATTGAGCAGGGCTAGAGGCTCTACAGTGAAATAAGACAGTAATCACTAACCAGGACAGTAATGGACAGGGCATATTGATATTAGAGAGAGGCATGCGTAGCCAAGTGAACATATGGGTCCAGTGAGTGGTTGGGCTGGCTGGGGACACGACGATTCAGACAGTTAGCAGGCTAACAAGCTAACAGTTAGCAGGCCGGGTTAGCAAGCAAGCAGTTAGCAGACCGCGTTAGCAAGCAAGCAGTTAGCAAGGGCTAGCAGTTAGCAGACCGGGCAGGCAAGCTAGCAGTTAGCAGGGGCTAGAAAGTTAGCCTTTGGGGGGGGGGGCGTCACGATGGGGGTAAGTCTGTTTTTGCCTCTTCGTGCGGTAACGTCGATAGCCCAGTCGTGGAATTAGTAGGGTTCCAAGTAGCTCTAGGTAGCTAGCAGGCCGATATTGTAGCCCTGGAGTATGCTTCGGTGGTAGCACAGGAGCCCTGGCCGGGCTAGCTTCAAGTTAAATTGGTGCTTGCTCTGGGATGGAAACGCTAACCAGGAGTAGTCATCCGGGATTGCGGTTAGCTAGTTGTGAAGATCCAGATGAAAATGTTCAGTTTGCGGTAGGAATCCGGGTATAAAAATAACAGGTCCGTTATGCTCTGGTTAGAGTCACGTTGTTCGAACTGACGAGAGCTTTCCGAGCTGAATGTTAGCTGATGACCGCTGGCAATGGTTTGCTGACTGATAGCTGATAGTTAGCTGGCTAGCTTCAGTTGAGGGATTCCAGATCCAAAGTAAATATAAATACTTTAGGAAAAAAAAGCAGATCCACGCCACATTGAGTGAGGCGGGTTGCAGGAGAGTATTTAGATGATGTGGTTTAGCAAAATATTTTAAAGGATATGCGACGAAAAATATGTAAAACGATATATACAAGGGACACGACAGGACAAAGACGTCTGACTGCTACGCCATCTTGGATTATGAGTGTCTGAATGGATGTTCCAACACTTAGTGGAAAGCCTTTCCAGAAGAGTGGAGGCTGTTACAGCAGCAAAGAGGGGACCATGTCCATATTACTGCCCATGGTTTTGGAATGAGTTGTTCGACAAGCAGATGTCCACATACTTTTGGTCATGTAGTGTACGTTGAGAACAGCGATAGAATAGTCTTGGTACCAGTCAGTTAGGATATGATTCCACTCCTTACCATGCTAAACATATATCTTAGGCATATGACACAGTGAACAAGAAGTGGAATGTTATCTATATATACACTTTTTTTTAACCCAGGCTAGGTATAGGATACAAGTTGACAGAAGATACTCTTTTAGATGACAAGTAACAAGCTCCACCCCCTCACCTCTGCCTACTTTATTGCCAACGTGATGCTATGGGGTGTAGACCATGTTAACCCAAAATGCAGAAGAGAAGATATCAATGAAAGTGTTCTTATTCAGTTACTTACAGCCAGTGCATTCAACTACAGTAGGTAAAACCACATATGTCAGAAAACTTTCCTCAATAAAACTACGTTGTCAACATATTTTGACAAAGTGATTTATTTAATGAAATCTAGAACACACAAATTCTCTGAAGGGTACATTCAGGCTTACATTATTTAAGCGTGGGATTTCAATTTGGTGATGCATTATTTCAGTCCCTCAAATGTTTATAAATAAATGTGTTGAACAAATTGTAGGTGTACAACAGTTCAGCCATGGTAGGCTAGCTGTTCTTGAAGATTAGCTATTGCAAAATAGGTAAACATTGCAACATCGGGGAGAAGTGCACTTCAAACCATCAAACATTTTTTTGGTGAAGGCTCTTTCACTCTATGTACTTCCGGGTTGGAGCGAGCGGTCGCATCTGCACTCGGTCCGCAGGTAGTATTACATTTCATTACATTTCATTATAGTACAACGGTTTGATTTGTCTAATCTTATCAATTTCTTCTTAGCTAGCTACACAGCCGTCTTTGTTTCATAGATAATTGCGTAATTATCGTATTTCGTCGTCCTAACGCAGTCTACACTGCCCTGCAGCTAGCCAGCTAGCTAACGTCCACCGTTAGCTAGTCCACCGTCTACCGATTAGCAGCACAACTATTACACTCAACTGAACGACTTGATTAGTGTAGTGTTAGCTAGCTACATAGTTGTCTTTGCTGTCTTCGTACCCAAGATAATTGTGTAGTTTAGAGTGTGTAGTTTTATGTCGTCCTTAACATAGGAGACTCTGCTAGCTAGCCAACAGCTAGCCAACGTCTACCGAACAGAACTTCTGCACTCAACAATCCGGTCGCATTTAAGCTTCGCTCCACAGGTAGTATCACATTTTTCATTTCATTTCATTACAGTACAACGGCTTGATTTGTTTGATCGTAGCTAGCTACATAGCTAGCTACACAGCCGTCTTTGTATCAAAGATAATTGTGTAGTCTAGAGCGACTTCCTAGGTTAGTTAGCCAGCTATTGTCGTTCTTTTAACGCAACGTAACGTAATCAACACTGCTAGCTAGCCAGCTAGCCCCGAATAACAGCACGGTAGAAACTATTACACTCAACGGAACGACTTGATTAGTGTAGTGTCAACAACGCAGCCAATGCCAACTAGCCTACTTAGTCAACAACGCAGCCTCTGCCAGCTAGCCTACTTCAGCAGTACTGTATCATTTTAATCATTTTAGTCAATAAGATTCTTGCTACGTAAGCTTAACTCTCTGAACACTCGTGACGTGTAGTCCACTTGTCATTCCAATCTCCTTTGCATTAGCGTAGCCTCTTGTGTAGCCTGTCAACTATGTGTCTGTCTATCCCTGTTCTCTCCTCTCTGCACAGACCATACAAACGCTCCACACCGCGTGGCCGCGGCCACCCTAATCTGGTGGTCCCAGCGCGCACGACCCACGTGGAGTTCCAGGTCTCCGGTAGCCTCTGGAACTGCCGATCTGCGGCCAACAAGGCAGAGTTCATCTCCGCCTATGTCTCCCTCCAGTCCCTCGACTTCTTGGCACTGACGGAAACATGGATCACCACAGACAACACTGCTACTCCTACTGCTCTCTCTTCGTCTGCCCACGTGTTCTCGCACACCCCGAGAGCTTCTGGTCAGCGGGGTGGTGGCACCGGGATCCTCATCTCTCCCAAGTGGTCATTCTCTCTTTCTCCCCTTACCCATCTGTCTATCGCCTCCTTTGAATTCCATGCTGTCACAGTTACCAGCCCTTTCAAGCTTAACATCCTTATCATTTATCGCCCTCCAGGTTCCCTCGGAGAGTTCATCAATGAGCTTGATGCCTTGATAAGCTCCTTTCCTGAGGACGGCTCACCTCTCACAGTTCTGGGCGACTTTAACCTCCCCACGCCTACCTTTGACTCATTCCTCTCTGCCTCCTTCTTTCCACTCCTCTCCTCTTTTGACCTCACCCTCTCACCTTCCCCCTACTCACAAGGCAGGAAATACGCTCGACCTCATCTTTACTAGATGTTGTTCTTCCACTAACCTCGTTGCAACTCCCCTCCAAGTCTCCGACCACTACCTTGTATCCTTTTCCCTCTCGCTCTCATCCAACACTTCCCACACTGCCCCTACTCGGATGGTATCGCGCCGTCCCAACCTTCGCTCTCTCTCCCCCGCTACTCTCTCCTCTTCCATCCTATCATCTCTTCCCTCTGCTCAAACCTTCTCCAACCTATCTCCTGATTCTGCCTCCTCAACCCTCCTCTCCTCCCTTTCTGCATCCTTTGACTCTCTATGTCCCCTATCCTCCAGGCCGGCTCGGTCCTCCCCTCCCGCTCCGTGGCTCGACGACTCATTGCGAGCTCACAGAACAGGGCTCCGGGCAGCCGAGCGGAAATGGAGGAAAACTTCGCCTCCCTGCGGACCTGACATCCTTTCACTCCCTCCTCTCTACATTTTCCTCTTCTCTCTCTGCTGCTAAAGCCACTTTCTACCACTCTAAATTCCAAGCATCTGCCTCTAACCCTAGGAAGCTCTTTGCAACCTTCTCCTCCCTCCTGAATCCTCCTCCCCCTCCCCCTCCTCCCTCTCTGCAGATGACTTCGTCAACCATTTTGAAAAGAAGGTCGACGACATCCGATCCTCGTTTGCTAAGTCAAACGACACCGCTGGTTCTGCTCACACTGCCCTACCCTGTGCTCTGACCTCTTTCTCCCCTCTCTCTCCAGATGAAATCTCGCGTCTTGTGACGGCCGGCCGCCCTACAACCTGCCCGCTTGACCCTATCCCCTCCTCTCTTCTCCAGACCATTTCCGGAGACCTCCTCCCTTACCTCACCTCGCTCATCAACTCATCCCTGACCGCTGGCTACGTCCCTTCCGTCTTCAAGAGAGCGAGAGTTGCACCCCTTCTGAAAAAACCTACACTCGATCCCTCCGATGTCAACAACTACAGACCAGTATCCCTTCTTTCTTTTCTCTCCAAAACTCTTGAACGTGCCGTCCTTGGCCAGCTCTCCCGCTATCTCTCTCAGAATGACCTTCTTGATCCAAATCAGTCAGGTTTCAAGACTAGTCATTCAACTGAGACTGCTCTTCTCTGTATCACGGAGGCGCTCCGCACTGCTAAAGCTAACTCTCTCTCCTCTGCTCTCATCCTTCTAGACCTATCGGCTGCCTTCGATACTGTGAACCATCAGATCCTCCTCTCCACCCTCTCCGAGTTGGGCATCTCCGGCGCGGCCCACGCTTGATTGCGTCCTACCTGACAGGTCGCTCCTACCAGGTGGCGTGGCGAGAATCCGTCTCCACACCACGTGCTCTCACCACTGGTGTCCCCCAGGGCTCTGTTCTAGGCCCTCTCCTATTCTCGCTATACACCAAGTCACTTGGCTCTGTCATAACCTCACATGGTCTCTCCTATCATTGCTATGCAGACGACACACAATTAATCTTCTCCTTTCCCCCTTCTGATGACCAGGTGGCGAATCGCATCTCTGCATGTCTGGCAGACATATCCGTGTGGATGACGGATCACCACCTCAAGCTGAACCTCGGCAAGACGGAACTGCTCTTCCTCCCGGGGAAGGACTGCCCGTTCCATGATCTCGCCATCACGGTTGACAACTCCATTGTGTCCTCCTCCCAGAGCGCTAAGAACCTTGGCGTGATCCTGGACAACACCCTGTCGTTCTCAACTAACATAAAGGCGGTGGCCCGTTCCTGTAGGTTCATGCTCTACAACATCCGCAGAGTACGACCCTGCCTCACACAGGAAGCGGCGCAGGTCCTAATCCAGGCACTTGTCATCTCCCGTCTGGATTACTGCAACTCGCTGTTGGCTGGGCTCCCTGCCTGTGCCATTAAACCCCTACAACTCATCCAGAACGCCGCAGCCCGTCTGGTGTTCAACCTTCCCAAGTTCTCTCACGTCACCCGCTCCTCCGCTCCCTCCACTGGCTTCAGTTGAAGCTCGCATCCGCTACAAGACCATGGTGCTTGCCTACGGGCTGTGAGGGGAACGGCACCTCAGTACCTCCAGGCTCTGATCAGGCCCTACACCCAAACAAGGGCACTGCGTTCATCCACCTCTGGCCTGCTCGCCTCCCTACCACTGAGGAAGTACAGTTCCCGCTCAGCCCAGTCAAAACTGTTCGCTGCTCTGGCCCCCCAATGGTGGAACAAACTCCCTCACGACGCCAGGACAGCGGAGTCAATCACCACCTTCCGGAGACACCTGAAACCCCACCTCTTTAAGGAATACCTAGGATAGGATAAAGTAATCCCTCTCACCCCCCCTCCCCCTGAAAAGATTTAGATGCACTACTGTTCCACTGGAGGTCATAAGGTGAATGCACCAATTTGTAAGTCGCTCTGGATAAGAGCGTCTGCTAAATGACTTAAATGTAAATGTAAATGTACAGCCAAATTAAGGAATCAGGGCATAAGCACATCACCTTCTCCCTCCCACTGTCCTTATAGATAGGGTAGTGAAAACACCAGGTAACTCAATTGATCATACGATACCATTAAGGAATCACCCAGCACCTATATCTTCATGTGTATTACACCAGATTCACTGAGCAACCCCAAACATGGAGGGAACTATTCACTGCAGATGTGTACTCTACTACGCCAACATCCATCTCAACCACCTCCGTCTTACCCGCAGTAATACATTAGATACCCCAGAACGATTGTTAAATAACGAAATGCAGTAGACTGTAGAGATAGGTAATTATGGTGATAATAAACCGAATACTGATTTACAAGGGTTGTGTACAAAAACCTGTGCCAATCAAAACCATCAATGCAAGTTAAGGATTGATGAGTGTCAAATACGATTGGTACATAAACCTGAACAGTTCAACCAATTTTTGGTAGTCATGCAGGCCTCCCTTAAAAGAAAAGAGCTCTGTCTCAAGATGACTCCCTGCTTAAATAAAAAGGTTAAATCAATTCCTCGGATACTCCTTAAAATGTCTGAAATGCACTGACGAACCCTAGCAACAAGGTTCCAATGCCTACCTCGATCACTGTATTGACTAGGATTTCCAGAGTGAAAATGACGCTTGAATATAAAATCATTCAGTTTTCTACACATTGAAGACACATCTTAAGACACTTTAATTTCATTATCATATACACATCAAGAAAAACGCACTGCTTTTGATAAATGACTCAATGCTCCGATCCACAGACAGAACTCAATGGTAGTGTCACAGGTTCAGCATACAGCTGAGCGGTCTCCATATCAAACACTTTGAAAGAGGACAGAAAAAGACAAGACTACCCCCTATTGGCTAAAAGGGGCACAGTACATAACCATTGCTACAAACCTATAATAATATGTAAGGCATTATTTATACATCACAGACTTGATTGCAAATAGCACTTGACAAACCACTAATGATTGAATAGTTACAGAATTGTCAGCATCCACCAGTTTAAGTCAAGAGACCGAAAGTGTATCGTCCGATTCAACGGCAGCAAAACATTTCTCAGCCTCCCGTGACGGAGTTTAGAAGCCAGAGCAAACTTCTCTATGGAAGTCAGATTTCCACTTTTAGTAGATGAAAAGGACTCTGGTTCGCGGGAGAGTAGAAAACGAGTCAGCCATTTTGCGTATCTTGGCGTAGTTGATGAATCCTCTGAGGAAGAGCAGGAATCCTGGAAGACAGAATACAGGAGTCATTTTTCTACAATGTTTTTTGGGGCAGCAAGTCAACTCCCAGCATCAAACAAGGCATTCTTGCTAGTGTGAGTGTTACATCTCCATGCATACTGTCCATTCAATAGATACTAGAGTTGAATGGCGGGAACACTGTTACCGAGATTTACCTCCCAAAACCACTCTTTTCCTGGGAAAAATAACTGCAAGAAATCGGTAAATTATAATACATTATTTATATGAACAGCATGGCGTGAGCTGGAACTGTTAAATTATATGAGGTGTCTAAATCTGCCTTCTCTACGGCCCCTGCATGATGAATCATCAACGCTCAGGATGGGCACAGACCCATCTCAGATTGGAGCGCAGTTCACAAATGCATGCAGATCTTCTCATCATGGTAACTGTTTTTCTTGTGACGGGTAGGCCTACATTTGCGGCAGCATAGTCTATAATATAAAGATCGAATGTGCGTCTAATTTACCCAACTCCACCTGGCTTTCAGGGTCACATTTTATTTAAAGTAAAGCTTTTTTAATTTATTGCAGCTGCAGAGTTTTAAAAACAGCCCATCACTCAAATATCGTTGCTTTAAATCTCTCATTGCATTCAAAAGAGATAACCCAGTTCTAGAGTGATATATAGGCCTATATGTCCTGGCCTACCTCTTTCAGGGATTACATTTAATGCCGTATTAGCCTTATATGTTTTAAAATTAATGATGGCTTATGAATAATAAGCTTCTAACTTATAGCCTCCGTCTCTTGTGCAATACGCAAGCACCTGTGCTCCACTAGCCTCGTAAAAAAAAAAAAACACTCCTTAGCTCTTGGAGTCCCATGCAGGAAAAGCTAGACTAGAATAGCTTGCTGGACATTTTTTATACCAATAGACTTTTCAAAAAGAGGTAGCAATTGTGTATGCTGAATGTTAAATAAAGCAGCCAATAGAAATCACGGGTAGTTTGAAAGAGAAAACGCACGATGGCAGTAGGCTACAGCAGTTATTTATTTAGACCCATAACTATTCAATTATCTTCATCAAGAGAAGTGAGATCCTTCTCCATCTGATTCTAGTCTTATAATATTCAAGGATGTCATTAGAATGACGAAGATAAGGACAACAAAACATAATTGAACTGTTGAAAGCGAGGAAGAAATTAAACAATAGAAAGAGCCTACTAGGCTAATAACATTAGGAATATTATAAATATATACACATTCTTCAAAGTAGCCACTCCTTGCCTTGAGAGAATTGCAAACTCTTGGCATTATCTCAACCAGCTTCACCTGGAATGCTTTTCAACAGTCTTGGAGTTTCCACATATGCTGAGCACTTGTTGGCTGCTTTTTTCACTCTGCTGTCCAACTCAAACTATTTCAATTGCGTTGAAGTCAGCTGATTGCGGAGGCCAGGTCATCTGCTGCAGCACTGCATCACTCTCATTCTTTGTCAAAAAAACGTTTAATTTAACTAGGCAAGTCAGATAAGAACAAATTCTTATTTACAATGACTGCCTACACCAGCCAAACCGGACGCTGGGCCAATTGTGCTCCGCCCTATGGGACTCCCAATCACGGAGGGTTATGATACCCTGGTTCGAATCCAGGCTGTGTCTCTAGTGACGCCTCAAGCACTGAGATGCAGTGCCATAGATTGCTGCGCCACTTGGGAGGTGTGTTGAGTCATTGTCCTGTTGAAAAACAAATGATAGTGGGACTAAGTGCAAACCAGATGGGATGGCGTATCTCTGCAGAATGCTGTGGTAGCCATGCTGGTTAAGTGTGCATTGAATTCTAAATAAATCACAAGTGTCAACAGCAATGCACCCCCACACCACCTCCTCCATGCTTCATGGTGGGAACCACACATCAGATCACCCATTCACCTGCTCGGTCTCTCACAAAGACACAGCAGTTGGAAACAAAAATCTCAAATTTGGACAAATCGGACCAAAACGACAGATTTCCACCGGTCTAATGTCCATTGCTTGTGTTTCTTGGCCCAAGCAAGTCTTCTTATTATTGGCATCCTTCAGTAGTGGTTTATTTGCAACAATTTGATCATGAAGGCCTGATTCACACAGCCTCCTCTAAACAGTTCATGTGTATGCTACTTGAACTCTGAAGCATTTATTTGGGCTGCCATTATCGGAGGCTGGTAACTCTAATGAACTGATCCTCTGCAGCAGAGGTAACGCTGGGTCTTCCTTTCCTGTGGCGGTTCTCATGAGAGGCTGTTTCATCATAGTGCTTGATGGTTTTTGCAACTGCACTTGAAGAAACTATCAAAGTTCTTGACATATTTCAGAATGACTGACCTTTGTGTCGTAACTTCTTTGGGATAGTGGGCGGTATTTTGACGTCCGGATGAAAAGCGTGCCCAAAGAAAACTGCCTGCTACTCAGGCCCAGAAGCTAGGATATGCATATAATTAGTAGATTTGGATAGAAAATCTAAAACTGTTAAAATAACGTCTGAGTATAACAGAACTGAAATGGCAGGCGAAACCCAGAGGACAAACCCCCCCCCCCACCCCCCTAAAAGTAATCCTACCACTGATTTCAATGCCTGGCACTTTTATAATAGGGGAAATTGTGCCCGATTGCAGTTCCTAGGGCTTCCACTAGATGTCAGTCTTTAGAAAGAGTTTCAGAATGTTTTTTGGAAAAATGAGCCAGAAATGGTAGTTTTTCTAGGTGCCTCCCATTTTGGCTGTAGTGTTTCCATGCGCGTGAATGCGAGCGCGTTCTTTGGTACTTTTCTCCTGTAAAGACAACGATTCTCCATCTTAAATTGTATTGTTTATTTGCGTATTAGGGTACCTAAGGATTGATTATAAACGTTGATTGACTTGTTTGGATTAGTTTATTGGTAACGTTTGGGATTCATTTTGTATGCATTCTGAAGGAGGGAAACCGGGTGGATTATTGACTGAAGTGCGGCAGCTAAACTGAGTTAAGGATATAATAAAAGGACTTTATGGAATAAAAGGACCATTTGTAATGTAACTGGGACCTTTTGGAGTGCCAACAAAAGAATATCTTCAAAGGCTTATATTATGTCGCTATTTCTGACTTTCAACTCCCTGGTTGAAAATGATTTGTTATGCTTTTGTGTGCTGGGCGCTGTCCTCAGATAATCGCATGGTTTGCTTTCGCCGTAAAGCCTTTTTGAAATATGACACGGCGGCTGGATTAACAAGTTAAGCTTTATATTGATGTATTGCACTTGTGATTTCATGAAAAGTTTAATATTTATCGTCATATAATTTGAATTTGTCGCTCTGCAATTTCACAGGAAGTTTTCGAAAACACTAGCGTACCACTATTCTGCAAGAAGTTAAAGTAATGGACTGTCATTTCACTTTCCTTATTTGAGCTGTTCTTGCCTTAATATGGTATTTTACCAAATAGGGCCATCTTCTGTATACCACCCCAACCATGTCACAACAACTGATTGGCTCAAATCCATTAAGGAAAGAAATTCCACAAATTAACAAGGCACACTTGAAATTCCACAACATACAGTGATCGCTACATAAATAGTCATATTAAACATTCATGAAAATACAAGTCTCACACATGTATCGAACGCCTAGAATCTTGCTAATCCAACTGAGTTGTCAGATTTAAAAAAGGAATTACTGCGAAAGAATACGATGCGATTATCTGAGCATAGAGCCCCATAAAAAAAAACAATTTTAACCAGCACAGGCATAACATAATCACAAACTGCATTAAAATAAATCGTTTACCTTTGACGATCTTCGTCTGTTTGCAATTCCAATGCTCATTGTTACACAATGAATGATCCTTTGTTTGATAAAATCTGTTTTTATAGCATGACACGAAACATTTTGTGAACCGCTTGTGTCGTGAATTCCGTCTCATTCCATTTGACGACACATTCAAGGTAAATAACCCACACAGAACGTGAGTTTTCCAGTCATGTTTGGTTTCACTGCAATCAACTGGTTTGTTTGTAACACAATCAAACGTGATGGGCCATTTCGTGGGATGTATTGACTGAAAGAAACCGATTTGAAGACAAGTCATGACATCATTGTGCACCAATGATTTGCCCGCTGTTTCGTTGATTGACTGTCTTTTAACCCAATGACCACTGGTCGTCTTGAAATCTAGCTGGGTAGATAGCCAATGAGCTGAGCTAAACGGCAATACGCCATGTTTATGTGTTGCAAGACCAACCCATGTAGTAAGCTCCAGCGTAAAGTGAGTCATTCGCTATTGAAGTTTCATACCGGAAGGAGAAACACGTTACGCACTGCATTGTTTGGTGAAAGCGCAGATTCAGCTGTTTATATATCAATCATTATGACGAGTAAGTCAGGGAAAGCTAAATCTAAGTCTAGACAAAATTATCCAGCCCCTTTACTTTCAGTGCAGCAAACTCTCTCCAGAAGTTCAGTGAGGATCTCTGAATGATCCAATGTTGACCTAAATGACTAATGATGATAAATACAATCCACCTGTGTGTAATCAAGTCTCCGTATAAATGCACCTGCACTGTGATAGTCTCAGAGGTCCGTTAAAAGCGCAGAGAGCATCATGAAGAACAAGGAACACACCAGGCAGGTCCGAGATACTGTTGTGAAGAGGTTTAAAGCCGGATTTGGATACAAAAACATTTCCCAAGCTTTAAACATCCCAAGGAGCACTGTGCAAGCGATAATATTGAAATGGAAGGAGTATCAGACCACTGCAAATCTACCAAGACCTGGCCGTCCCTCTAAACTTTCAGCTCATACAAGGAGAAGACTGATCAGAGATGCAGCCAAGAGGCCCATGATCACTCTGGATGAACTACAGAGATCTACAGCTGAGGTGGGACACTCTGTCCATAGGACAACAATCAGTCGTATATTGCACAAATCTGGCCTTTATGGAAGAGTGGCAAGAAGAAAGCCATTTCTTAAAGATATCCATAAAAAGTGTCGTTTAAAGTTTGCCACAAGCCACCTGGGAGACACACCAAACATGTGGAAGAAGGTGCTCTGGTCAGATGAAACCAAAATTGAACTTTTTGGCAACAATGCAAAATGTTATGTTTGGCGTAAAAGCAACACAGCTCATCACCCTGAACACACCGTCCCCACTGTCAAACATGGTGGTGGCAGCATCATGGTTTGGGCCTGCTTTTCTTCAGCAGGGACAGGGAAGATGGTTCAAATTGATGGGAAGATGGATGGAGCCAAATACAGGACCATTCTGGAAGAAAACCTGATGGAGTCTGCAAAAGACCTGAGACTGGGACGGAGATTTGTCTTCCAACAAGACAATGATCCAAAACATAAAGCTAAATCTACAATGGAATGGTTCGAAAATAAACATATCCAGGTGTTAGAATGGCGTCAAAGTCAAAGTCCAGACCTGAATCCAATCGAGAATCTGTGGAAAGAACTGAAAACTGCTGTTCACAAATGCTCTCCATCCAACCTCACTGAGCTCGAGCTGTTTTGCAAGGAGGAATGGGAAACAATTTCAGTCTCTCGATGTGCAAAACTGATAGAGACATACCCCAAGCGACTTACAGCTGTAATCGCAGCAAAAGGTGGCGCTACAAAGTATTAACTTAAGGGGGCTGAATATTTTTGCACGCCCAATTTTTCAGTTTTTGATTTGTTAAAAAAAGTTTGAAATATCCAATAAATGTCGTTCCACTTCATGATTGTGTCCCACTTGTTGATTCTTCACAAAAAAATACAGTTTTATATCTTTATGTTTGAAGCCTGAAATGTGGCAAAAGGTCGCAAAGTTCAAGGGGGCCGAATACTTTCGCAAGGCACTGTATCTATTTATTATACCTGTTGATACAGGGCTCATATGTGAAACCATTCTAACTGAACATTTTCTTTCACAGTGACACTGACTCCGAATGGGAGTCCTATCCGGTGTCCTGTGTGAATTTAAGTATGCTCTCTCTAATTCTCTCTCTCGGAGGACCTGATCCCTAGGACCATGCGTCAGGACTACCTGGCATAATGACTCCTTGCTGTCCCCAGTCCACTTGGCCTTGCCACTGTTCCAGTTTCAACTGTTCTGCCTGCGGCTATGGAACCCTAAACTGTTCATTTTTACTCTTGAGGTGCTGTCCTGTTGCACCCTCTACAACCACTGTGATCTCCACCCGGCACAGCTAGAAGAGGACTGGCCACCCCTCAAAGCCTGGTTCCTCTCTAGGTTTCTTCCTAGGTTTTTCCTTTCTAGAGAGTTTTTCCTAGCCACCGTGCTTCTACACCTGCATTGCTTGCTGTTTGGGCTTTTAGGCTGGGTTTCTGTACAGCACTTTGAGATATTAGCTGATGTATGAAGGGCTATATAAATTGATTTGATTTGATAGAGGACTGAGGGTCTTCCAAATATTGAAAGTGTGTAAATAGTTACCCATGTTATTTTGTAAATGTATATATTTTTTTCATATTTTTTAATCAATAATTATTAGAATACCATTTTGATATTTTGTATATAGATATTTGTTTCAAAATGTATACCTTCACCAATTTGGCCACTTGGGTACATTTGGGCAACTTGTGTGGGACACCTGGGTGACTTCATGATAAATGTCATGTAGCACACTCATTTTGGAAGTTATCATTCTGAAACTTTGTACAAGTACTGTTGCCCTCTTGTATTTTTCACTGAAATTGTCCCCATCGTATATTTTTCACTGAAATTGTCCCCATCATCCTATCTGAATGTTTGTTTTATCTTGTTCATTTTAAAACTTAAAAAAAAGTTGTTTTTATCTAAACCAGAACTATTGTGTTATACTCTCCTACATTCAATTCACATGTACACAAACTTCAGAGTGTTTTCTTTCAAATGGTAACACTAATATGCATATCCTTGGTTCTGTGCCTGAGCTACAGGCTGTTAGATTTGGGTATGTCTTCAGGCGGAAATTGCACAAAGTAGGGGGGAGCTGTAAAGAGGTTAATGAAGCTGCCAGTTGAGGACTTGTGAGGAATCTGTTTCTCAAAGTAGAAACTAATGTACTTGTCCTCCTGCTCAGCTGTGCAGCGGGGCCTCTCACTTCTATTCTGGTTAAAGCCAATTTCCGCTGTTCTGTGAAGGGAGTAGAACACAGTGTTGTAAGAGATCTTCAGTTTCTTGGCAATTTCTCACATGGAAGAGCCTTCATTTCTCAGAACAAGAATAGACTGACGAGTTTCAGAAGAAAGTACTTTGTTTCTGGCCATTTTGAGGCTGTAATCGAACCCACAAGGGCTGATGCTCCAGATTCAACTAGTCTAAATGCGGACAGTTATATTGCTTCTTTAAATCAGGACAGTTTTCAGATGTGCTAACATACTTGCAAAAGGGTTTTCTAATGATCAATTAGCCTTTTAAAATGATAAACCTGGATTAGCTATTACAACGTGCCATTGGAACACAGGAGTGATGGTTGCTGATAATGGGCCTCTGTACACCTATTTAGGTATTCCATTAAAAAACAGTTGTTTCCAGCTACAATAGTCATTCAGAACATTAACAATGTCTACACTATTTTTGATCAATGTTATTTTAAAATGGACAAAAAAAAAGTGAGTCTTTCAAAAACAAGGATATTTAAGTGACCCCACTTTTGAATGGTAGTGTGTGTGTCAGCTTACCAATTATACAAATAGGCCCTACTATATTTAAAAATTAAAATTGAATTCTCTAGCTAACTTTGTAGGCCGCATGTGCGGACCCAGAATCGCATGTTCTCTCCCTGCGTTATCATGGTTTGAACGATGTGCCTAATTCAAGTCCATATAATACAATACAGTTCACACTCAAAAAGATTGGCCTACTGAAGATGGGTAAATAAAATAAATGAAACTAAGAGAACATATAAGATACATCTATGGGCTTTTCTGTTGTGCAGTAGCCTACATCATATATGTATTGGATAACACTACAATCATTTGAGCTTGAGCTCATTAAAATGTAATTCATGTATGGCTCAGGAAGCTTCAGGCTTGAATTAATCAAATCCAGGCATATAAAAAGTATTTAGTCAGCCACCAATTGTGCAAGGTCTCCCACTTAAAAAGATGAGGCCTGTAATTTTCATCATAGGTACACTTCAACTATGACAGACAAAATAAGAAGAAAAAAAATCCAGAAAATCACATTGTAGGATTTTCTATGAATTTATTTGCAAATTATGGTGGAAAATAAGTATTTTTGGCTCTCACAGACCTGTAACTTCTTTATGAGGCTCCTCTGTCCTCCACTTGTTACCTGTATTAATGGCACCTGTTTGAACTTGTTATCAGTATAAGACACCTGTCCACAACCTCAAACAGTCACACTCCAAACTCCACTATGACCAAGACCAAAGAGCTGTCAAATGATACCAGAAACAAAACTGTAGACCTGCACCAGGCTGGGAAGACTGAATCTGCAATAAGCAAGCAGCTTGGTTTGAAGAAATCAACTGTGGGAGCAATTATTAGGAAATGGAAGACATACAAGACCACTGATAATCTCCCTCGATCTGGGGCTCCACGCAAGATCTCACCCCGTGGGGTCAAAATGATCACAAGAACGATGAGCAAAAGTCCCAGAACCACACGGGGGGACCTAGTGAATGACCTGCAGAGAGCTGGGACCAAAGTAACAAAGCCTACCATCAGTAACACACTACGCCGCCAGGGACTCAAATCCTGCAGTGCCAGACGTGTCCCCCTGCTTAAGCACCGCCCACGCAACGAAGGAGTGGCTTCGTAAGAAGCATTTCAAGGTCCGGGAGTGGCCTAGTCAGTCTCCAGATCTCAACCCCATAGACAATCTTTGGTAGGGAGTTGAAAGTCTGTGTTGCCCAGCAACAGCCCCAAAACATCACTGCTCTAGAGGAGATCTGCATGGAGGAATGGGCCAAAATACCAGCAACAGTGTGTGAAAACCTTGTGAAGACTCACAGAAAACGTTTGACCTCTGTCATTGCCAACAAATGGGTATATAACAAAGTATTGAGAAACTTTTGTTATTGACCAAATACTTATTTTCCACCATAATTTGCAAATAAATTCATTACAAATCCTACAATGTAATTTTCTGGATTTTTCTTCTCTCATTTTGTCTGTCATAGTTGAAGTGTACCTATGATGAAAATTACAAGCCACTCATCTTTTTAAGTGGGAGAACTTGCACAATAATGGTGGCTGACTAAATACTTTTTTGCCCCACTGTACCTATTTATATGCTTTAATTATTATTTAATGCTTTTGAATGACACTTCCGTTTTTTAGCGGGAAATACTGGGTTAACGAGGAGAAAAGTGATTTATTCTCAGGATGGAACATTTGTAAAATATTCAAACCTAATAGATACCGCTGGGTATTTCTATAACTAAAAAAATGGGGCCAATGTGTGACAATTAGGATTTTTTCAAATCTATATGGTTTGAAACAAATAGAATGGACTTGTGCAGTTCCATGTGCACTTAGGAATAAAGTGAATATATGCAAATTAGCCCACCAATACACCAACATAGGTCTAGGACTATACATCCTTTAAGCAGGGTTCCAACAGACATTGTCAAGTCATTCAAGGACTTTAAGAGACTTTCCCAAGCACTTAATTGTAATTTCCAAGGCCCTCAACATTACACAATTGTATAATTGTACATATAGGGCCAACGCAGGGACACATAATAAAGCCATGAATAGCCGTAGCATTAATCTCACCATCTGAAACTCACTAACGCAGTTTTTACAATGAGAGAGTGACCAAAAACTGTTTCTTTTTTAATGAAAGGATTTGTATGGAAAACCAAGTTGATGCCAACAGATGTCGTCCTCGTAATAACCACACATGGTTTTACTGCAAGAGGAGCGCAACACCTTCCAATCGATGGGAAACAAACGAAAGTGGCCACATCTCTCACAAAAACAAATAAGTATGAGGGACCAGGAGAACTTATAAACTGGCTACAATAACTTTTTATGCACCAAATAGAGGAAATGTCATTTTAAGAAGGTAGGCGTATTACAGTACTTGAATTTCTGAGCTCCAAATTCAAGTAGGCTACTTCAAGCCTTTTGTATGGTTTAAAATTGCAGGTCTAACATGGAAAACGAAATGTATGTTGTTATTTCATTACCAGATCATATCATGAATAAGCCCATTATCATTATATCCAGAATAATAACTAGGAATAGCGTTTGGGTGTTGCGTACTAGTCTATCCTACACAATTGTGCACAGTAGACTCAGCGTCCAATCCAAGGCATAAAAACATTAACTTTCTGCTTTTTTGTTTAATCTAACGAGACCCTGCTGTAAATCAAGCAGACAACAGATCAACATAAATTCTCCAGGGATATTAGATCCAATGTGGATCCAGGCAAAACTGTCTTCACCGGCATAACGAATGAAACACTTAAATATTATGGACATTCCTCACAAGCACCTTTTTCCCAGCACTTGGACTGTTGTTGCATCGCATGTGCTTCCACAACAGCTGTTCATCACGTGACTGTCATTCTGAAAATGTCTTCCTGTATCACCATGTAACTAATCAGCTGGACACCAACTGCGCATCCAACAAGTATTATGCATAATTAAAGAAAAACCACATTAATGACAGTATCGATTTAGGTTTTAAGCATCAAAGGTGACTTCCAGTTAGAAACATTTGATTTCGCAATGCATACATGATTATGTGCCCATGAAAACTGTTTTCACCCCGTAACATAAGGAGACACGAAATGTTAAGTAGTTACACTGAATTTCTGAGATCTCTATACAAAAAATAAAATATATAAATATACACTGCTCAAAAAAATAAAGGGAACACTTAAACAACACAATGTAACTCAAAGTCAAATCACACTTCTGTGAAATCAAACTGTCCACTTAGGAAGCAAAACTGATTGACAATACATTTCACATGCGGTTGTGCAAATGGAATAGACAACAGGTGGAAATTATAGGCAATTAGCAAGACACCCCCAATAAAGGAGTGGTTCTGCAGGTGGGGACCACAGACCACTTCCTATGCTTCCTGGCTGATGTTTTGGTCACTTTTGAATGCTGGCGGTGGTTTCACTCTAGTGGTAGCATGAGACGGAGTCTACAACCCACACAAGTGGTTCAGGTAGTGCAGCTCATCCAGGATGGCACATCAATGCGAGCTGTGGCAAGAAGGTTTGCTGTGTCTGTCAGCATAGTGTCCAGAGCATGGAGGCGCTACCAGGAGACAGGACAGTACATCAGGAGACGTGGAGGAGGCCGTAGGAGGGCAACAACCCAGCAGCAGGACCGCTACCGCCGCGTTTGTGCAAAGAGGAGCACTGCCAGAGCCCTGCAAAATGACCTCCAGCAGGCCACAAATGTGCATGTGTCTGCTCAAACGGTCAGAAACACGACTCCATGAGGGCCCGATGTCCACAGGTGGGGATTGTGCTTACAAGCCCAACACCGTGCAGGACGTTTTTAATTTGCCAGAGAACACCAAGATTGGCAAATTCGCCACTGGCAACTTGTGTTCTTTACAGATGAAAGCAGGTTCACACTGAGCACGTGACAGACGTGACAGTCTGGAGCCGGCGTGGAGAACGTTCTGCTGCCTGCAACATCCTCCAGCATGACCGATTTGGCAGTGGGTCAGTCATGGTGTGGCGGGGCATTTCTTTGGGGGGCCTCCATGTGCTCGCCAGAGGTAGCCTGACTGCAATTAGGTACCGAGATGAGATCCTCAGACCGCTTGTGAGACCATAGGCTGGTGCGGTTGGCCCTGGGTTCCTCCTAATGCAAGACAATGCTAGACCTCATGTGGCTGGAGTGTGTCAGCAGTTCCTGCAAGAGGAAGGCATTGATGCTATGGACCGGCCCGCCCGTTCTCCAGACCTGAATCCAATTGAGCACATCTGGGACATCATGTCTCGCTCCATCCACCAACGCCACACACACTACTGAGCCTCATTTTGACTTGTTTTAAGGACATTACATCAAAGTTGGATCAGCCTGTAGTGTGGTTTTCCACTTTAATTTTGCATGGGACTCCAAATCCAGACCTCCATGGGTTGATAAATTTGATTTCCGTTGATAATTTGTGATTTTGTTGTCGGCACATTCAACTATGTTAAGAAAAAAGTATTTAATAAGAATATTTCATTCATTCAGATCTAGGATGTTATTTTAGTGTTCCCTTTATTTTTTTGAGCAGTGTATATAAATAAAACTGTCCGATAGTTAAATCTCATTTAGTTAACTGATTATTGCTTAATATATGATATAATTTACATTGCCATAAACACACGGTTTATGTAATGTTTTATGTAACAATTTGACAAATCCGTCAACATAGGTTTTAAAATCAACTCGTGAATTTTTATTGAAAATAGCTCTGATCCCCATTTATTTATTAATGTAAATGAAAATAAACTGGCAGATTATTATCAATGACTTAACAGCTATAACAAGTTGTCCAGTGTAGGAAATCCTCACTGGTACCCTAATTTATAAGACCCCTCTAAACCAATGCATTTACATGTCTAGTACTACAATTGAAAACAACAAACAGAGAAGTGGTTGTACCTACCCATTACCAGGAACACCCACCACAGCCAGTACTGCCCATCAAAGTACCCAGGGAAGTAGGTGGAGAACTGGGTAAAAAAAAAAAACATTAACAGATAAGTTGACCGCTCAGAGTAAACATGAACGTGATCTTGGGTTCTGGAAGAGGGAAACCTACATCAAACTGAAGTGCTTTGCCATCAGATCACTACTCCAAGATGCCAACTTTGATTGTTGGGAAAGAGCTCAAGTTAAGCATGTCACTGCAGTGTTTTACACTCGCTGTATCCTGTGCATGTGACAATAAAAATTGAAACTAAAGCTCAGAGGGCGTTGGTAGTGATATCTTGTGTAAAATAAATAAATATATAGGCACGCACTAAATATTGCCTGGCCACGCCCACAGACGGTAGTTTCTCCTCTGCAATGAGTCTGGATCTGAGTACCTCCCTGACCCTTCACCATGGGTTGGGACATAGCCACATGGGTAAAGCGGAGGTTAGAAAATGCATTATTGGCTTTGATACACGGATTAGTTAGACACGATCCAAATCGTGCCCCTAGTCACCACAAACGACTTCAAATGATTGCAGTCTCAGACTAAAGAATGTAGCAATCTACAGAACAGCGGAATCATTTAGCGGGTGTTGTCAGGCTACTGTAAATATGCTCCCAATAGTTGAATGGGTAAACTGAAATGTTAGTGATATGTTACCCGGACGATGAGGATCCACTTGATGAGTGACAGGCCGAAGCCAGAGATGGCTCCGTAGCGGCCAGCTGCTGAGGTGGTCAGACAGAAGGACAGGAAGAAACCGATCCAGTTGAAGAGGAATGCCACTGAAGAGTAGAGAGAAGGGGCTTTAAAAACAGACCTGTGCATATGGTCGAATAGGATGGGCTGTTTCAACACAAATACTATTCTTAGATCACATCAATACCTTTATCATCAAATAAATACATGACGCGCCTCTTCATTTTGCTTGATGTATTATACTAAACCCAGTCTTCACCAAGGTGGAGAAGATTCAACGTCAAGATGTGACTTACTAAAAAAGGTCAACATGAAAATCCCATCGTTGCCTATCTGTAGCTGGTCCGCATCCTCAAAGTCATCCCTGGCTGCAAAGTCATCATCCTGCAGAGATAAAGCAATGGTGGAGAATATCATCAAGTCATTTTTAATGATGGAAACCTCATAGCACTATATCAACCAAGACAGCAAACATTTATGCTACGAACACGTTCTCTTTACATTGCCCTAATGTAGTGGATGTACAAGTTATTCAGCTGGAGATGTTTCAATTCAAATTGTCATTTTGATTTTACATTTACCTTTATTTAAACTAGGCAAGTCGATTAAGAACAAATTCTTATTTACAATGACGGCCTACCCCGGCCAAACCCTAACAACGCTGGGCCAACTGTGCGCCACCCTATGGTACTCCTGATCACGACTGGTTGTGTTACAGCCCGGAATTAAACCAGGGTCTGTAGTGACGCCTCTAGCACTGCAACGCAGTGCCTTAGACCGCTGTACCACTCGGGAGTCAATGTAGTTATAAGAATAACATTTAATGTCCCATCAGGAAATACAGCCGCTCTACAGGCCGACAAACGGGTCTCTGCAAATGGCTGCCACATCCTTTTCTTATGGTACTATTCTATTCCACACACGTCCACAGCATTACTGTCGAGTTAGTACATCAAAAGTCTCCAAACGTTCCATGCTGTACACATAGCACGCAGTGTGGCAAAAATACAGACCAGTCATTTAAATGGACGACACGTAAGCTGGTAAGGCAAAAACTTTCCCACTAGAGGGGATAGATGAGCCATCGCTCTCAGGGCGTGTCCGACAGTGATTATTAGGGCGTGCCTGCCAACAACGCGTGACCCACCATTTCAAAACAGACTCGACCTATACCGAGTACAGTATACAGTGCCTTCGGAGAGTATTCAGACCACGTGACTTTTTACACATTACAGCCTTACTCTAAAATGGATTAAATCTACACACAATACCCTGTAATAACAAAGCAAAAACCGTTTGACATTTTTGCTAATTTATTAAAAATACGAACCTTAAAAAGCTCACATTGACATAAGTATTCAGACCCTTTACTCAGTACTTTGTTGAAGCACATTTGGCAGCAATTACAGCACTGAGTCTTCTAGGATATGACGCTACAATCTTGGCACATCTGTAATTGGGGAGTTTCTCCCATTCTTCTCTGCAGAACCTCTCAAGCGCTGTCAGGTTGGATGGGGAGCATTGTTGCACAGCTATTTTCAGGTCTCTCCAGAGATGCTCGATCTGGTTCAAGTCCGGGCTCTGGCTGGGCCACTCAAGAACATTCAGAGACTTGTCCCGAAGCCATTCCTGCGTGGTCTTGGCTGTGTGCTTAGGGCCGTTGTCCTGTTGGAAGGTGAACCTTTGCCCCAGGCTGAGGTCCTGAGCAGGTTTTCGTCAAGGAGCTCTCTGTACTTTGCTCTGCTCATCTTTGCCCCAATCCTGACTAGTCTCCCAGTCCCTGCCGCTGAAAAACATCCCCACAGCATGATGCTGCCACCACCATGCTTCACCGTAGGGATGGTGCCAGGTTTCCTTCACATGAGACACTTGACATTCAGGCCAAAGAGTTCAATCTTGATTTCATCAGACCAGAGAATCTTGTTTCTCATAGTCAGAGTCAGAGTCTTTAGGTGGCTTTTGGCAAAGCTCCAAGGAGGCTCTGTGGCTTTTACTGAGGAATGGATTCCGTCTTGCCAATCTACCATAAAGGCCGGATTAGTAGATTGCTGTGGAGATGGGAAAATCTGCCATCAGTACAACCATCTCCACAGAGGAACTCTAGAGATCTGTCAGAGAGACCATGGACCTTCTCCCCCGATTGCTCAGTTTGGCCGGGCGGCCAGCTCAAAGAGGAGTCTTGGTGGTTCCAAACTTCTTCCATTTAAGAATGATGGAGGCCACTGTGTTCTTGGGACCTTCAATGCTGCAGGAATGTTTTGGTACCCTTCCCTAGATCTGTGCTTGACATAATCCTGTCCCGGAGCTCTACAGAGAGTTCCTTCGACCTCATGGCTTGGTTTTTGCTCTGACATGCACTGTCAACTGTGGGACCTTATATAGACAGGTGTGCCTTTTTCCAAATCATGTCCAATCAATTTAAATCACAGGTGGACTCCAATCAAGTTGTAGAAACATCTCAAGGATGATCAATGGAAACAGGATGCACCTGACCCTCAATTTCAAGTCTCATAGCAAAGGGTCTGAATGCTGATGTAAATAATATGCGTTTTTATTTTTAATACATTTGCAAACATTTCTAAAAACCTGTTGTTGCATTGTCATTATGGGGTATTCTGTTTAGATTGACGAGGATATCCATTTTAGAATAAGGCTGTAACGTATCAAAATGTGGAACAAGTCTGAATACTTTCCCGAAGGCACTGTATACCTACACACATCCATGGTTAAACAGGCCTACTTTTATATTATATGCAATGGGGTTCATGGAGTCACTTTCAGAAACGAGCCTGCATCCAGCTCAATGTAAATAGTACACAAAACTGAGGCAAGTTTGGTTACTTGGGAAATCAGCCACGCCAATAGACAGGGACTGAATTCCTTTCTGCCACACCCACAACACTGAGGAACAACACAGAACCTGGATGAACAGAAAATAGTCCAGCAAAACCACAAGGGATGGCTATGTGGAGTTTATAGTGCTGGAAGACTCACCCTTTCAGAAACCAAGGGAACATGGACTTCAGCCTTGGTTCGCTCTGCCTCGTCATAGGAAGGGAGAGTTGTGGCCACGTTGTATGATGGTGGCTTGGGGAACCCCCCGTCCTCTTTGTAGTCAAAATAAGCTAAGAGAGGTAAATAAGTTAAATAAGCTACTGTGTTACACTTGAGTGCCATATATCCCTTTTTGGTAGGATAATTGCTGTAACACCATATGTAAACCTAATGCTAGGCTAGCAGGGAAATATCCTCTGTCAAGTATCTTTTTGTATGACTTGTCCTAGTTTAGTTCTAGACTGTAAATGTCCAATGACTCTGGGGGCAAAGGTGAAGACATTGACCCCCAGGCCAACCCATAACACTCCACTGTGATGTGAGTATTTGTGTATGCATTGAACTATTACCTGCATTATCTGCTGCAATGCTGCTGTAAGGGGGTGGGGCTTCAGCTGCCACCTGGAGAACCTCCTCTGGCTCCTCTTCATTGGGCAGCTGAATAGGGGAAGAGTCAATAAACTGGTTATGCCTAGCTGACAGAGAACATCAACATGACCTAGTGAAGAGATCAGTTCAAGCCCTGGAGATACTGCTCTTGTTTTATTCAGGCTCTAAGCTAAAGGGTCAGGCGAGTACATATTATATATAGCAGACTTCTGGACCAGAACACAAAATACAGAACGCTGGCCGTTCTCAGTAGATCACCTGTCGCGATTCAGCATGTAGAATCATCAGGAAATTAACAGAAAATGAAGGCTGATGTTCTGTAATCAGAAGAGAAGAGGCTGTGCACTGTTGACGTTTGCTGTTTCGTTCCCTCTCGTCAAATAAAAAGAAGAAGTGGTCACACTCGGTTTCAGCATCACGCTTTGACAGAAACTCACATGACCACCTACTTATTTGACAAAATGGCAAGCAGACAGTTCCCCATTTTGGTTGTTATTTCTTTCATTAGCATAACAGGTCACTGAACGATCTATGGGAACTCCTTCCCGCGATATGATTGAAAAAGCATAATATCAGGTGACGATCACTATAAAATGAGGTATGGTGCGACTAACTGTTTTCCTCACCATCCCGGAGTGCAACTTCAACTGCCCCAAACAGAACTTGATCATTCCCAAAATTAAAATACAATTTCTTTTATTTTGATGTTTTGATATGCCAACATGGGGCTAGGACTAGGTCATTTGCAGGGCTTTTAAGGTAATTGGTGTATATTTCATAACCTTCATTTGTTAAGAAAAACTTTTAGCATCTCGTGGTATATTGTTTAATTTATTTTGTGACATGAGTCTTTTATATCAAAATATCACAGATGAGACAAATGTTCACCTGCCCCTTTAAGGGCGGGAGGTTACCGTAGTAATGCGACTCCAGTCATGCTTGTGCCTCTGACTAGTATCCGGGGTGCTTCTCTTCCCTAGCAGTTGAAAGTAAACATTGAAAAACAACCTAGCTTGTGAACAAAACAATATAAATAGCCAAGGAACACAAGCTCAAAGTCTCACTTCTGTAGACTATATGCCTGTGCGCAGCAATTCTAAAAATGAATATGTCACTCAGCTCTTCACGTGTGCGCACACAATCCCCAGCCAGGCAGTGTTGCAGCGCGAGGCAGAAATGCTTTCAACATTTTACTGTGTGCATTCGGTTAAGGAGATACAACCATATTCTCTAGAATACCATAGTAGCTAGCCATAGCATACAGACAATGCAAATGGCACAGCAACTCCCTGCACGCGAAATATCCGCTCCGGGCTGGCGGACCCGCAGACGAGCTGGGAGAGTCAAATGTGCATTCTAATAGACCTACTTGCCCAACATTGGAATTATATTCTAATATTATACATTTTCATAACCTAAATCATTACATATGCGATGCCGAGCCAGACATAGCACTGTTTGAAACCTGGACGTTTTACATTGCATATCTTACCTTGCTTCTAATAGACTACATCCCAAATCCGACCACAGAAACAAAGCAGACTTTCTGATATGCCATTGAAAGCATTCTTCTACTGCCCAAAGTCAGTAAGGCAGAATTCTATTGTTGCATCTTCAGATATTCTCTAAGTTTCTACCATTGGTCTGTATATCCATCCCTGTCGCATTATAAAAACTGCTCGCATCAGGTACGTGTTAGAGAATGGTGTTTAAACATTTTAGGATGCCCTTAATTTCGAGCCCTGGCTGTGAGTAGTTGATTTGTTTGTTTGTTTTGTTATTAAAAAGTTAGATTTATTTTTCCCCCACACACAAAAAAATACAAATAAAACATTGTACAGCATAAAAACATTTGAGCATGGACATCCAGACATATCCTCCAACATAGCACATACACAATCAAATAGTATCTCACAAGCTACAACACAGAACTAAATGGGTTCACAAGCCATCACTTCCCAGTTTTAGGAATTGTTGATTTTGATCTAATCTAGACCCATGTCATTGTTGTGCTGGCCCATACTAGCTACCTTGTATTGTTTTTTTGTCAGGAATTTCCATCCTTGTGTGTTCGCTAGCTAGCTAGTTATCGGGATATACTCGAAGCTACCGCAAAAGTTAGCTCGTAGCTAGCTAGCTAAATTAGCCACACATAGGTACCTAGTTGGTGGTTGTTGACCCGCCATGCTGGGCCAGTCCCTGCACACTAGCCCGTTGATCTAGCATTCCAATTCCCTCACTTGGAGTTCTGCTGTGACCACAGTGCTCAGCGGTGCTGTAGGCTACCAGTCCTCGCTTGACCAAGTCCACCAACGCTGAGACTGACAGTCCACTCTTGACTGCCAGTCAGATGGCTTCATATAGGCGGGAGTCTCGACTCCGAAGCACAACGGGTACTTTCTAAGCAGCCAAAGCCAATACCGAGGCAATCGAAGCATACAGAGACAAAAAGCTACGTTGTTACCTTTTTCTTGGAACACTTCTCTTGTGTGAAATCCATTATTTCCACACTGATTCAGTGCTGTATACAGGATGTCATGTCAACAGTGCGAAAAACAACTCTCAGCCTCAGATGAACACACACTTCTTTGCTTGGGAGCTGAACATGCTCAAGCGGACAGGGTAGAAGCTCATGCACTGTCAGAAATTCAAACCAAGATCATTGAAATCTCGACTTGCGCACTTTGCATCAAATGAGTCTACCACACCCGGCAAACACTCCAGGTCTAATGACGGGTCTCACTCCCCTCGTGATCCACCGCTCAATACACACCATAGCTCATCCTTGCCAGGGTACAAATTGACACACAGATGCCCAATGAGATTAAATTCAACCTTTATTTAACTAGGGAAGTCAGTTAAAGAACAACTGCTTATTTACAATCACGGCCTACCCCGGCCAATTGTGCGCCGCACTATGGGACTCCCAATCACGGCCTGAGGTTCGAATCCAGGCTGTATCACCAGGGACTGTAGTGATGCCTCTTGCACTGAGATGTAGTGCCTTACACCGTCTAAGGTCTACCCTTAAGCACATCCTGGCCAGGCTTCCCATGCCGGTACCAAACCCCTACATCTGAAAAGAGCGTGGTTGCGGAATCGGATGACACTGATGTACTGTCCAAAAGAGCCTCCTACTCTTATGACAGACTATGAGCACTAATGATGATGATGCTGCCGTCATGTACCATAGCTCTAGTATCGTCTAAGCCTGCCTGTCTGGTAGCGACGGTCGACCAGAAAATACATTTGTCTGAAATATTTGAGAGGGCAAGCAGGAACTTCAACGTGGAACATGCACCTACTGCCATGGCATCCACATCCAAGTTTGATCAATTCAGTTTTTTAAAAGACAGACATCATCCCGTTCAAAGATTTGGCGTGCTCCAAGGCACTTGGTTTTGGCCATTTCCCCCATGTGGATAAATCATTTGCTTCACTTGTCCTGCCTGCTTTTCTCTCTTTTCAGACAAAGAGCTGCCTAACAAACAATGCAGGGCATCTGATTGCATCCTACGCAGGACACATGACAGCACTGCTTCAGCCAAAAGGCTTAGCAATTTAGCAGCGATAGTGGCCTTCAATTAGAAGGAACTGCAGGAACGCAGAGAAGCACAGATGGAGCTTAATTTCAAACCATAGAATGCATCAGCAAGCAAACCATTACTCACGTCCCACAGCCTTAACTGGGATTCCAAGAAACCAGACTCAAACACTCAGCCCTACCGAAGAGGTGGAGCACAACATAGCCCAAGATGCAGAAGCGCACCATATGCAGGCGGTGTCCCCTCTGCACCACAGCGCGCAGAGCCTCGGTCCTGATGGTGCGTTTCTGCATCTTGGTCTATGTAGTGAAACACTGTTTCCTTGAGCACCACCTTTCCAGCTGGAAAAGGTCAACGAGTGTTACACACTCTACGTAAGGCTACACACTACAACATCTTTTTTGACTCCCACTCTTCAGGAGGGTCTTAAACAACAGCTCACAACCCTGCTCAAAAGCAAACACTTTGCTCAGAAATCTCCTTGCTCCTGAAAAAACATGGAATTGAAGAAGTAGAACCAGCACAACAAAACTGCAGGATCTACGCAATATTTTTTGGTGCCAAATCTGAGATTTGAGTTCTACCCTTCAGCCTTTCAGCAGGTGTATCTCATTGAGCATCCCCAAAGCCAACACCTCATTCGGCCGCCTTTCGTTCCAGTACTCTGCTGCCTGTGACTGGAACGATTTGCAAAAATCGCTGAAGTTGGAGACTTTTATCTCCCTCACCAACTTCAAACATCAGCTATCTGAGCAGCTAACCGATCGCTGCAGCTGTACATAATCTATTGGTAAATAGCCCACCCATTTTCACCTACCTCATCCCCACAGTTTTTATTTACCTTTCTGCTCTTTTGCACACAAATATCTCTACCTGTACATGATCATCTGATCATTTATCACTCCAGTGTTAATCTGCAATATTGTAATTATTCGCCTACCTCCTCATGCCTTTTGCACACATTGTACATAGACTCCCCTTTTTTTTCTCTACTGTGTTATTGACTTGTTAATTGTTTACTCCATGTGTAACTCTGTGTTGTCTGTTCACTCTGCTATGCTTTATCTTGGCCAGGTCGCAGTTGCAAATGAGAACCTGTTCTCAACTAGCCTACCTGGTTAAATAAAGGTGTTCTCAACTAGCCTACCTGGTTAAATAAAGGTGAAATAATTTTTTTTTTTTTTTAAATAAATAAAAAGTGCATAAGTGAAGCGCTAGCCCCCCCCAATCGCCAAGCAGGTGTCAGGGTCCTGAACTCCTTAGACGATTGGCTAATATGTGCAGGGTCACAAAGTCTTGGCACACACATCCATGGTCCCACCACCTCTGAGTTGGGACTAACAATGAACTTGGAAAATAGTTCTCTGGTACCCACTCAGTGTGTGCACTTCCTGGGCTTGACATTTGACACTCAAATCATGCGAGCAACACTCTCTCCAGAAAGAGTGATATATTTGAAAAACACAAAAAAGTACCCATTTCGATGAATTGCTGGAGGAGAGAAATACAATGGTGGCACCCAACACGTCAAATTCCCAGTGTAGTTCTTCTAACTGCATTTCATAACCGGGTGACTGACCAGAAGCCTTCCAAAAGGGATGGGGAGCAGTCTGGAAATCAGTCATGATTACATGGTGTATGGTCAGCACTAGAGGTCGACCGATTAATCAAAATGGCCGATTAATTAGGGCCAATTTCAAGTTTTCATAACAATCGGAAATCTGTATTTTTGGACAATATATATTTTTTTACACCTTTATTTAAGTAGGCAAGTCAGTTAAGAACACATTCTTATTTTCAATGACGGCCTAGGAACGGTGGGTTAACTGCTTTGTTCAGGGGCAGAACGACAGATTTTTACCTTGTCAGCTCGGGGATTCAAACCTGCAAACTTACGGTTAACTAGTCCAACGCTCTAACCACCTGCCTCTCATTGCACTCCAGGAGGAGCCTGCCTGTTACGCAAATGCAGTAAGAAGCAAAGGTAAGTTGCTAGCTAGCATTAAACTTATCTTATAAAAAACAATCAATCATAATCACTAGTTAACTACACATGGTTGATGATATTACTAGTCTATCTAGCGTGTCCTGCGTTGCATATAATCAATGCGGTAGGCATTCGCGAAAAAGGACTGTCGTTGCTCCAACGTGTACCTAACCATAAACAGCAATGCCTTTCTTAAACTCAATACACAAGTATATATTTTTTAAACATGCATATTTAGTTAATATTGCCTGCTAACGTGAATTTCTTTGTCACTTTTCTTGCACCAGAGTCAGGGGATATGCAGCAGTTTGGGCCGCCTGGCTCGTTGTGAACTGTGTGAAGACTTTCTTCCTAACAAAGACAGACAACTTCGCCAAACGGGGGTTGATTTAACAAAAGCGCATTTGCGGAAAAAAAAGCACAATATTTGCACAACTGTACCTAACCATAAGCATTAATGCCTTTCTTAAAATCAATACGCAGAAGTACATGTTTTTAAACCTGCATATTTAGCTAAAAGAAATCCAGGTTAGCAGGCAATATTAACCAGGTGAAATTGTGTCACTTTTTTTGCGTTCATTGCACGCAGAGTCAGGGTATATGCAACAGTTTGGGCCGCCTGGCTCATTGAGAACTAATTTGCCAAAACGTTACGTAATTATGACATCACATTGAAGGTTGTGCAATGTAACAGGAATATTTAGACTCATGGATGCCACCCGTTAGATAAAATAAGGAACGGTTCCGTATTTCACTGAAAGAATAAATGTTTTGTTTTCGAGATGATAGTTTCCGGATTCGACCATATTAATGACCTATGGCTCGTATTTCTGTGTGTTATGTTATAATTAAGTCTATTATTTGATAGAGCAGTCGGACTGAGCGATGGTAGGCACCAGCAGGCTCGTAAGCATTCATTCAAACAGAAATTCTGTCAGCAGCTCTTCGTAATGCTTAAAGAATTGCGCTGTTTATTACTTCAAGCCTATCAACTCCAGAGATTAGGCTGGTGTAACCAATGTGAAATGGCTAGCTAGTTAGCGGGGTGCACGTTAATAGCATTTCAAACGTCACTCGCTCTGAGACTTGGAGTAGTTGTTCCCCTTGCTCTGCATGGGTAACGCTGCTTCGAGGGTGGCTGTTGTCGATGTGTTCCTGGTTCGAGCCAAGGGAGGAGCGAGGAGAGGGACGGAAGCTATACTGTTACACTGGCAATACTAAAGTGCCTATAAGAACATCCAATAGTCAAAGGTATATGAAATACAAATCGTATAGAGAGAAATAGTCCTATAATAACTACAACCTAAAACTTCTTACCTGGGAATATTGAAGACAGATATGAAAGCTGGTGGTTCCTTTTAACATGTTCTCATGTTCTGAGCAAGAAACTTAAACGTTAGCTTTCTTACATGGCACATATTGCACTTTTACTTTCTTCTCCAACACTTTGCAATATTTAAACCAAATTGAACATGTTTCATTATTTATTTGAGGCTAAATTGATTTTATTGATATATTATATTAAGTTAAAATAAGTGTTCATTCAGTATTGTTGTAATTGTCATTATTACAAATAAATCAAATTTCTTAATTTAAAAAATATATATTTTATTTATTTATTATTAGTGTTATTATTATTTATTTTGTTAATTATTACTTTTATTTTTTTATTTAAAAATCGGCCGATTAATTGGTATCTGCTTTTTTTGGGGTCCTCCAATAAATCGGTATCGGCGTAATAATCGTAATCGGTCAACCTCTAGTCAGCACCATGGACAAAGGCTCACATCGATGAGCTGGAGCTCAAGGTGATTCACTTTGCACTCTGGCACTTCCTCCCAGTACTGAGAGGACGGATACGGGACAGAGAACACAACTGGTGGTTTCACACATCAACTGCACCAGGTAACTACTGCTTTGGGCAAACAGACACCTCACATTCTTCAGAGCAATATTTTATTTATCAGTTATTTTACCAGGTAAGTTGACTGAGAACACGTTTTCATTTGCAGCAATGACCTGGGGAATAGTTACAGGGGAGAGGATGGGGATGAATGAGCCAATTGTAAACTGGGGATTATTAGGTGACCGTGATGGTTTGAGGGCAAGATTGGGAATTTAGCCAGGACACCGGGGTTAACACCCCTACTCTTACGATAAGTGCCATGGGATCTTTAATGTCCTCAGAGAGTCAGGACACCCGTTTAACATCCCATCCGAAAGACGGCACCCGACACAGGGCAATGTCCCCAATCACTGCCCTGGGGCATTGGGATATTTGTATTTATTTTTTAGACCAGAGGAAGAGTGCCTCCTACTGGTCCTCCAACACCACTTCCAGCAGCATCTGGTCTCCCATCCAGGAACTGACCAGAACCAACCCTGCTTAGCTTCAGAAGCAAGCCAACAGTGGTACGCAGGGTGGTTTGCTAGTGGCAAATACACCTGCCAGGGGTGGAGAATCAGGCAGCAGGCCTCTCTCCAGAGGAGGTCCACTTCCTTCAGACTGGAGGATATATCCCACAGTAGTGGCAATATCTGGGCATGATTCAGAAGGGCCGTTGCCAATCTGTTAGCATCGCAAGACTCAACCCATTGTCCTATGTTGTTCTCCATAAAGGGTCCAGCAGGTGTGTTCTCTGGAGTGATGAATCACGCTTCAACATCAGGCAGTCAGAACGACAAATCTGAGTTTGGCGTATGCCAGGAGAACGCTACCTACCCTAATGCATAATGACAAAATGTACACTTTGGTGGAGGAGGAATCATGGTTTGGGCTAGGCCCCTTAGTTCCAGTGAAGGGAAATCTTAAAGCTACAGCATACAACTACATTCTAAACAATTCTGTGCTTCCAACTTTATGGCAAGTTTTGGGACAGACCTTTCCTGTTTCAGCAGGACAATGCACCCGTGCACAAAGCAAGGTCCATAGATAAATGGTTTGTCGAGATCAGTGTGGAAGAACTTGACTGACCTGCACAGAGCCCAGACCTCAACCCCATTTTACACCTTTGGGATTAATTGGAGCGCCAACTGCAAACCAGGCCTAATCACCTAACATCAAGGCCTGCAGCAATGTTCCAACATATAGTGGAAAGCCTTCTCAGAAAAGTGGAAGCTGCTATAGCAACAAAGGTTGGACCAACTCCATATTAACGCCCATGATTTTAGAATGAGATGTTCTATGAGCAGTTGTCCACATACTTTTGGTCATGTTGAGCGGCGCAGCGGCCTAAGGCACTGCCTCTCAGTGCTAAAGGCGTCACTACACACCTGGGTTCAAACCTAGGCAGAAGCCAGCCGTGACCGGGAGACCCACGAGGCGGCGCACAATCGGTCCAGTGTCGTCCGGGTTGGGCCTGTCCTTGTCCGGGTTGGGCCGGCAAGGATGTCCTTGTCCCATCACGCTCTAGCCACTCCTTGTGGCGGGCTGGGCGTATGCACGCTGACCTCGGTCGTCAGTTATATGGTGTTTCCTTCGACACATAGGTGTGGTTGGCTTCCGGGTTAAGCGAACAGTGTGTCAAAAAGCAGTGCGGCTTGACAGGGTCATGTTTCGGGGGAGGACGCATGGCTCTCCGTACGGGAGTTGCAGCGATGGGACTAGACTAACTACTACCAATTGGATATCACGAAACTGGGGAGACATGGGAGTAAATTTTTTAAATATCAAATAAAATGTAGTGTAGCTTGTTATAGCTAGCATTATTAGCTAACGTTAGTTACACTATCAAAACATTACCATTACGAAAGTTGACCAAGTTAGCAAAATGCATTGCTAACCAAGAAAACAACGACTACCATGTTAATGTAGCTATAAAGCATCATGACGTGTTTATATTAATTTGTTAACTGACGTTTCAATCATGGTGCCATTCAAAACAACGAGGCCTAGCTAGAGCCATCCCATCACCAGTGTTTCTTGCAAACCTCTAACTAACGTTTGCTAGCTGTTAGCTAATGCTTGCCAACGTTAACTCAAAGACACGACAAACGTTTTACTCACCTGCTGATATCTAGCGCTTGGCTCAGACATCCTGATATGAACAGAGGAAAATCCTTGTATTTAAACAATAAATCAATTAGATTATCACCAATGTAACGTTATTCAATTCAGAAATTATAGCTGTAATGTAAACTCTTTCCTCCGGACACTGTCTCTGGTCAGGTCCCTCCCCTCGTTGTTTCTTCTTCGTCTTGTTCTTCTTCTTTGGGATTGGGCTGTCAGATCGCATCCAACGTTTAAGGTGCATACACCGCCACCTACTGTACTGGAGTGTGAGGCCAATCACGGCCTACTTACATTACCTTATCTTCATTAATCCTGTTCCTATAAGAAAGTGAAACAGAGTCCTAGACACCACTTCACTCCCCCCAAACTACAACCCTTTCACATAATCTCTCCCTATCTACTTCATACAGTTCACAAAATATCAACACATGCTCCACTGTTTCCTCCACTAAACACTCATCACACAGACCTGTTTCATGTCTCCTTATCATCCACAATGTTGCATTCAAACCTGCGATCCCAAACTGTAGTCTACTCCACACAACTTCCTCTCTCCTACATCCCATACTCCCCACCTCTTCCTTTACTGACTGGTGCGCACAATGAAATTGCCTTCCCTTACTACAAGCATCCCACTCCCTTTGCCAAAGATTGAGCCCTTTTGCCTGGATCAAGGACTTGACTTCCCTGCGGCCCAGCGGGACCTGAAAATCTACTCCCTCTCTCCTCACAGCACACTTATATAAAATATTTTTGATTTCTAAACCAAGATAGACCTCAACCTGTCGTTTCAAACGGGAACAAATGAGCCATAGTCGGCAACACAAGCAATGGGGTTAGCAGAACCAAGCAGGAGCTAGCGAGATCCTATTAGCGCATTCATTTGCACATTTCCTATTAGCTCATTCATTTGCAAATTTCCTATTCGCGCATTCATTTGCAAATGTCCTATTAGCGCATTAATTTGCAAATGTCCTATTAGCGCATTCATTTGCAAATGTCCTATTAGCGCAATCATTTGCAAATTTCCTATTAGCGCATTCATTTGCAAATTTCCTTTGGGGAATTCCTACTAAACAACGCACATTTTATTTGAATTAGCAGAATGTCAGCCAAAATCCATCTCGTTCCATCTTCTCCTACTGCCGGCCCACATGTTTGGTAGTGAGTGGAAACGCCAACCGGATGCTCACATTTATACATCTGGTGAAATATCAATCTGTGCTTATGCTGCGTTTACATGGTACGAGATAGATGATAAGCAGCAAACCGGGTGTCATTGTTTTCAATGAGAGCACAACGGTAAATGCCATTGAAGCTGGCGGTGAATGCTGTCAGCCACCACTAGACAGGACTTGCCGCCAAAGTTAGGATATTTCTACTTTTGTCGTCTGGTCTGCTGTCGGGTTGTTTTCTTTCAGATGTTGATTTGCACTGATTGTTTACTGAAATCACCATAGCAACACGTACTGTCGTGTTTGCATTCTTTTGCTGTCACTCTCTTTCTTGATTTCTCATCCCAATATGCTGACAGGTATGACGTTTTAGCGTCCCTCGTCTAAACGCAGCATTAGTCACCAAATCGGCCTTCTCATTACCCTCCACACCCACATGGGCAGGAACCCAGTAAAAGCTTACCACCACTCCTATCCTCTCCAATCCCATTAACAGACTGAGTGGTTTCACCTCCTCCACCCATCTCAAACCAATTGGCATCAACTTGGCCGCATACACTGACACATAATCAGTTAACCTGCTTACATACTCTAATATTGAAATCGGGGATATTACATCCCTCACCCCAGCCTACCACTGACTGTAGCCTTTGAACCATCTGTATATGTCCTTAAAAACAAATAAAACCGATTATCTATATGTCTTTCCACACACCGTCTCACGTCCTCACCCCATTCTCTCCTGCCTTCAATCATGTCTACATCTACACTTGGTTTCGGAAAAAAACACGGAGGAACCTTCCCCAATGCAATTTCCGGCCCTATCTCTCTCTTCCCCAGTCCATATTCTACCACCTTCTGCTTACCCACTCCTCGCTCTCAGCATTCCCCAGTTGCCTTGACTGCAGGATGTCCTTCTTAACTCCCTTTCAACCTCGCCCAGTACGCTAATGCAAGTTTGTCCCATCTTATCCTCAGTGGCAGTTACGTACTATCCACCTGCAATGCCTCAACAGGTATAATTTTGAAGGCACCCACACATAATCTCAGGGCTCTTGACTGTATCCTATTCAGGCGCTGTAGTACTGTTTTGGCTGCTGATCCATATACAAAGCACCCATAACACACAAAGATGACCTGATCAATGCCTCGTACATATACAACAATGTTTGTCTATACGACCCCCTATCCTGCCACTGCCCTCATGAGGTTCAGCACCTTCATGCACTTCATTTAAATATGCTCAGCATGTCTCTTCCACTTAAGCCTTTAATCAAACCACATACCTAAATACTTAAACTCAGACACCCTACCTATATCCTGACTGTATATTTACAACCTAACATATATACCTTTTCTCCTAGAATACACCATAAAGCAGGACTTGGCCACAGGCATCCTAAACCCCATGTTAGATGCCAATCTTCCACAACTCCCACAGCTTCTTGTATCTTCCCCATCATTGAAAATAAAATGTGTTCTTAACTGACTTGCCTAGTAAAATAAATACAAGGCCACACCCACTCACTGTCCCTCTCTTGCGAGCTTGTGACATCAAGACTCCAAAACATGGTAGCATTTGCTATTTCAGCAGCCTGGTCTCACTCTTTACTCTACCGTCGGGCCCTCATACCACCCTCATGGAGTCTGTTTTTGACCGTTTGAGCAGACACATGCACATTTGTGGCCTGCTGGAGGTCATTTTGCAGGGCTCTGGCAGTGCTCCTCCTGCTCCTCCTTGCACAAAGGCGGAGGTAGCGGTTCTGCTGCTGGGTTGTTTCCCTCCTACGGCCTCCTCCACGTCTCCTGATGTCTCCCGTCTCTGGACACTACGCTGACAGACACCGCAAACCTTCTTGCCACAGCTCGTTGTTCCATCCTGGATGAGCTTCACTACCTGAGCCACTTGTGTGGGTTGTAGACTCCGTCTCATGCTACCACTAGAGTGAAAGCACCGCCAGCATTCAAAAGTGACCAAAACATCAGCCAGGAAGCATAGGAACTGAGAAGTGGTCTGTGGTCACCACCTGCAGAACCACTCCTTTATTGGTGGGTGTCTTGTTAATTGTCTATAATATCCTCCTGTTGTCTATTCCATTTGCACAACAGCATGTGAAATTTATTGTCAATCAGTGTTGCTTCCTAAGTGGACAGTTTGATTTCACAGAAGTGTGATTGACTTGGAGTTACATTGTGTTGTTTAAGTGTTCCCTTAATTTTTTTGAGCAGTGTATATCACATCATTTCTAAAGAATACTCTGGAATTGTTAACTGTCAACTCATCAACGTCGCACATCTGATTCAACATGATAATCAAAACATACATTCATCATGCCAGTTTAAAACAAATCTAACCTAGGGAGAATTTGCATTCACACTTTAATCAATGTTTCCCAGCTTCACTTGCATATACAACTGGATCCAGTTATGAAAGCCGATGACTGTGCGGCCCCCTCTGGTCTCTCCGACAAAGACATGCTCAAACCCCGAGGAGTCCGGCCTGGAGGAACATGGGAGAACATTATGAGGCTGGAACATAGAACACCACTGCTTTTCCACCCTCTTCCTGAAGGGATGATATTGAAGAGTAATGGGAGGTCATCCACCACTTAGATTAGCTTGGTGATGCACACAATGACATGATAGCACAATCTGCGGCTTCACATACGGTACAGCATAAGTGAAAATAGACTACTCTACTCATAGGAATACACAAAAGCTAAGGGCAAGTCAAGTCATTGTAATCTCAAGTCATGTGGAGTCACAAGTTGTTGTTTTTTCCTCCCAAGTCTCAAGCTTGAGTAATTGGTCATATTTTCCCTAGATGTAATGATGACTATAGAACTATATTTTGTCTAGTCATTGAATGAAACAGCAACAGACCATTTTCATTGTGTCATATAGTATGATAAGCTATCAAATTCTGCGGTACAGAAACAGGCCAGAACAAGCCTTTCGAGACATCAATCTCAAGTTGAGTCCCGAGTCTCGAGGCTCCAAGTCTCAAGTTATTTTCTTTCCTGCCAAGTCAAGTCTCAATTCATCAAATGTGTGCCTTGAGTCGGGCCAAGTCTCGAGTCCTAAGTCCACACTGTATGCCCTTTGAAAAGACAGGCATAAAGACTAAATAAATGGGAGACTGAGGTGACAATACAGCCTTCTTTAATTGTGAATGGATTTCACATTGAACAAACATAACCCTAACCAGTGAAGAGAAAACATTTAGCAGCCTAATGAAGAACTATTTTAACATCTGAAAAGTAACAGTTACATAAGAGAAGAGTTTTATACCCACCTGCTAGTTCCTCGTCTGGCGTACAGCACAAACCAGATATGGTAGAGCTGCTCCTTGAATTCCGGTAATCCCTCTGGGGAGAGCTGTTTCTCTACTAGGTACTTATGTGCAATCTAAAAATGAGAGAAACATATGGAGACAATTTCAATCATGGGGTGTTGATTGACTCACTTTAGCTTGTAAAGGTTCCAACTTGGCCATGGTTCTCCCTGTGAATTGATGTGACATTAAAATGGTTTTTAACTTTTTCTGCATGCATCTGTGATTTGACTTATGTTCCTACTCACCAGACTAAATAAAGATACATTATTCTTGTTACCGACCTCTCCACCATATGTTTTAACTGATAACTTCAGGGTGGGCATTCGAAGCATGCAGTCCAGAAACTTGTGGTTTTCTGCTTCCTCCTCTAGGGTTACAGTCTCAGGCTCACCAGTATCACTTTCATAGTTATCCAGTAGAGAGATAAAGGCTGGAAGAGGACATGCATATCGGTTTCGAGGGTAGCATGTGTTCTGATCATACAAAAGGAATATTTTGTTTTGTCTATCCAATCCTCCTGGATGTCAGTACACGTCCTGTTTGTATCATGTTCAATTATACTTGAACTCCTGCTACTCTCTACGTACGTAATACATTGCAGATATGATAGGATTTCCAAAGGAAAATAATGGTAACACACAGGAAATGGTTGAAATCAAAAGTTCATAAAAATGGAAGCGCTAACTCTCACACCTCAAGCGTTTACCGAAGAAAGACTCCTTTTTGAAAATGCTTTCATCGACAAACGAGAATAGAGGATATCCAGCTCCATCACTGTCATCATTCATGTCAGCATTCAGTCCCGGCTTTCCCCTGCACAAAGCACAGCAGAGGAAGAGGAAATCAGTTACACATTACAAATATGTAAGCATTCCCACCAATGACCTAGGGATGAAGCTGTCCACTTTTGTTTGGAAACATTGTATCCTCTTGAAATAAATGAAGCATGACCCAGTGCCCTTTGAAGCTGCAACTCAACATTTGTTTATGTGTCAGGAGATTCCCACAGCAGCATGTTTTCACTGTACTTGCACTCTCCATCTATCTGTGGCACAGTGTCTAACATGCTATTGTGTCCAGTAGAACAGGGATCATAAACTAGATTCAGTAGGGGGCCATTTTTTTTCTTGAGCGGATGGTCAGGGGGCCGGAACATAATTATAAATAATTTGTAAACCAAAAAATGTAACGCAAGAAGCCCAAACAAATATATTTGACTAAAACATAATAATAATAATTTGAAACCTTGAAACATTTGTGTACGATCACATACAGTATATCTCGCTATTATGCATGGAAATACTTTGAAACAGATTTCCTAAATTAAAATCACTTGGAGGTGATTTGCTGATGTTTTTACAGTCTTATGTCCTACAATGGGGAAAAAAAGAAGGAAAAAAAAGTGATTTCTCAACAACAACAACAAAAATGTCTTGGGGGCCAAATCAAAAGCAGGCCAAATTCCGGCCCGTGGGCCGCCAGTTGCTGAACCCTGCTTTAGAAAGACCACAACAGCAACAATATAGAGCATTTTAGGGGTCTGGATTTGTTCAATGTGCTGTGACCTTACTATTAGCAAAAACATACAGAAGTTATTTTGGAGTAAAATATATTTGCACAATCTGTCACGGAATGCCGTCAGTAAAAAAACAACAAAATGTCATCCACATACAGTAGTCCCGTTCGGATAGTTTTTCTACCTGCAGAGAGATCCAGTAGTCTGTCCCTTGTTTCAGTCTGTTGACATTTACATTTACATTTAAGTCATTTAGCAGACGCTCTTATCCAGAGCGACTTACAAATTGGTGCATTCACCTTATGACATCCGTCTTTATCCCATATTTCCTGCACCATGACTGATAGCTCTCGGTCAGCTTCAATCATGACGTGACTGGTTGGTCCCTCTGTCCTCTGCAGGCTTGTTGGCTGGGTTAGGTTCCTCTGGTGTGAGGATGTGGTATACAGTGGATCCTATGCTTAATTGCGATACATCAACTCTAAATTGTCTTCTCATTCCTGTAATCCAACAACTGTAAATTATTCATCTTCTCAATGTCTTATTTGCACATATTTAAAAAATGTAATACCCTCCATTAAATACACATATTAATTGGTCACTCAAGTTATTTACATTTACATTTAAGTCATTTAGCAGACGCTCTTATCCAGAGCGACTTACAAATTGGTGCATTCACCTTATGACATCCAGTGGAACAGTAGTGCATCTAAATCTTTTAAGGGGGGTGAGAGGGATTACTTTATCCTATCCTAGGTATTCCTTAAAGAGGTGGGGTTTCAGGTGTCTCCGGAAGGTGGTGATTGACTCCGCTGTCCTGGCGTCGTGAGGGAGTTTGTTCCACCATTGGGGGGCCAGAGCAGCGAACAGTTTTGACTGGGCTGAGCGGGAACTGTACTTCCTCAGTGGTAGGGAGGCGAGCAGGCCAGAGGTGGATGAACGCAGTGCCCTTGTTTGGGTGTAGGGCCTGATCAGAGCCTGGAGGTACTGAGGTGCCGTTCCCCTCACAGCTCCGTAGGCAAGCACCATGGTCTTGTAGCGGATGCGAGCTTCAACTGGAAGCCAGTGGAGAGAGCGGAGGAGCGGGGTGACGTGAGAGAACTTGGGAAGGTTGAACACCAGACGGGCTGCGGCGTTCTGGATGAGTTGTAGGGGTTTAATGGCACAGGCAGGGAGCCCAGCCAACAGCGAGTTGCAGTAATCCAGACGGGAGATGACAAGTGCCTGGGTTAGGACCTGCGCCGCTTCCTGTGTGAGGCAGGGTCGTACTCTGCGGATGTTGTAGAGCATGAACCTACAGGAACGGGCCACCGCCTTGATGTTAGTTGAGAACGACAGGGTGTTGTCCAGGATCACGCCAAGGTTCTTAGCGCTCTGGGAGGAGGACACAATGGAGTTGTCAACCGTGATGGCGAGATCATGGAACGGGCAGTCCTTCCCGGGGAGGAAGAGCAGCTCCGTCTTGCCGAGGTTCAGCTTGAGGTGGTGATCCGTCATCCACACTGATATGTCTGCCAGACATGCAGAGATGCGATTCGCCACCTGGTCATCAGAAGGGGAAAGGAGAAGATTAGTTGTGTGTCGTCTGCATAGCAATGATAGGAGAGACCATGTGAGGTTATGACAGAGCCAAGTGACTTGGTGTATAGCGAGAATAGGAGAGGGCCTAGAACAGAGCCCTGGGGGACACCAGTGGTGAGAGCACGTGGTGTGGAGACGGATTCTCGCCACGCCACCTGGTAGGAGCGACCTGTCAGGTAGGACGCAATCCAAGCGTGGGCCGCGCCGGAGATGCCCAACTCGGAGAGGGTGGAGAGGAGGATCTGATGGTTCACAGTATCGAAGGCAGCCGATAGGTCTAGAAGGATGAGAGCAGAGGAGAGAGAGTTAGCTTTAGCAGTGCGGAGCGCCTCCGTGATACAGAGAAGAGCAGTCTCAGTTGAATGACTATTCTTGAAACCTGACTGATTTGGATCAAGAAGGTCATTCTGAGAGAGATAGCGGGAGAGCTGGCCAAGGACGGCACGTTCAAGAGTTTTGGAGAGAAAAGAAAGAAGGGATACTGGTCTGTAGTTGTTGACATCGGAGGGATCGAGTGTAGGTTTTTTCAGAAGGGTGCAACTCTCGCTCTCTTGAAGACGGAAGGGACGTAGCCAGCGGTCAGGGATGAGTTGATGAGCGAGGTGAGGTAAGGGAGAAGGTCTCCGGAAATGGTCTGGAGAAGAGAGGAGGGGATAGGGTCAAGCGGGCAGGTTGTTGGGCGGCCGGCCATCACAAGACGCGAGATTTCATCTGGAGAGAGGGGAGAAAGAGGTCAGAGCACAGGGTAGGGCAGTGTGAGCAGAACCAGCGGTGTCGTTTGACTTAGCAAACCAGGATCGGATGTCGTCGACCTTCTTTTCAAAATGGTTGACGAAGTCATCTGCAGAGAGGGAGGAGGGGGAGGGGGAGGAGGATTCAAGAGGGAGGAGAAGGTTGCATAGAGCTTCCTAGGGTTAGAGGCAGATGCTTGGAATTTAGAGTGGTAGAAAGTGGCTTTAGCAGCAGAGAGAAAGAGGAAAATGTAGAGAGGAGGGAGTGAAAGGATGTCAGGTCCGCAGGAGGCGAGTTTTCCTCCATTTCCGCTCGGCTGCCCGGAGCCCTGTTCTGTGAGCTCGCAATGAGTCGTCGAGCCACGGAGCGGGAGGGGAGGACCGAGCCGGCCTGGAGGATAGGGGACATAGAGAGTCAAAGGATGCAGAAAGGGAGGAGAGGAGAGTTGAGGAGGCAGAATCAGGAGATAGGTTGGAGAAGGTTTGAGCAGAGGGAAGAGATGATAGGATGGAAGAGGAGAGAGTAGCGGGGGAGAGAGAGCGAAGGTTGGGACGGCGCGATACCATCCGAGTAGGGGCAGTGTGGGAAGTGTTGGATGAGAGCGAGAGGGAAAAGGATACAAGGTAGTGGTCGGAGACTTGGAGGGGAGTTGCAATGAGGTTAGTGGAAGAACAGCATCTAGTAAAGATCTAGGATGTTATCACAGATAAAGGAGGCCATTTTGCTGCTGGGTTGTTGCCCTCCTCAACGTCTTCTGTGTTCATCAAGGTAAACACATAGTTTAAAGGTACAACAATTAACAGACATGTCCTCTGAATCATTCAGTGAACTGATCATCACCACCTCTAACAACATTTTTTTTTAAATCACATTTCTAGATAAAATATACACTGCTCAAAAAAATAAAGGGAACACTAAAATAAAACATCCTAGATCTGAATGAATGAAATATTCTTATTAAATACTTCTTTCTTTACATAGTTGAATGTGCTGACAACAAAATCACACAAAAATTATCAATGGAAATCAAATGTATCAACCCATGGAGGTCTGGATTTGGAGTCACACTCAAAATGAAAGTGGAAAACCACACTACAGGCTGATCCAACTTTGATGTAATGTCCTTAAAACAAGTCAAAATGAGGCTCAGTAGTGTGTGTGGCCTCCACGTGCCTGTATGACCTCCCTACCATGCCTGGGCATGCTCCTGATGAGGTGGCGGATGGTCTCCCGAGGGATCTCCTCCCAGACCTGGACTAAGCATCCGCCAACTCCTGGACAGTCTGTGGTGCAACATGTCGTTGGTGGATGGAGCGAGACATTATGTTCCAGATGTGCTCAATTGGATTCAGGTCTGGGGAACGGGCGGACCAGGCCATAGCATCAATGCCTTCCTCTTGCATTAGGAGGAACCCAGGGCCAACCGCACCAGCATATGGTCTCACAAGGGGTCTGAGGATCTCATCTCGGTACCTAATGGCAGTCAGGCTACCTCTGGCGAGCACATGGAGGGCTGTGCGGCCCCCCAAAGAAATGCCCCCCACACTATGACTGACCCACCGCCAAATCGGTCATGCTGGAGGATGTTGCAGGCAGCAGAACGTTCTCCACGGCGTCTCCAGACTCTGTCACGTCTGTCACATGTGCTCAGTGTGAACCTTTCATCTGTGAAGAGCACAGGGCGCCAGTGGCGAATTTGCCAATCTTGGTGTTCTCTGGCAAATGCACATTTGTGGCCTGCTGGAGGTCATTTTGCAGGGATCTGGCAGTGCTCCTCCTGCTCCTCCTTGCACAAAGGCGGAGGTGGCGGTCCTGCTGCTGGGTTGTTGCCCTCCTACGGCCTCCTCCACGTCTCCTGATGTCTCCTGTCTCTGGACACTACGCTGACAGACACAGCAAACCTTCTTGCTACAGCTCGCATTGATGTACCATCCTGGATGAGCTGCACTACCTGAGCCACTTGTGTGGGTTGTATACTCCGTCTCATGCTACCACTAGAGTGAAAGCACCGCCAGCATTCAAAAGTGACCAAAACATCAGCCAGGAAGCATAGGAACTGAGAAGTGGTCTGTGGTCACCACCTGCAGAACCACTCCTTTATTGGGGGTGTCTTGCTAATTGCCTATAATTTCCACCTGTTGCCTATTCCATTTGCACAACAGCATGTGAAATTTATTGTCAATCAGTGTTGCTTCCTAAGTGGACAGTTTGATTTCACAGAAGTGTGATTGACTTGGAGTTACATTGTGTTGTTTAAGTGTTCCCTTTATTTTTTGAGCTGTGTATATAGTTGAAGTCTGAAATCATTACGTTTAACAGTTTGAGTTCATTAATTGATACTACCATCCATCCAGTATTTTGCCATCAATGCAAGCTACTCATCAATCTGTCTCAAATATCACTGACCTTGTTCGGCTTTGGCCTGCTGTGTGTGTTTGGGGAAGCCAAGGCGATTCAGTCCTGTGGGAGGATTTGTGCGGGTGCAACTGGCCTGTTGAAAGCAGGTATCTTTTTGTATAAAGACAGGGGGCGCTCCAACATCATGAGGTAGGACAGGGGCCATTTTAAAGGGTTAGCCACTGTAAGCAACTCTAGCCGAAGGGATTTAACTGTTGTACTGACTGCTTTTGAATAACTTGCTACAATGTCGGCTCCCTTTGTTTCTTTAGTACTGCATTGTTTTTCTCCCGTCTCTGTCTTGTCTCTCCGCCACCGTGTCCTCTTCCCAAGTGGGAATACACCACAAGTGTGTGTAGAAATAAGGTTATTGTGTATAATAAATAGGGCCATATGAAAGGCATGGAGACCAGTCCAGAGCGGTTTATGATGAAGCACAGATTATAGGGCCCCCCTTTGCTGCCATAACAGCCTCCACTCTTCTGAGAAGGCTTTCAACAAGATGTTGGAACATTGCTGCGGGGACTTGCTTCCATTCAGCGACAAGAGCATTAGTGAGGTTGGGCACTGATGTTGGGTGATTAGGCCTGGCTTGCAGTCTGCATTCCAATTCATCCCAAAGGTGTTTGATGGGGATGAGGTCAGTGCTCTGTGCAGGCCAGTCAAGTCCTTCCACACTGATCACGACAAACTATTTTGTGCACAGAGGCATTGTCATGCTGAAACAGGAATGGGCCTTCCCCAAACTGTTGCCACAAAGTTTGAAGCACATAATTGTCTAGAACGTCATTGTACACTGTAGCATTAAGATTTCCCTTCACTGAAACTAAGGGGCCTAGTCCAAACCATGAAAAACAGCCCCAGACCATTATTCCTCCTCCACCAAACTTTACAGTTGGCACTATGCATTGGGGCAGGTAGCGTTCTCCTTGCATCCGCCAAACCCTGATTCGTCCGTCGGATTGCCAGATGGTGAAGCGTGATTCATCATTCCAGGAACACGTTTATACCACTCCAGCCGACGCTTTGCATTGCGCAAGGTGATCTTAGACTTGTGTGCGGCTGCTCGGCCATGGAAATCCATTTCCTGAAGCTCCCGACAAACAGTTATTGTGCCGACTTTGCCTCCAAAGGCAGTTTGGAACTCTGTAGTTGCAACTGAGGACAGACCATTTTTGTGTGCTGCGCCTTCAGCGGTCAGATTCTGTGAGCCTGTGTGGCCCTACCACTTCGCAAATGAGCTGTTGTTGCTTCTAGAGGTTTCCACTTCACAATAACAGCATTCACCGTTAACAGGGGCAGCTCTAGCAGGGCAGAAATTTGACGAACTGACTTGTTGGAAAGGTGGCATCCTATGACGATGACATGTTGAAAGTCAATAAGCTATTCAGTACGGGCCATTCTACTGCTAATGTTTGTCTATGGAGATTGCATGGCCGTGTGCTCGATTTTATACACCTGTCAGTAAGGGGTGTGGCTGAAATAGCCAAACCCACTACTTTGAAAGGGGTGTCCAATACTTTTGGCCATGTAGCGTATGTGAAAACAGTGTTTCTATGATCTGTGGTTAGAAAAATAAGAAAAAAGGTAATTTAAAAAATGCTTCTCTGTGACATCACAGGGTACGATTCAAAATAAGAAAAACTGATTTAAAAAAACCTGCAACAAGTTTCTAGTCAGAGGGAGTGTATTTTCTTACTCCCCAGGTAACCGAGAATGTCAGTGTTTCAAAATGTCTTAGAGACAGGTGTCCACACTTTTGACTGGTACTATAAATATATATCTATATATTACATACACAGTTTAAGTCGGAAGTTTACATACACCTTAGCCAAATACATTTAAACTCAGTTTTACACAATTCCTGACATTTAATCCTAGTAACAATGCCCTGTCTTACTTAGGTCAGTTAAGATCACCACTTTATTTTAAGAATGTGAAATGTCAGAATAATAGTAGAGAATGATTTATTTCAGCTTTTATTTCTTTCATCACATTCCCAGTGGGTCAGAAGTTTACATACACTCAATTAGTATTTGGTAGCATTGCCTTTAAATTGTTTATCCTGGGTCAAACATTTCAGATAGTCTTCCAGTCTTCCACAAGCTTCCCACAATAAATTGGGTGAATTTTGGCCCATTCCTCCTGACAGAGCTGGTGTAACTGAGTCAGGTTTGTTGGCCTCCTTGCTCGCACACGCTTTTTCAGTTCTGCCGTCAAATTTTCTATAGGATTGATGTCAGGGCTTTGTGATGGCCACTCCAATACCTTGACTTTGTTGTACTTAAGCCATTTTGACACAACTTTGGAAGTATGCTTGGGGTCATTGTCCATTTGGAAGACCCATTTGCGCCCCAAGCTTTAACTTTCTGACTGATGTCTTGAGATGTTGCTTCAATATATCCACACAATTTTCCTCCCTCATGAGGCCATCTATTTTGTGAAGTGCACCAGTCCCTCCTGCAGCAAAGCACACCCACAACATGATGCTGCCACCCCCGTGCTTCACGGTTGGGATGGTGTTCTTCGGCTTGCAAGCCTCCCTCTTTTTCCTCCAAACATAACAATGGTCATTATGGCCAAACAGTTCTATTTTTGTTTCATCAGACCAGAGGAAATTTCTACAAAAAGTACAATCTTTGTCCCCATGTGCAGTTGCAAACTGTAGTCTGGCTTTTTTATGGTGGTTTTGGAGCAGTGGCTTCTTCCTTGCTAAGCAGCCTTTCAGGTTATGTCGATATAGGACTCGTTTTACTTTGGATATAGATACTTTTGTACCGGTTTCCTCCAGCATCTTCACAAGGTTCTTTGCTGTTGTTCTGGGATTGATTTCCACTTTTTGCACCAAAGTATGTTCATCTCTAGGAGACAGAATGCTTCTCCTTCCTGAGCAGTACGACGGCTGCGTGGTCCCATGGTGGTTATACTTGCGTACTATTGTTTGTACAGATGAACGTGGCACCTTAAGGCGTTTGAAAATTGCTCCCAAGGATGAACCAGACTTATGGAGGTCTCCAATTTTTTGTCTGAGGTCTTGGCTGATTTCTTTCGTTATCCCATGATGTCAAGCAAAGAGGCACTGAGTTTGAAGGTAGGCCTTGAAATACATCCACAGGTTCACTTTCAATAGGCTAATTGACATCATTTGAGTCAATCAGAAGCTTCTAAAGCCATGACATAATTTTCTGGAATTTTCCAAGCTGTTTAAAGGCACAGTCAATTTAGTGTATGTAAACTTCTGACCCACTGGAATTGTGATACAGTGAAATAATCTGTCTGTAAACAATTGTTTGAAAAATTACTTGTGTCATGCACAAAGTAGATGTCCTAACAGACTTGCCAAAACTATAGTCTGTTGACAAGAAATTTGTGGAGTGGTTGAAAAACTTGTTTTAACCTAAGTGTATGTAAACTTCAGATTTCAGCAATATATACACAGCGGGGCAAAAAAGTATTTAGTCAGCCACCAATTGTGCAAGTTCTCCCACTTAAAAAGATGAGGCCTGTAATTTTCATCATAGGTACACTTCAAATAAATCCAGAAAATCACATTGTAGGATTTTTAATGAATTTATTTGCAAATTATGGTGGAAAATAAGTATTTGGTCAATAACAAAGATTTATCTCAATACTTTGTTATATACCCTTTGTTGGCAATGACAGAGGTCAAACGTTTTCTGTAAGTCTTTTCACACACTGTTGCTGGTATTTTGGCCCATTCCTCCATGCAGATTTCCTCTAGAGCAGTGATGTTTTGGGGCTGTTGCTGGGCAACACAGACTTTCAACTCCCTACCAAAGATTGTCTATGGGGTTGAGAGTGGGAGAACTTGCACAATTGGTGGCTGACTAAATACTTTTTTGCCCCACATATATACGATAAGCTTGAAATAAGCATGGTTTGATTGACCTAACAATCAAAAAACATTTTATTTGAGCTTTCCTAATGAACCAGAAAATCTGTAGCTATTTATGTTTGTTTATCAAAGATAACTCATTGGTCCTGCTTTGAAGGATAGTGTACCACTCGGGATTTAATTGAAGTCAGAACCTTCCATGTAAGAATGTAAACATAATCAGCAAAATGTATAAAAACGTATCATGTTAGTTCAGTACTTTTGGTCCAACAATGATTTGTGTTTTTAATCATTTTTGGATTCCTGTATGACTCAGCACTGCCTTCTGTGTTAAAGACTATGACAGCGCAGCCCTTGCACACTCTTGTGATAGGAAAAGGCATTGTATGTTCTTGTGAGAAACGTTGAATGCTTTGGAGTCTCATCTCATCACTTGTTCATAAATGTCAGTTTTTCAGCAAATCTAACAGTTAATTTACTAAAGGCAATGAAACTAGTAAAGTACCTTAAAAAACAAAAAACAATGCCAAAAACAAAGGAGAATTTTTACAAGGAGCACCTTTACAAGCATAGGAAATAGACCTGGCTCAGTTTCCCGATAGCGATGGAATTTAGGCCCACGACTGTTTTAACGATGCATCTTTCTTACAACAGCCAAAGATGTCACATGCGTTTTCCAAAACAGCATGTAGAGAACAGTTGCTAGTGAGTCGGAGTGTCGATACAGATAGGTTCGAAAGATAGCGTTGCTGATCAGATCTAAAATCAAATATTACTATTTCACATGACAGATCAGCTCCTATAGAGATGAACATCTACGGCTGCAAATATTGAGGCGGTTTATTCTAATGCTTACCCATAAAAAATGCACATTAAATCCCCAATGTTAGGATACACGTCATGAAATATATTGAGACATTTCAGACAATAGCCTAAAAGTAGTGAAATAGAAGTCAGTGTATTGAACATGAACTGTATTTCAATATGAATGAACTAGGCCTATAGCCTACTTTAGGCTATTTATATTTAATGCAGTCATCTCGGTTTTCATTTGAAGCATTATTTTATACTTCACTTGTTTTATAGCTACAGTTTACAGGCCTCCTGGGCCATATACAGCGTTCCTCACAGAGTTCCCTAAATTCCTATCGGACCTTGTAGTCATGGCAAATAACATTCACATTTGTGGTGACTTTAATATTCACGTGGAAAAGTCCACAGACCCACTCCAAAAGGCTTTCGGAGCCATCATTGACTCAATGGGTTTTGTCCAACATGTCTCCGGACCTACTCACTGCCACAGTCATACTCTGGACCTAGTTTTGTCCCGTGGAATAAATGTGGATCTTAATGTTTTTCCTCATAATCCTGGACTATCGGACCACAATTTTATTACATTTGCTATCGGAACAAATAATCTGCTCAGACCCCAACCACGGATCATCAAAAGCTGTGCTATAAATTCTCGGACAACCCAAAGATTCCTAGATGCACTTCCAGACTCCCTCCACCTATCCAAGGATGTCGGAGTACAAAAATCAGTTAACCACCTGACTGAGGAACTTAATTTAACCTTGCGTAATACCCTAGATGCAGTCGCTCCCCTAAAAGAAAAAAAACATTTGTAATAAGAAACTAGCTCCGTGGTATACAGAAAATACCAGAGCCCTGAAGCAAGCATGCAGAAAATACCAGAGCCCTGAAGCAAGCATGCAGAAAATACCAGAGCCCTGAAGCAAGCATCCAGAGAACCGGAACAGAAGTGGAACTACACCATACTGGAAGTCTTCCGACTAGCTTGGAAAGACAGTACTGTGCAGTATTGAAGAGTCCTCACTGCTGCTCCATCATCCTATTTTTCCTATTGAGGAGAATAAGAACAATCCAAACTGAATTTTTGATACTGTCGCAAAGCTTACTAAAAAGCAGCATTCCCAAGAGAGGATGGCTTTCACTTCAGCAGTGATAAATTAATGAACTTCTTTGACGAAAAGATCATGAGCATTAGATAGCAAATTACGGACTCCTCTTTAAATCTACACAACACCGCCAGGACCTAGGATCAAGGGAGACAAGTTTTTTAATACAATATCTCTTGACACATTGATGAAAATAGTCTTGGCCTCTAAACCAAGCTGCATACTGGACCCAACTAAACTACTTAAAGAGCTGCTTCCTGTGCTTGGCCCTTCTATGTTGAATATAATAAACGGCTCCCCATCCACCGGATGTGTACCAAACTCACTAAAAGTGGCAGTAATAAAGCCAAACCTTGACACAGAAAAAATAAATCGAATCTCACTTTCATCTCAACATTTTTGGAAAAAGCTGTTACGCAGCAATTCACTGCCTTGCTGAAGACAAACAATGTATACAAAACAGTTCAGTCTGGTTTCATACCCCATCATAGCACTGAGACTGCACTCGTGAAGGTGGTAAATTACCTTTTAATGGCGTCAGACCAAGGCTCTGCATCTGTCCTCGTGCTCCTAGACCTTAGTGCTGCTTTTGATACCATCGATTACCACATTCTTTTGAAGAGATTGGAAACCCAAATTGGTCTACACGGACAAGTTCTGGCCTGGTTTAGATCTTATCTGTCAGACAGGTATCAGTTTGTGGATGGTTTGTCTTCTGACAAATCGACTGTACAATTCAGTGCTACTCTAGGTTCCATTTTAGGACCACTATTGTTTTCACTATATATTTTACCTCTTGGTGATGTCATTCGTTAACATGTTAACTTTCGCTGCTATGCGGACAATACACAGCTGTACATTTCGATGAAACATAGTGAAGCCCCGAAATTGACCTCCCTGGAAGCCTGTGTTTCAGACATAAGGAAGTGGATGGCGGCAAATGTTCTACTTTTAGACTCGGACAAAACAGAGATGCTTGTTCTAGGTCCCAAGAAACAAAGAGATCTTCTGTTGGATCTGACAATACATTTTGATGGTTGTACAGTCGTCTCAAATAAAACTGTGAAGGACCTCGGCGTTACTCTGGACCCTGATCTCTCTTTTGACGAACATAAAGAGTATTTCAAGGACAGATTTTTTCCATCATGGTAACATTTCAAAAATCAGAAACTTTCGGTCCAAAAATGAAGCAGAATCCTGCTAGAATCCTGACTAGAACCAAACAATTTGATCATAATACTCCAATGCTAGCCTCCCTACACTGGCTTCCTGTTAAGGCAAGGGCTGATTTCAAGGTTTTACTGCTAACCTACAAAGCATTACATGGGCTTGCTCCTACCTATCTTTACGATTTGGTCCTGCCGTACATACCTACACGTATGCTACGGTCACAAGACGCAGGCCTCCTTACTGTCCCTAGAATTTCTAAGCAAACAGATGTAGGCAGGGCTTTCTCATATAGAGCTCCATTTTAATAGAATGATCTGCCTATCCATGTGAGAAACGCAGACTCGGTCTCAACCTTTAAGTCTTTTTTGAAGACTCATCTCTTCAGTAGGTCCTATGATTGAGTGTAGTCTGGCCCAGGGGTGTGAAGGTGAACGGAAAGGCACTGGAGCGACGAATCGCCCTTGGTGTCTCTGCCTGGCCGGCTCCCCCCTCTCCACTGGGATTCTCTGCTTCTAACTCTATTATGGGGGCTGAGTCACTGGCTTACTGGTGCTCTTCCATTCTGTCCCTAGGAGGGGTGCATCACTTGAGTGGGTTGAGTCACTGACAAGATCTTCCTGTCCGGGTTGGCACCCCCCTTGGGTTCGTGCCGTGGGGGAGGTATTCGTGTGCTATACTCGGCCTTATCTCAGGGTAGTAGGTTGGTGATTGAAGATATCCCTCTAGTGGCAAAGTGGGTGGGGTTATATCCTGCCTGGTTGGCCGTCCGGGGATATCGTCGGACAGGGCCACAGTGTCTCCCGACCCCTTCTGTCTCAGCCGCCAGTATTTATGCTGCAATAGTTTGTGTCAGGGGGCTAGGGTCAGTCTGTTATATCTGGAGTATTTCTCCTGTCTTAGCCGGTGTCCGTATGCTCCCTCTAATTCTCTCTCTCAGGAACTGAGCCCTAGGACTATGCATCAGAACTACCTGTCCTGATGACTCCTTGCTGTCCTCAGTCCACCTGGATGTGCTGCTGCTCCAGTTTCCACTGTTCTGCCTGCAGTTATGGAACCCTGTCCTGTTCACCTTGTGCTACCTTGTCCCGACCTGCTGTTATCAACTCTCTCTCTACCGTACCTGCTGTCTCTAACTCAATGATCGGCTATGAAAAACCAACTGACATTTAGTCTTGGAGATGCTGAACTGTTGCACCCTCTACAACCACTGATTATTATGATTTGACCCTGCTGGTCATCTATGAACATTTGAACATCTTGGCCATATTCTGTTATAATCTCCACCTGGCCCAGCCAGAAGAGGACTTGCCATCCCTCATAGCCTGGTTCCTCTAGGTTTCTTCCTAGGTTCTGGCCTTTCTAGGGAGTTTATCCTAGCCACCGTGTTTCTACATCTGCATTGCTTGCAGTTTTAGGCTGGGTTTCTGTACAGCAATTTAACTTCGGCTGATGTAAAAAGGGCTTTATACATACATTTGATTGATTGTATGAATTGCAAAGACATTGGGAACATTGTAGTTGTGGTCAACTTTGTTCTGAAGTTCTCGGCGGACTTAAAGAGATGGATAAACTATGTGATTCTATGTGTAACGGATGTGAAATGGCTAGCAAGTCAGCGGTGGTGCGTGCTAAATAGCATTTCAATCGGTGACGTCACTTGCTCTGAGACCTTAAAGTAGTGGTTCCCCTTGCTCTGCAAGGGCCGCGGCTTTTGTGGAGCGATGGGGTAACGATGCTTCGTGGGTGACTGTTGTTGATGTGTGCAGAGGGTCCCTGGTTCGCGCCCGGGTATGGGCGAGGGGACAGTCTAAAATTATACTGTTACATATGCATAAAGTGTATAAACTGACACGAGAGGGCAAAAAAAAAGCATGCACTTAGTTGTTCTACGCATGGTCAGGCAGGCGTGAGATTACATGCATTTTCAAGTACAACATTAATAACAATGGCTCGAAAATATAAGGATGCTCCTACAAAGGTTCTAACGATTAATGTAGCCTGAAAACACTTCGTTAACCGGGCCATGGACAGGAAGTTGATTTGCTGTAATCACACGTTCACTGTTAATAGTGTGACAAAACAAACAAGGAGTCCAATCGCCATAAAACATGTATTGAGAAACAGGCTAAATGTCCTATAACCCCCATCATAAAATCAAAACAGTCGTTTGTATATGGTTATTAAAACACAAGACAACCACTTTTTGGATGAAAATGATCATGTGAGGTAGTAACTAGGAAATGTGGTTAAGGACTAATCTTTTTGTACTGAAAAAATATTTAACTAATCAGTATGAGTGTACCTTTAGTGAAAAAGGAACAAAAACATTTTTAAAAAGTGTGTCTAAAAATCCTATTCCAGCAACATAACATTAAATATTAGCCATTGGCTGAATGTCACATTTGGCAACGCTATATTTACTTTTTTCACATCAAGTTGTTAGCTCATGGTTTGGATGGTATCCGGGTGTACACATATTCTTCCACATAGATTTTAACTCATGATCAAAATAAATAGTAAAAACTTCCAAAAATGTTGTTCTCCGTTCTTGATATTAAGATTTCACCCAAGATCCCAGAATATTCTTTTTAAATTGAGATTGATAAAACATGGCAACATTATCTGTTCAAATCATCTAAACTCAGCATTAGAACTGTAACCCATCACATTAGAACGCAGTCTTCACGAGCATGCTTTCAGAAAAATACTGGCCCTGAGTATTTGACTTCTGTATGGAGTAAGGTAATGTGCCTGTATAACCTGGGAATTGCTCTCTGCTAGCCAGTTAACCATTAGAAATGACTGATATATTTTGGCATAGTAAATGCTTGATCAATGATGGTGAGAAATGGTGGCGTTGGCTAAATCCATATGCAGTTTGTGTCGTGAGGGTGAGATAAATTGCAAACAAACGAAGCACACTGAGGTATTGCACACATCAGTCCTCTTCATCACTCAAGGCATCATCTTCATCAATATCCACACCCTGGAACAGCCTAGAAAACACCAAAGAAACACATAAGTAAAATGTAATTTTTACTAATTATGAAGTCAATAAAAAGGTTAGATAAACATTCTATGAGCATAATCTTGATTTATCGTACATCTAAATAGCCACACAAAGCCAAACGTCAATGAAGCCTTCCAAAAAAGGAAAGAGGACAATAACAAAGCTACTCACTGGTTGTAGCAAGGCGAGGAGGGGTTATTGAAGTGGCTGTAGGGGTTGACAAGTGTGAGCTGGCCCAGACACAGCCAGCAGAAGTACTGCTTACACGAGGTGCAAGTCATCTTATTGCAGCCATCTACCTTCTACACAGAGAAACCAGAGAAGATGATCAATCAAATGAACCTATAGATAGAATCATGGGGGTTAAAACAACCCAAAAAATCCCATGACTGAAACTTGTCAGATCAATTGTCTGGGTCCAAGTTAACCTCCCCTTCATGTTAGAAAGTCACGACCATCATAGTTAAGGAAAGAAGATCATTCTGTACTGATTCGAGTCCCCTTGCTTAAGGGGTCCATGGTCCTCCTTGGGATAAATGTTTATGTAGAAGGACTGAGAAGCTCAGTTCTGGTGACATTCTACTCCAAAATTAATTCAAATAAAATGCTAAAATATAAATTCCCCTTCCAGAAATTGGCCCAATAACAATTATTTTACCATATTGGACCATGTATATAGCTTATTCATATTCTATATGATCAAATGTGCTATTAGCAATAAGAAGGAATACCTGTAGCCCAAATTATGGCTATATCCGCGGGGCAGACGGGTTTAGGGCCATGAAATATTGTGTGGATGAAGGGTGTGTGGGTGGCATGAGAGTTTAATAAAGAGAAAATAACACCTTCAAAAAAATATCATCCATAAATCTATAATTCTTGTTCAATTTATATGCTACATAGATTTTTTTCTTACATCCTTTTCAGCTGTCTGGCAATAGTGCGTAAGCCTAAACTTTAGGGCCTAACTGTACGCGCGCAAAATAGCCTACACTTTCGGAGACACACAGAAAAAGTTCATGTCGATCCACAGAGACAAAAAGGACAATGTCAGAGTTGAAAATAAAGAGGGCAAAAAAAGGAATGTTTGGGAAAGATTTGGTGAAGTTGTAAAAGAGGATGATAGCAGTGAGGTTACAGTACGTGATGGTTGTGAAGCGCTATACAAATTTGACATTCAAAGATGGGGACTTCAAACAGGCCTATGCCACGTCAAGGGAACTGTAGCCTACTAATGTTCAGAAGGGTTAAATGGAAACTAAAATCTAGACACTGACTGTTATGAGGATTCTGTGTTATGCACTATAGCCCGTTACCATATATGTGATTGAATATTATCTGCTGTTGGCTTGTGTGGATGTATGTATGTGTTATGCAACATAGCGGACTTGTTAACGGTTTTAGGGCCATGGGCCTTTCTCATGATGGAAAAATACAGAATAAGATGAAGACAGGAACTGTGCAATGAGTTGGGGGGGGGGGGGGGCACATTCAGAACGTAGTGTTGCGAGAACAAACTGTCTTTTGTTAGATAACAGGAGCCAGGTACCTGATAACTGCATATTCTACACAGCTACAACACTGACCGCTGAAGCGCTTAGGGGGCTGGGACCAGCTCTGCGCCAACAATCAACGATAGGCTGGGTGAGTCTAAACCACGCCCAGTCTCTACTCTGACAGGCCGGCTCGGAAGCAGGAACTATTTCTGTCAGAGTATATTTATAATATCTTTGTAAAGAACAAGTCAGTTCTCTGTTTGCCCTGCGAGGTGGGACAGAGAGCCCGTATATACGAAAATTGCATTTACCACTTATTGCTTAGCTAATAAAAATACATAGCATACAATCGGTGACTCATTGTCATATTTATCCTGATACCAGATTCGAATTGATGCGACCCTAACACTGTGTCTATAACTGCTCACATAGCCTTAATATTAACTCCTGCAGAATTAAGTATTTATTGCAGTAAAATGATACACCAGATGTAGGCAACATTTTGACTTGGGAACAGGAGTGGAGAAATATGATTTATTTACTTCAGCATCTTGAGAGAATGAGCTGTTAGCTAGGCCTATAGTCTGGAGGAGGTGCCATCTTTATCAGCACTATAAAAACAGATAGCATTTCAACTACAAAATATGCATCCATGCAGAACTCAAATCTTACCAGAAACATGTTGGGCTGTTTGTTTTGGCATGTCGGTTAGGACATCTACTTTGTGCATGACACAAGTCATTTTTACAACAATTGTTCACAGACAGATTATTTCACTGTATCACAATTCCAGTGGGACAGAAGTTTACATACACTAAGTTGACTGTGCCTTTAAACAGCTTGGAAAATTCCAGAAAATTATGTCATGGCATTAGAAGCTTCAGATAGGCTAACTTGACAATTGGAGTCAATTGGAGGTGTACCTGTGGATGCATTTCAAGGCCTACCTTCAAACTCAATGCCTCTTTGCTTGACATCATGGGAAAATCAAAAGAAATCAGCCAAGACCTCAGAAAAAAAATTGTAGACCTCCACAAGTCTGGTTCATCCTTGGGAGCAATTTCCAAACGCCTGAAGGTACCACGTTCATCTGTACAAACAATAGTACGCAAGTATAAACACCACGGGAGCATGCAGCCGTCATACCGCTCAGGAAGGAGACGTGTTCTGTCTCCAAGAGATGAACGTACTTCGGTACGAAAAGTGCAAATCAATCCCAGAACAACAGCAAAGGACCTTGTGAAGATGCTGGAGGAAACAGATACAAAAGTATCTATATCCAAAGTAAAAACGAGTCCAATATCGACATTACCTAAAAAAGACCGCTCAGCAAGGAAGCTCCAAAACCGCCATAAAAAAAGCCAGACTACGGTTTGCAAATGCACATGGGGACAATGACCATCGTTATAATGACCATCGTTATGTTTGGAGGAAAAATGGGGATGCTTGCAAACCGAAGAACACCATCCCAAACGAAGCACGGGGGTGGCAGCATCATGTTGTGGGGGTGCTTTGCTGCACGGGGTGCTTTGCTGCAGGAGGGACTGGTGCACTTCACAAAATAGATGGCCTCATGAGGGAGGAAAATTGTGTGGATATATTGAAGCAACATCTCAAGACATCAGTCAGAAAGTTAAAGCTTGGGCGCAAATGGGTCTTCCAAATGGACAATGACCCCAAGCATACTTCCAAAGCTGTGGCAAAATGGCTTAAGGACAACAAAGTCAAGGTATTGGAGTGGCCATCACAAAGCCCTGATCTAAATCCTATAGAAAATTTGAGGGCAGAACTGAAAAAGTGTGCGCGAGCAAGGAGGCCAACAAACCTGACTCGGTTACACCAGCTCTGTCAGGAGGAATGGGCCAAAATTCACTCAACTTATTGTGGGAAGCTTGTGGAAGGCTACCTGAAAAACATTTGACCCAAGTTAAACAATTTAAAGGCAATGCTACCAAATACTAATTGAGTGTATGTAAACTTCTGACCCACTGGGAATGTGATGAAAGAAATAAAAGCTGAAATAAATAATTTTCTACTATTATTCTGACATTTCACATTCTTAAAATGAAGTGGTGATCTTAACTGACCTAAGACGGTGCATTTTTACTAGGATTAAATGTCAGGACTTGCGTAAAACTGAGTTTTATTTGACTAAGGTGTATGTAAACGTCCGACTTCAATTGTGTGTGTGTGTGTGTGCGCGTATGTATGTATGTATGTATGTATGTATGTACACATACCTCATTTTCTCCCAAGTCCCTAAAAGTATTTTTCTAAGCTGCATGTATATAATTATAAGTTTACTAAAAACAGCCTAATAAAAATGTCAGAAATTCTAAGAAGAAACATATCTAAAGTCAACAACAAATCCTGCAAGCCCGGTGTAAAGATATCTTCCTGCAGTCTCGGACTGTAGCCCTGGGACCTCAGATTTTCACTTTACCACATACAGGCATAGTCTGCATTTACCCCATTGGACACATCCTGATGTATATATTTATAATAAATGAATAACCATCACCATTATTCACTCAGTTGGTTTTTATTTTTGTTTGTTTCTATTACAAAGTATGTCATTACCTTTAAGAGCTCTGTTGGGCAGCTGAGCCTAAACCACGCTCCTGGAAACTCCTAAACCACGCTCCTGGAAACGCCTAAACCACGCTCCTGGAAACGCCTAAACCACGCTCCTGGAAACGCCTAAACCACGCTCCTGGAAACGCCTAAACCACGCTCCTGGAAACGCCTAAACCACGCTCCTGGAAACGCCTAAACCACGCTCCTGGAAACGCCTAAACCACGCTCCTGGAAACGCCTAAACCACGCTCCTGGAAACGCCTAAACCACGCTCCTGGAAACGCCTAAACCACGCTCCTGGAAACGCCTAAACCACGCTCCTGGAAACTCCTAAACCACGCTCCTGGAAACTCCTAAACCACGCTCCTGGAAAATACTAAACCACGCTCCTGGAAAATACTAAACCACACTCCTGGAAACTCCTAAACCACGCTCCTGGAAACTCCTAAACCACGCTCCTGGAAACTCCTAAACCACGCTCCTGGAAACTCCTAAACCACGCTCCTGGAAACTCCTAAACCACGCTCCTGGAAACTCCTAAACCACGCTCCTGGAAACTCCTAAACCACGCTCCTGGAAACTCCTAAACCACGCTCCTCCTGGAAACTCCTAAACCACGCTCCTCCTGGAAACGCCTAAACCACGCTCCTGGAAACGCCTAAACCACGCTCCTGGAAACGCCTAAACCACGCTCCTGGAAAGCCTAAACCACGCCCCTGGAAACTCCTAAACCACGCCCCTGGAAACTCCTAAACCACGCTCCTGGAAACTCCTAAACCACGCTCCTGGAAACTCCTAAACCACGCTCCTGGAAACTCCTAAACCACGCTCCTGGAAACTCCTAAACCACGCTCCTGGAAACTCCTAAACCACGCTCCTGGAAACTCCTAAACCACGCTCCTGGAAACTCCTAAACCACGCTCCTGGAAACTCCTAAACCACGCTCCTGGAAACTCCTAAACCACGCTCCTGGAAACGCCTAAACCACGCTCCTGGAAACGCCTAAACCACGCTCCTGGAAACGCCTAAACCACGCTCCTGGAAACGCCTAAACCACGCTCCTGGAAACTCCGGTTGTAAAACAATGCCATACATGCAATTGAAGGATAAGATAAATAAACATGGTAGCAATGGAAAACTAGGACCCAGTCTTTTTTTTTTTTTTTACAACTGAAACTGCTTTCAAAAGGGTTTTCCCACGATTGCATTAAGAATTGTAGTACATTGACTGCTTGTCAGAATAAATATTCCTCTCGAGGCACATGTATCTCGCATAAAAAGACAACAAGCCGACTAAGTAAATAGGTAAACTATTATACTATGGGGTTGTCTGATTTTGTTTTAACATTATATGGCAAAAATAGAAGCACTGGAAAGTTCCATTCTGAGTGATAAAGTATAGGTTTTTGAATGACTTAGCCAGCAGCTACAGTCCGAAATGAGCGCTGTGGCGATGTGTATTACAGACTTTCATTCCTTTCATCTGAACATCAATGTCATCAACAATCATGCATGTCAGTTCAGTGCACACAGCATGACAGAGAAAAGAAAATATTTCAGAATACATTTATCTGGGAATATATTTCATAGAAGTCTGTATTAGGCTGTGTCACCTCCACGAGTGCAGAGATTGTTATTGGACATCTACAATGATCTCAAAAACGACCTCTTCAGAATCCATATGATGGAAATCTGTCACAATGATGGAACTTTAACCCTTGGGATCGGGTCAAAGAGAGGGTGTTTAATATCTGTCCTGTTTCACACATGTACAAGTGTGGAACCTGTACAGTGTGTGGTGTGAAACGGAAATGTGTTTTTTTGCAAATCAAACTCCCCTGGAGACACTCCGATTGGGGTCATGGGGTCAGCCATTAATGATGGCGACCCGGGAGAAATTGGGGTTAAGTGCCTTGCTCAATAGCAAATCAAAAAATGTGTTTTACTGGGGATTCGAACTAGTAACATTTTGGTTAGTGGCCGAACGCTCTAACCGCTAGGCTACTTGCAACCTCATGTAGGAGCAGCAAAACATATCCAAACTAAATAACACAGTCTTCTTGTGCAGAGCGCAACATACCTGTATGTTAGTGCCACAGCGCGGGCAGCCTTTACAGTTCTCATAGAGCCAGTCCCTGCTGAAGGACTCCTCCACGGCACGCTGGATAACTCGCTTCCCAAAGCGCTGCTCCATGAACTTCTTCCCCTCGGCACTGGCAGAGATATACTCATCCCTTAGGCCTTGCAGCTCATCTACATGGCAGGAGAGAGAGGCCCCTCTTAATACCAAAACCATTATTCTAACCTCCATTTAGATTGTGCACAGCATATAACTTATTAACATGTCAGGTAATATAATATAGACTATGTAATACAATGTACAATTATTTCCTTTACCTGCTGTGACCTTGCAGTGGGACAGGCCGTGGTATCCACGTTTGCAGAGGGTGCAGAAGGCGTACTGACAGGCAGGGCAGATGCCCATGGTGGTGTCTTGCTCCACCATCACAGCCTGGCAGCATGACTGGCGAGGACAGTACACCACATCAGCCATCAGGTCCAGGCTGGACTGAAGCAGGAGACGGTCATAACGAGTAAACAACTCCTCCCCGACAAGGAGCTTGACCTGTACAAGGGGCAGTGTATTAGTTAGTACTCATAAGAGGACCATAAGAGCTCATTATTGTCATAAGAGCTCATTTAAGAGTGGAGTCAAAAGTTACCTGTGAGGGCATAGCCAAGGAGGTGCACTTGGGCTCGGGGCAGTTAAGACACTGAACGTTGCCGTCGCGGATCTGAATCCCGAAGTACTCTGTCATGCAGGCCTTGCAGTACACGTGCTGGCATTCCTTGAAGCACAGGCAGCTCGAGCCCAGCTTCTCCATGAAGCAGATGCTACAGCAGAACGCCTTGCCGTCAAACACCTTCTGCCTTTGAGCTTCGTCAAAGTCCAGTAGCTGAGGTAGGATATGAGTACGGGGATCCACCACCAGCACAGCACGGGGGTCCAGCTCCAGCAGAGACTCCAGTTTGTCTTCCTCCCCGATTATAGTCCCCGCCCGCTTCACAGCAGCCTTGCTTCCCTTCGAGTCAACCAGAGCCTTGCCTGCCTTAACAACCTCTAGTGGAGACTTGACATCCAGGAAGGCAAACGCCTCCTCCTTGAGGAACTGGATCCATGTGTAGAGGACAACACAGCCCTGGTTCTCCCCCCACAGCTCATCCAGACGCTTGCAGAGAGAAGTCATCTGAGGGGTAGAAAAAAAGGGTTTGTCAGGAAGACAAGGGGAATGTTGTTGAAAGATGTTATTTGATTTCTTACAATGGTGCGTCTGCCTCACCTGGTCCCTTGACAGCCATTTGGAACTTAGTGTATAGACCGGCGATGAGGAGGAAGGGTAGTCGGCAGGAAGTTCAAAGTTAAGCACCAGGGGAGGTAGGAAAGATACGTCATATTCTGTGTGCTTGTCTCCTGACAGAAAGAAACACATTCAATTTCAGGTTAATGTTGATTAATAAGTAGTATTAATGTAGAGGAAAGGAAACACAGCCTTACCTTTGACTATCAACTTGAAATTAGGAGGAAGTTCAAGGCATAGTTGTATTTCTCCGCCTTGTGCCGATTCAGCTCCGTGAAACTCCTCTTCGTCGTAAATACTCGCTAGAGCAAGCAGCTCATCCTTCTGCGCTGCCTGGTCCTCCGACATTCACATTCCTGTGAGGCAACAACAGTAAAACTAAACCATAGAAAGAAGAATGAATAGAACGTCACCATTCATGTCAATGATGGTATGATGGGTGACCTGGTGGGCATTGCGAGTGTACCTATAGGAGCAAAGCAGGAAGTTTACCTATCAATCTGTGCTGTGATGTCTTCAGTCAACCACAGATGATCCGTTATATATACACCTGATACTGTAGTGGCCACTCTAGCAATGAAAAGAAATGTCTTCAAAAATGGAAGGCAGTCAGGAGGCAAGATTAGGTGGGACCATTTTAGCCAATGAGAGGGCAGATACGCCAGCAACTTTAATATTCACGTTGACTAAGAGACTGACTCAAAGACAACTGAATTGATCAATCTTTTGAGCTCTATGGACTTTATCCAACATGTTACTGGGCCCACCCAGAACCGCGACCGTACTCTGGACCTGGTTATTACCAAGGGGCTTTCTATTGGACCTGGTTATTACCAAGGTGCTTTCTATTGGACCTGGTTATCACCAAGGGGCTTTCTATTGGACCTGGTTATTACCAAGGGGCTTTCTATTGATATATCCTCTATTGTTGATGTTGCTTTATCTGATCACCACTGTGTATTTGACTACCTTGTTGCCCATAGCAACAGGGTAATACTGAACACATTATTAAGAAACACTATCTGACCTCTGAAGTTGCTACAGAATCAGCTATTATGCCTGCCTCTCGTGATGATTTAGTTGATAACTTTAATACTAAATTAAGGGCAAACATTGATGCCATAACTCCAGTACGGTTGAAAAAGGCCACTTCCAATCGGAGAGCGCCTTGGATGAGGAAACTAATAAATTAAGATAAATTACACAAAGACAGAGCAGAAGTGGAGAAAGTCATAGTTGCAAGTCCATTATGATATTCTGATAGAGCAACTAGGCAAATATAACAAGGCAATTAGAAATGTCAGACGTGCACATTTTTCTAACTTCATCACTATTATTCAGACTAATTAGAGAGTGCTCTTCTCGACCATTGATGGCCTGATAAATTAGGGCTGGGTGATATATTGAATAAATTCAAATGTATGTTTTTGCGCAAAATTCCAAAATGCCTGTTTTGCAAGAATCAAGGTTTTATTATTTTTCATTGTTATATCTGCTTGTTCTCATGTTGTCTAAACTCCTTTGCTCTTCTGGGCACCTTGGCATTTACACCAGAGATCTGTATATAATGACGAGATGCATATCTCCACCCTAACAATGGGAGTCGTTGTCCCAAATGCGGGAAGGCAGGCAATATAAGCTTAGGTCCAAAAAAAGCCCATAGAAATGCATTGGCCTTATTTTAGCAAGAGTGAAACCTCTCGCTGCGCCTCTTCCTTTTTGGTTTACACGCACCAAGCCCCTCCCCCTGCCTCTCACGCCAACAAAGTTGAGAGATCACATCTTCCTCTCTGACAAGCGGTTTCAACTAGGGCTGGGCAATATGGGCTAAAAATTGAATCAATTTTTTTTCAAACTTATGGGCGATTCACTAATATATATATATATATATATATATATATATATATATATACACACATACATACATACTTCTTTAAATACGTTTTTACTATAAAAACAGGTCAAATACACCGCATTTCAACAGTCAGCAATAATCTAATGAATGAAGGGCTTGTGAAGTTATACCTAGGCTAAATATAAGCCTTCCACAACCATAAGGCCCAATAATAATTTAATTAATAATTTCTCCTGCTTTTTTTGTTTTTGCAATAGTCACTAATCTGGCTTTCAAGTCGGTCTCTGAAAATAAAACTAAAACCATGCATAATGTACATTCACTAATAGTGACAAACTTCTTGAGCAGTCATTAGGCTATAGAGAATAAACACAGGTCTCAACTATTCCTCAAGCCCACGTGACAGTGATTAGCCAGCTAATCTTTAGATTTCAAGTTTAGCCAACTTGACTAGACAGCTAGTATAACAATCTTTGGCTAAAATACTGATTCTGTTGGACCAAAGCTGAAATGCAAATGCAAGCGAGTTGAAAGTAAATATTTCAGCTTTTATTTTCATAGGATTTTTTTTTATTTTTTCCTGTGATGCACATTGCATTTCATGTATGACATGTTCTGTATAAATAAAGCTTGATAGCTTACTTCTTGCTCTAATTTTTGTTTGCATCCTCACTGCCCCTCAGTCGTACCAGTCATTATTAGAGCCAACACAATAAGGGAGAGAAACAATCAAATCATTTCAGAAAGAGGATCAAACGGTGTGCTTTCTCTCTGGGTATATAATTAGGGCTCAAAATTAATGGGTGTCCTGTCGTCCATGGATAAACAAAATAGGTCTGGGACGGTTCAGATTGTGGGAATGTTCTGGAACGATATTACGAATTGTGCTGAACTATCGCCTACAAAAACACCCCCCTCAGAGAGAGAGAGACAGCTGCATGTGAGCTCACATTTTTCAACATATTTTTTTACAAAAGGATAGATTTGGAGGTAGATAGATTTTTCAGCAGGTACATATCCAGGATGCTAACCTCCACAGCATGGCCTTCGCTGCAGATCAAAACTCCAAACCTACAACCTCATTTTGACCAAAATTAACCAGAGATTACTGCTGCCAAGGTTTCCTTTTTCCAAGCTATACAGAGGGTGCTCTGGCAAACAAAGAGAGACCTGAGGACACCAACCAACCTGGAACTGAGTAAATAGTGTTGTTTGATGGTATTTTGAAAGCCCAGAAGAAGAAGAAAAATAATAATAAGTACATGACAATAATATTTTACTTTACGGGGACTGAATGCTGAGTTAAGGCTCCAAGGACAAATTCAATCATCACTAAGGTGTGAATTAAAAGGTGTCGAGGCCTTTGGGCCCAACAAGTGGCAGGAGTCTTTGAAGCATCCTCTGAAGCCCCCTCCTGCTGTTCAAAGACCATTTACTGGCATTTTCTACATTTCTGCCTCCAGAAATAAAAGCTTCTCCCGTTGCCTGCTGCTTGGATGCCACCTGGCGATCTGTTCACCGTCTGCACTGGCCCGTCTCCCCCAGTCTGGTACAGGTACCCCCACCACACTCCCCCCTCTTTCCCGAGCTTTTGCTCGCCTCCAGCACACGCGCACTGAGTGACTCTGAACTTACAATGGCTAGCTCTAAGTAGTTATATATTCACATTTTTTTCTTGTGCATTTTGCCTCATGACTCCCAACCGTGGGACAGACTGTTTGTTCCCACACTTGAGACTGACTATTGGATACATACTTTTGGCCTCCCATCCTATTCTAAACACCTCTCGTCAGCTTTTTTTTCATTCAAATCAAACTTTGCCACATGTGCCGAATACAACAAGTGTAGACTTTACCGTGAAATGCTTACTTACAAAGCTATTAACTCTTCTTGAACTGCACTGTTGGTTAAGAAAATATTTACCAAGTAATAATTTTAAAAATAACTAACAATTATGAGGTTATATACAGGGGGCACCAGTACTGAGCCTGTGTGCGGGGGTACAGGTTAGTTGAGGTGGGGGGGGGGGGTGACTGGAGTCTGACACCACCTATTATATAGGTCCTGGATGGCCGGAAGCTTGGCCCCAGTGATGTACTGGGCCATTCGCACTACCCAATGTAGCGCCTTACGTTCAAATGCCAAGCAGGAAATACCAGGAAATGATGCAACTGGTAAGGATGCTCTCGATAGTGCAGCTGTAGAACTTTTTGAGGATCTGGGGACCCGGTCTTGGTATGTTTGGACCATGATAGTTTGTTGGTGATGTGGACACCAAGGAACTTGAAGCTCTCGACCCGCTCCACTACGGCCCAGTCGATGTTAATGGGGGCCTGTTCGGAAAGGCTTTTCCTATAGTTCACGATCAGCTCCTTAGTCTTGCTCACATTGAGGGAGAAGTTGTTTTCCTGGCACCACACGGCCAGGTCTCTGACCTCCTACCTATAGGCCGTCTCATCGTTGTCAGTGATCAGGCCTACCACTATTGTGTCGTCAGCAAACTTAATGAGTCGTCGTGATTGGCCATGCAGTCGTGGCTGAACAGGGAGTACAGGAGGGGACTAAGTACCCACCCCTGAGGGGCCCCTGTGTTAACCACATCTCAGTAATGACCAACACATCTGGATTGGAGCTGTGAACCCACACTTTCAATTGATCTATTTTAGGTAATAAGCTTCTAGTGTTAACGTGCAGAAGACCCAGGCTTTTACAAAAGCAGAAATCAGTGAAGCGGATATCAGAGCACACGTCAGAATTGGGGCTAGCAACAGTAGATGGGCCAGGGTGTACATGCACATTTCCAGATAACATAAACAATGCAATCAAGGCATGGCACAGGACAGGGAGAGCTCTAGAGTGCTGTTTTATGACATCTGCATGTGCATCAGATGACAACAAGATCATATTGTACAGCATTTTCATGAGGTAACATGAACGCTATCGGTAGCCGACGTGAACAAAAACATTGACAAAGCCGCTGGGCCAGAAGGATTTTCAGGACGTGTACTCAAAGCATGCGCGGAGCAACTGGCAAGTGTCTTCACTGACATTTTCAACCTCTCCCTGACCGAGTCTAATTATCTCAATCTCTTCATTCAAAGACTCAATCACGGACATGACAAACATGACTGGCCTTTGGCCAATATTTATGTAATTAAAAGTCTTGTTATAGTTCGGCTACATTCTCTGGCACCTCCCTCATGTCAGTTAGCATTGGTGTGAACATGAGGCTCTAATCAATATGAATTTATACAACAGGTGGGTTTAATCCTGATTGGTTAAAACCGCATTCCAGCCGGTGTCTATTCCACAAGTTGCCACCAGCTAAATCTATGATGTTAAAAAAATGCCTATTAACTCTGCACCATCTGACTGCGCAATCCACTATCAGCCCAGCCAGGCAACTTATAAACTTGATCTCCATTACAAAAAGCATCTAGACATCTCACATTTATTTTAGACTAACATTTTGTTTTCAACAGCGAAGATTTGTATAAACAAGTTTCTCTGACATTTGCAACATTGAATTTGTTTAAATATTAAATCTTCTGCTGTCCCATAGTAACGAACGTGTCGGGAGTCGGGAAGAGACAGTTTTTCTCAGCCAGTCGAAATCATGAACCAGCTGGCATCATTTTTATGGATATATAAAAAAGCTTGTTTGCCATCTTTCCAGCTTCAGTTTGAAATGATTGTGTTACTGTAGCTGTGTTAGTTGGTTAGCTCCCCTGAACAACAGTGTCCTGACGAGTGAGCATTTTCTATTCCAGGTGAAATCGCGCCTCATTAGCTCATTGTTATGGATGCATCCAAATAAATGTCACTAGAAAACAGCTTAAACAAATGCAGCTACTTTGCTGTTATTCTGGCTGTACTTTTTGACATTACTAAGTTAGCCGTAGTTGGCTAGCTAGCAAGCATGGGATAAGAACATTGCCAGCCAGTATGGCAATGGAATATTTAGAATGAATGACTGGGTCGTGTCTCTAGAAACCCTAGATTTGTGACGGGACTAGATCTTGTGGAAGGATGAAATAGTATGCAAATTTGTCAGTCATCACTTGAATATGTTGGTAACCCATTGTATAAAATTGATAATGCCCTCAAAGCCGGTGTTGAGGATATTCCCTGCCCTCAACTTCATCTCGGGCATAACACCCTTGCCAATATTTGGCTATAATTTGACATGTAGCCTAATTATTTATATAATTATGCAAAATGTATAAAAATATTATTCCAATGTTGGATTTTTTAGAAACAATAAATTAAAATGTGAATTTCTGACTCAGTTGACAGCAACATTTATCTGTCAGTAGTATGTTACTCTTATTTGCCTTTTAAATCACTATGAAAGACCTCGGTCCTAAGAGTGGACCCATGTTAGCATATCAAAACATATTTTTTAAATTTAGGATGGTTCATCTTCAGTTTGGGACGGATTAAAATTGCACTTTGGGACGGTGACAAAAAAAAAGTTAGTCTCGAGCCCTGTATCTAGCAAGCTAGCTAGCTAACATTGGCCATCAAATTTAAGTCAGGAGAGAGAGTGGCGCGCAGAGGTGAGGCCAGAGAGGAACCAATTAACTCTATTACTAACAAATTATTGATTGATTAATAGTCAAATAAAAATGAACTCTTGATGGATCTCCTCTCTCTCCTTCCCAGTGGGATGGATGGCAGTGGAGGCTGCTGAGGGGAGGACGGCTCATAATAACGGTTGGAATGGAGGAAATGGGTTTGATACCATTCCACCTACCATTTTCTGAAACTGGTTGTCAGTCAGAGGCTGCGTTTATATACTAATTTTGGGGACTTTAAACCAATTAATTGTTACAAAAGGTAAAGAAAGAAAGTCTCTTTGCAATCAGCAAAAACACATGTCGGCGCTTTAAGGTTTAACCAGTGTATCCAGAATAGCACTGGTGAAGCTGTGTCTGTAGGTCATGGTGGTTGGAATAGAGAAAAAAAAGAAACCCAGCTAAGTGGGGATGAGGGCTCACCCTCTGCACACACCTGTTGGTTTTATGTACTGAGCTGATGGGGTGATCCAAAAATAATGCCTATTAAGTGGCCTATTTGTTCCTCAAAACCACCACTGGCTATAGAAGGGATTTGCCGATTTGAGATTTAAAGCAATAGAACATCTAAACATTGCATTTTGTTTATGCCACCTTCGTGAATTTGACATTATACTAACAGCAAATCAGAACAATGTATTTCAAGGCACTTAGCCAGCTAAAGTTATATCAAATTTTATTGGTCACATACACATGGTTAGCAGATGTTAATGCGAGTGTAGCGAAATGCTTGTGCTTCTAGCTCCGACAGTGCAGTAAATATCTAACAATTCCCCAACAACTACCTAATACACACAAATCTAAAGGGATGGAATAAGAATATGTACATATAAATATATGGATAAGCGATGGCCGAGCGGCATAGGCAAGATGCAATAGATGGTATAAGATACAGTGTATATACACTATCATCTCATATGTAAGATAAGTAAACATTATTAAAGTGGCATTGTTTAACGTGACAAGTGAGTCTGTAGGCAGCAATAGAGCCCGGTAGGATGCTCTCAATTGTGCATCTGTAAGAGTTTGTCAAGGTTTTAGGTGGCAAGCCACATTTCTTCACCTCGCTGTCTGTGTGAGTGAACCTTTTGGGATTATCCGTGGTGTACGCCGAGGAACTTAAAAAAGGGGGTGCTACCTCTGCTGTTTCCTGAAGTCCACAATCATCAGTTTTGTTGACATTGGGTGAGAGGTTGTTTTCCTGACACCACACTCAGAGTGCCCTCACCGCCTCCCTTTAGGCTGTCTCGTCGTTGTTGGTAATCAAGCCCACTACTGTTGTGTCGTCTGCAAACTTGATGATTGAGTTGAAGGCGTGCATGGCCACGTAGTCGTGGGTGAACAGAGAGTACAAGAGGGGGCTGAGCACGCACCCTTGTGGGGCCCTAATGTTGAGGGTCAGCAAAGTGGAGATGTTTCCCACCTTCACCACCTGGGGGCAGCCCATCAGAAAGTCCAGGACCCAAATGCACAGGGCGAGGTTGAGACCCAGGGCCTCCAGCTTAATGATGAGCTTGGATGGTACTGTGGGGTTGAATACTTTTGTAAGAATGCTGTACATACAGCTCAGCATTCCTCTTGTCCAGATGGGATAGGGCAGTGTGATGGCGATTGCATTTGTGGACCTATTGGGGCTAGGGTGGCAGTGGGTCTAGGGTGGCAGTAAGGTGGAGGTGATAAGATCCTTGACTAGTCTCTCAAAGGACTTCATGATGACAAGTGAGTACTACGGGGCAATAGTAATTTAGTTCAGTTATATTTGCCTTCTCGGGGGGGGGGGGGGGGGGTTATACACAGCTGTGACGATAACTGACGAGAATTCTCTTGGGAGATAATATGGTCGGCATTTGATTGTAAGGAATTCTAGGTCAGGTGAACAGAAGGAGTTGATATGTTGTTATGGTTACACCATGAGTCGTTAATCATGAAGCATACACCCCCGCTCTTCTTCCCAGAGAGATGTTTATTTCTGTCAGCGCGACGCATGAAGAAACCCGGAGGCTGTACCGACTCCGACAACATAGCCCTTGAGATCGTATTAGGGCCTAGGGTTGTTACAGAGCTACTTATGAGCATAGTTCTAGTTGAAACTGTGTAGCTTCCATACTAGTTAGTCAGGTAACGTTAACATGTCTGTTAAGATTATAACATTAGATCAGCTTTTCCCCCAAACTTGGTCCTGGGGACCCCAAGGTGTACATGTGTTGGTTTTTTCCCTAGCACTACACAGCCAATTCAAATAATCAAAGCTTGATGATTAGTTGTTTCTATGAATCAGCTGTGTAGTGTTAGGGAAAAAAACAAAACGTGCACCACTTGGGGTCCCCTGGAGGGGGGGGGGCATTTCTTCGGTGATAGTTAGGCAGACCAATTAGGATATTTTTTCATGAATTGATCTTTTTACTAATCACATCAATTAAGATCTGATGTAATGTGTCAAAATACCAATTAGTGGGAGAAAAGAAAAATCAGAATTGGGCTGCCAGTCTAAACCTAACTATCACAGCCAGTGTAACTTTATAGAAAACAAAAACCAGCTGACATGTCCCTCCATGGAATTAGTTTGACACCCCTGTTAAAGAGAATCAACTCACGGGGTGTCCTAAAAGCAGTCCCAGGGACCCAAGGGGTGCACGTTTTGGTTTTTGCCCTACTACACAGCTGATTCAAAGGAACAACTAATCATCAAGCTTTGATGATTTGAATCCGATGTGTAGTGCTAAAGCAAAAACGTCCACCCCTGGACTGAGTTTGGGTAAAAACGTATCTAACGTTATCTAGCTAGAAACGTTAACTGACTAACAAATATGGAAGCTAGCAACCGACACGGCTTCAAATAGTTATTTCTATGTTCTAGAGTGGCTCAGTAACAACCCTAGGCCCTAACACGATCTCAAGGGCTAACTGCCTTGACCGTCGTATCGATAGTAGCTAAATTAGCTAACTAATGTTAACAGCATACTAGTAGGTAACTCACTAGTTACCGTTTGTTAGGCTAGAAATGTTGGCCTACACACCTTCATTTGTTAGCTATAGTAGCTATCATGAGTAATCAGTCACTGGTTAAAAGATGTAGATTACAAGCATTTTCTTAGATCGTGGTAATGTAACGATGTGTTATTTACCTTATATTCCAGCCCCACTAAAGACTTTTGGATGATGACATACTTCTGTCGCGTTCCAGACAATGCGGAAACTCCCGACTGGAAACTCGTTGGAAGATTATGCTGCGTTCAAGACAAATCGGACATTTTCGACCTGGAAACAAAGTCGTTGGTACGCATAATGGAGCGTCCTTAGATCTGCCAGGTAATGGGTGCCAGGGAATGGTATCAAACACATGGACACCATGTATGTGTTAGATGCCATTACTGTGAGCCGTCTTCCCCAATTAAGGTGCCACCGGCTGCCTGACCCGTAGGATGCCGGTACGGAGTGACCATGTTGTGGAGTGCAGCCTTAACCCAAGGGTAAATTATGACCCCAAGTGGCCAAACGTCATAATTTCGAAACCCTTTATTTGATCCTGCAATTCAAGGCCTTTGTCAAACAACTAGTTACTGACAAAAATTATTTTATTTACAATGATTTCTGTAGTAATATTGTGGAATTAAAATGTATCTATTTTGTATATTAGTGGTGCCACTAAACTGAAAATGTGGACTCAATAGTAAACTGTGTGATAAAAGCACCAAATTTCACACAGACATAGAAAGAGAGATGGGTGTGGCAGCCACTATAACTAAAAAATAACTCAAAGATGTAAATATATATTTAGCTTCCAGACAAGGTCTCTATACCGAGTGGAGTCACATCTTTCACAGATGCAATTGTTAGAGCTAAAGTTAGAGCTAAAAGTGGCACCCATATCGTTGGCCATCTTAGGTCATACCGGTATGTCACATTAGCTCAATCGCCAATTTCTCAGCCTCTTTTTTTTTTTTTTTTTTTACCTTTATTTAAAAAGGCAAGTCAGTTAAGAACAAATTCTTATTTTCAATGACAGCCTAGGAACAGTGGGTTAACTGCCTGTTCAGGGGCAGCTCGGGGGTTTGAACTTGCAACCTTCCGGTTACTAGTCCAACGCTCTAACCACTAGGCTACGCTGCCGCACTGCCTCTGACTGTTATTCATTCAAAGTGTTGCATTTGTGTGACAGACAAATGTTCATAAGTGGCTAGGATGTAATTTATCAAAATATCTGTTAAAAACATGAAAAATATTTTAAAAAATATCAAATTTCACTATAAATGTGAACATTTTAAAATACACTGCTCAAAAAAATAAAGGGAACACTTAAACAACACAATGTAACTCCTAGTCAATCACACTTCTGTGAAATCAAACTGTCCACTTAGGAAGCAACACTGATTGACAATACATTTCACATGCTGTTGTGCAAATGGAATAGACAACAGGTGGAAATTATAGGCATTTAGCAAGACACACCCAATAAAGGAGTGGTTCTGCAGGTGGGGACCACAGACCACTTCCTATGCTTCCTGGCTGATGTTTTGGTCACTTTTGAATGCTTGGCGGTGCTTTCACTCTAGTGGTAGCATGAGACGGAGTCTACAACCCACACAAGTGGCTCAGGTAGTGCAGCTCATCCAGGATGGCACATCAATGCGAGATGTGGCAAGAAGGTTTGCTGTGTCTGTCAACGTAGTGTCCAGAGCATGGAGGCACTACCAGGAGACAGGCCAGTACATCAGGAGACGTGGAGGAGGCCGTAGGAGGACAACAACCCAGCAGCAGGACCGCTACCTCCGCCTTTGTGCAAGGAGGAGCAGGAGGAGCACTGCTAGAGCCCTGCAAAATTACCTCCAGCAGGCCACAAATGTGCATGTGTCTGCTCAAACGGTCAGAAACAGACTCCATGAGGGTGGTATGAGGGCCCAACGTCCACAGGTGGGGGTTGTGCTCATAGCCCAACACCGTGCAGGACGTTTGGCATTTGCCAGAGAACACCAAGATTGGCAAATTCGCCACTGGCGCCCTGTGCTCTTCACAGATGAAAGCAGGTTCACACTGAGCACATGTGACAAGACGTGACAGTCTGGAGACGCCGTGGAGAACGATCTGCTGCCTGCAACATCCTCCAGCATGACCGATTTGGCGGTGGGTCAGTCATGGTGTGGGGTGGCATTTCTTTGGGGGGCCGCACAGCCCTCCATGTGCTCACCAGAGGTAGCCTGATTAAGTACCGAGATGAGATCCTCAGACCCCTCGTGATACCATATGCTGGTGTGGTTGGCCCTGGGTTCCTCCTAATGCAAGACAATGCTAGACCTCATGTGGCTGGAGTGTGTCAGCAGTTCCTGCAAGAGGAAGGCATTGATGCTATGGACTGGACCGCCCGTTCCCCAGACCTGAATCCAATTGAGCACATCTGGGACATCATGTCTCGCTCCATCCACCAAACCCACGTTGCACCACAGACTGTCCAGGAGTTGACGGATGCTTAGTCCAAGTCTGGGAGGAGATCCCTCAGAAGACCATCCGCCACCTCATCAGGAGCATGCCCAGTCGTTGTAGGGAGGTCATACAGGCACGTGGAGGCCACACACACTACTGAGCCTCATTTTTACTTGTTTTAAGGACATTACAAAGTTGGATCAGCCTGTAGTGTGGTTTTCCACTTTCATTTTGAGTGTGACTCCAAATCCAGACATCCATGTGTTGATACATTTGATTTCCATTGATAATTTGTGTGATTTTGTTGTCAGCACATTCAACTATGTAAAGAGAAAAGTATTTAATAAGAATATTTCAATCATTCAGATCTAGGATGTTTGATTTTAGTGTTCCCTTTTTTTCGAGCAGTGTATATGCTAATTTTGGGACTTTAAACCAATGAATTGTTACAAAAGGTTAATAAAATAGTGCTATTGCTTAAGTCTTTCTGCAATCAGCAAAAAAATATGTTGGTGCTTTAAGGGTTAACCAGTGTATCCAGAATAGCACTGGTGAAGCGGTGTCTGTAGGTCATGGTGGTTGGAATAGAGGAAAAAAAAGAAACCCAGCTAGTGGGGATGAGGGCTCACCCTCTGCACACACCTGTTGGTTTTATGTACTGAGCTGATGGGGTGATCCAAAAATAATGCCTATTAAGTGGCCTATTTGTTCCTCAAAACCACCACTGGCCATAGAAGGGATTTGCCAATTTAAGATTTAAAGCAATATAACATCTAAACATCGCATTTTGTTTATGTCACCTTTGAATTTGACATTATAATAACAGCAAACCAAAACTTTGTATAATCCTTTTCCTTTCGTGGAATTCAATGTGTTCCACTCCAGGTCCCTTGGAGTATTCTCTCACCCAAATCAACATGTTCCTCATTGCATTTTCAAATAATCTTTTAAGCACTTGAACATAATTCTCATACACAAATGTATTTATTTTGCTTTTGGTGAGTGGTAACAGCACCAAATTGGTATTCACCATTCATTCACACCATTGTACAGAGTAGAAAAACAAAACAAGGATATACCAGAGAACAACCCACAGACCATTGCCTTTAAATGTGACAGCCTTATATTGAAATATTGCATGACAGTAATTCAAATCTAATTAAACATATAGTAGACAGATAATTGGTGCCGCTATCATCTCTGAATACACTAACCTTTATTCCATCCAATCTCTCTCCCATCAGGGTGTCCTCAACATTTATCCAACAGGGAATAAGCATACATTTCAAGCGTCAACCCCCTTCCCCATTCAAACATAAGTTAACATTTTTCACTAAACTTCTGTACTCGTTTTTTCACTGCTTACGACCTCTTAATATTTCAATCTCAGTGGAAATAGGCTAAAGAGATGCTGAGAACATTCCTTACTAAATGGCCATTGAAGCAATACACAGAAAGCAAGTTTCCATCCTGCGGCACTCACAATATTTGATGTCAAACAGCTTGATCAATATGCATTCATTGTATTCAGCAAAAAATAGTGGAACATGCCAAGAAGGCTGATTGACAGTACTTATAGGAATAGTTTGACTGTGTCATCAAAAGAAAGGCTATAATCAGTAAGAACTCAGAGGTGCGAGGCAGGTGGGGAGAGAAGGCTGGGGCAGCTGCAGCAGTTAGTCAATGTCCATCTCAGGCAGTTTGTTGCCCTCTGCAGATTCAGGAGCCACCGTGCTCCCTGCTGCACCCTTCTCTGGGCTGCCTGGCTGGGCATCTGTGTCCTCCTGTCCATTAATAGGTCCATTCTGCTCTTCCTTCTCATCCTTGGGGATCTCCACTTTGGGCTTGGGTTTTGAGACGATAGGGTTGCAAGCTGAGTAAAGCTCCTAAACAGATGGAAAGAGGATGTTAAATGAACTTTATGAAATATTACCTAGAATGAATTACAATATTAGTGAAAGGGTCTTCCTTCCAAAACATGGAAATTGTGACAAAACATGCAATGTCTAGTGCAGAGAATCATTGTACCATCTAAACAACCGCTTTGAAAAATATTTTCAATATCTCCAACTATTGTATTTTCAGCTGTTTGAAGCTGGTGTATAAAACCGAAAGATGCAAACATGAAAATGTAAGAGCAAAAAGCATAGAATAGAGCACATAGAAGAGATCTACAACTTCTTAGACTTGCTTTCAATAAGAATGACAGATCTACAACTAACATTTGTGTGATCCCCCTCCCAAATTTCAATATTACAGCATTAAGTATATTAAAAAGGAGCTTTGTGTTGGAATGGTCTGGGCATACCCCAACAACAGAAGGATGCCGGTCAAAAATATTCGCATGAGTAGACCACTGATGGCCAGCTCATCTTCCTCAGGATGAAATCATCCTCAATGAGGAAATAGTAAACCTTTTTGAAACTGTCTGTTTGAGGTGGGGGTTTTGAAGTGGTTTTTTTCTTCTCCAATTTATGCTTTGGCCACAAATAGGAGTATACAGTAAGTCCACAACATTATTTGGGTACTTGTTGACAGAATATGAACATTAAAAAGTGAGCTTAGGGACATTCTGAACTTTGGATGACCATATTCCATATTAGGACCTGGAGTTGTCCCCGATCATATGACCTCACCAGGCAGAACTGAGTCCTTGACAGACTATACAAACCTATTGTCTGCACTAACCTTTGTTTTCGCCTGAATCTCCTGGACTTTGACGGCAGGCTCCTGGGTAAAATTCTGTTTGCTCTGCGCATTCATTTTGCTGTTCATCCAAATCATGGCGTCGTTCACCTGCTTATCCACCTTCAACATCTCCAACTCGTCCAAATGCTCATACTGCTCCTCCTGGGTGTCAAGACAGACATAAGGAACATTTCAATACTGGGAGACATTGAGATATATCATTACATGTCCAGTGACTCAGTTGATAAAACTACATGTGCAATATCTTAGGAGTTACCTTTGTTTTGTAAGCTTCTACAATCTTCATGTACTGTTGGATATGCCTTCCGAGTTCATCAAATGCTTTTGGTCTCTCCTCAGCCTCGATGTATCTTTCCTGGACGGGCTGCCCAAGTTTCTGTCGAAGGGACATTTGGTTAAGTCACATAACAAAATACACCCTAGAATCAGAGACAGGAATTGACTGGCAATGTTACCTTTAATTCAGCCAGTTTGTCGATGTACACTTGTTTCTGTTGGTCCTCGCCGTCATCATACAACCAGTTCTCTGTGTCCTCAAGTCTTAATGCAAAGGTGTCTCGGTCCTACATTTAGTAAAAACTTTTAGTAACTCCACAATACATGTGAAGGTTATATAATACACTGCGAATAATACAAATAAATGTGGCTTAGCCTTGCTGTTAGCTAGTGCTTTTCCCAGCTTGAGGGACTATACTCACAGATTCACTGACAAACTTCTCCAACACTCCGTGCAGTTTGTCCCTCATCTCATAGACATACTCCTCTACATTGTTCTTGGCATCGTTTCTCTCCTTCTCCAGCTTGTCCTGCATAATCATCTTACCCTGAGGTGGACACAAATATACATTTGTATGCACTCAATACTAAGTCGCTCTGGATAAGAGCACCTGCTAAATTGTAACATTTAAATAAAAACAAGTGTGTTACTTTCTTTCCTACTACAACTCTCAGTAGACACAGATGAACATGCTTAAGCAACCCATTAAACCTGATTTTACAGACAAAAAGGTTGAGAAATTCTTTATACTGTACAATAGTGGTATGATATACAGTGTTGCATGTTAAAATTATACCTGTAAAACAATAACAGACAATAATACATGGTTTATATCAATACAGGACAGGTTTTCAACTTATGAGAACAAAATTCAGAAAAATATCCTGTCTCAGTGATGCTAAGCCAATCAAATAATACTGGAAAAAATGTATTAATGTTGATACTAGTTATGGTGTCCTAGAACATTACCTCATTCTCCATGAACAGATTGACCAGGTCATTGGTTAGTTGCCAGTGCAGGCTGTTTTCGATTGGGAGTTCAACAGTCTTCGTTTTCACTTTGGGTTTCTTTGCCGATGGAGCGTGATTCTTCTCCTGTTTTCCATCCTCCGATGTCTGAGATAAAAAAACACACACACATATATACATTTATAAGCCAATATAGATACACACACACTAGGTTTTAGGTAAATGTGCACTGGTCCCATACCTTTATCATGAATACATACACACAAAACACATCCCCTCAGAATGTTGAAAATATGTAGTCAGTCAGTCACCTCCATTTCCTCAGTCTCTGACTTCTTGTCAGCGTCGTCTTTTTGTCCATCACCTTTGGCTTTTTGGTCATCTTGTTCAGTCTGCATCTTACTCTGAAGAGACAAACATTTTATTATCTCTCCATTCATGTGGCGTTAACACCAAACGTTAGCTTGACATCACAATGCACAGATGGTCAGATAACACAAGAAAAACAAGCAGGCAAAGGACAATACAATAATATATTTTCTGAAGTAGGTTTAACTTGTTAAGACATGACAGATGAATTAGTTGCCCTTTTACTGAATATGTCTGGTTTGATTCATTGTCCAATAAATTGGGTGTGGGTAAAGTATAGGCATTATTGCCGATGTAGCCTAGGCTTCCAGGCCTCCCTCAAGTTGTTCTCCAGAGCCTGGGGAAGTTCATATTGGAAAAGTGGATATGAGTGGAGCGCTGATTGCCAGCGGCTGCTGACTGATTGGGTGTGAGTAGATAATTATTCAAAAACAACCACCCCTTCCATTCCTCATCAGAAGTGCTAATTATCCAGATAAACTAATGAATGGTGCAAGCATACTACATTTTCCCCCATGAATATTTAAAATTAGGTTGAAATGACACGACCTCACATGGGCAACAAAGAAAATGATTGGCTTTCGGTTTCCAATCGCTGCCTGTTTGAAAGTGCCTATTCTAATTGTTGGGAGGGGCAAACAACCTGGATACCCTCCACCTTCTTTTGGCCTCTTTCTGACAGGAACTTCCACAGGCTTTTATACCGAAGGTGAGGTGAAAGCCTGGTAGAGGCCATAGCCTATGTAAGCGCTGTGCGAAAACAGTGCACACAAACCTCCTCTTCCTTCCCGGCTGGGTCTGTCTCCATTGGCTCCTCTCCCTCATTAGGTTTCAGGAGCTCTACTAGAGAGGCACTGGACACGCTGAAGACCCCGTGGACATTCACCCTGACCTTCACCTTGACCTTTGAACTCTCACCATTTGCCTGGGGAACCACTTTCTGGACGATGAACTGACCTGACGAGTTCACAAGTGGAGTATTAGAAGACACCCTGGCCTCAGAGACAACCATTAAAAGTACAAAATGAATTGAACAGGTGCAAGTTTATAGCTTATTAGAAGCATTTAAAGTTTCAGGACTGTTTGTTCTGGTACCTATTGTGGGGTCCGGGTACGGCAGCTCTTTGGGGTTGTTGTAGTACGCCTCCAAGGAGAAGGGCTCTCTCCGGTAGAATGTCAACACTTTGGAGAAGGGTGCAGCATGGTTCCTTGGGAATACCTCGCAATCACTGACGGAGGAGAGTAGACCAGAAGATGACGTGAGTCACTGCCAATCAGAGTTCAGTGCAATCGGTGTTAAATAAGCCAATGTCAAATGTGAAGAAGAAATCATTACCTTAACCCCTCCTCGGCGGCAGAGTTCCACTTCAAGGATATGGGATAGTGGACGACATCCGTGATGGAAAACTCTCTGACTTTGAAGGCAGGGGACAGGATTGCACACTAAGGAGATAAACTACCTGCATTATAATATGTTCGCTAAGTGTTTAACAACTGTACTTAATGGTATGTCAACAGGAAAAGTTATTACCTGCTAATTGTTTGTGCTATGCCAGTAAACATCAGGTCAACAACTACAGCGATACCGACCAGTTCCATGAGTGAGAGACATGGGCGTGACATTTTTAGCCATTTGCTGAAGAAATCATTAGGGACAGTGAGTCATGACATGATACCTGCAGTGCACATCCTCTTGCGACAGCCTCGTCTGCGTTTAATGTCGTGCTCAGCTCTTTTCCAAAGAATTTGCTGACCCTTTCTTTGACGGCAGGGATCCTGGAGGCCCCGCCCACAATTTCCACAGCGTAGATATCTTCCTTCTTCAGCTCTGGACAATGTATGAAACATATTAGTAGTCAGATTTAAACAGCCAATCCAGGTCTTAGCAAGAACATGAACAGCCTGCGCTTGTGCACGCGGCTCAGGGATATTCCAGCTACTATTACTACAGCTACTCACTGGCTTGTTCCATGACGCTGTGCAGGGGAGCTTCCACTTTGGCCAGAAGCCCTGCACACATCTCCTCAAAGTGGCCTCTGGAACAACAGGGGTCATGGGATATTAATAGATACCGTACACACATGCAGCTGCTTGTATCATGATGATACACATGCACCGAATGAAACCACTTCCTGAAACATGGCTTTTCCACTGTGGATGGCCAAATGTGTAATGTAGACGTACCGAGATAAATGAAAGGACTTGTTTTACGCTCCACTAACCTGTTGAGTTTCCCAGTCACGTCGATGTCATTCATGAAGCACTCGATGTTGAGTGGCAGATCAGAGGAGTTGGCGCTCATCAGCTTCTTGAGCTTCTCACACTCCTGGTAGAGACGAACCAGGGCTCTGGGCTTGGTCTTCACATCCAGCTTGTACTTCTTGCCAAACTCTTCACAGAAATGGTTCACCAACACCTCGTCAAAGTCTTTGCCACCCAATTCTGCATCAAACGCAGAAGCTAGCATCTGAAAGAGAACAAAAACAATTTACTTAATGCCTTATTCTATCTTTTTTGTTGTTGTGTGTTACATTGTCTTTGAACATATCAAAAATGTACCTTGAGCTTTCCTTTGTTGAATGCACAGACAGAGACCTGATAACCAGAGTGGCCCAAATCTACAAATACCACATTTCTTGGTTTTTCCTCAGGGGCAGGTAGATCCTGTTTATAGATCCCATATGCCAGTGTAACTGGAATAGACAGAGAAATTGGTTCAGACCAAGATTTACATGGGATAACATTGTTCAGTGTTGGCATGGTAATGGCATTACCTGCAGTGGTCTCATTCATGAGTCGTAGGCAGTTGAGCCCTGCAATCTGAGCTGCATCTATGACAGACCTCCTCTCTGCATCAGTGTAGAAGCTGGGGACCTGGAGGACATTAGGAGAAATGATGACAGTTGACAAAAACACAGCCCTTGACTGCCTAAACTGTGTGTGCGCGCACATGTAACTGCATATTTTCTATAGGGCATAGACATCGCTGTAGGCATGAGGGTTTGTTAACCCAAAAAATAATACATCTACTTAGACAGGCGTGAAGAGAGTAAAATTTCTTACAGAGATGACACAGTCAGCCACAGGTTTCTTCATTGCCGTCTCAGCAGTCTCCTTCAGTTTGGTCAGCAGCATGGCAGTGACTTGTTCAATGCTGAAGACTTTCTCCTCCTCCATGTACATCACCTAGTAGATAAATTGAGCAATGAAGTAAAAATGAATATCTCAAACCAGCTCCCCCGTACAGCCGCATCCTCACTTCTGATCATTTACCTTGATGCCGGTCATCCCAGAAGGCATCTGGGCCAGGTCGTAAACCAAGCCAGATTTTGCTGACTGGACGTAGGGGTCTAAGAATGCCCTGCCATGGAATCTCTTGAACCCTTGAACAGTGTTCTTACAATTTGTTACAACCTTTCAAAAAGAAAAAAGAACAAATGCCATGGTCAAATAACACGCTACTTTATTTTCACAAATGACTTATATTAGCGATACGTCTTAAAGCAAGGCTTACCTGGCCTTTCGCTGCCGCGCCTACTGAACGATTCCGTGGTCCAAAGGACACGCATGCTCTGAAAAAGGTGAACAAGATCATTGATAAGATCCTTCCTTGTGTGCATGCTGCTTTAGATTCTATGGCATCCCATATCTTAGTGTGAATTAGCCTATGTAAAATTCAGACTGAGAGAAGTAAAGTAATCTATAATTTAGCAAGTCATCACATTAAATTGTTTAGCCCACATTAAGCTTGGGCAGTTTACCGTATATCAGGGTATTTTGAAATACAGACTGTATGATTTTCAACACTGTCAACAACAAAAAAGTGCGTGCGACGCCACTGCTTATAAGTTCGGACAAGATTTCTATCGAAGATGTGCCAAATAGATTATGTTCAGCTCAGGGCTCCAACTATGCATTTGGTTTTCTAGCATTACAGCAGAGACAATCAATCCCCTCCTGGATCAAGATCCCTGCTGCATAAATTTGTTTTGCACGTTAAAAAACTTGAACCCGATCGAACATCTCTAGATAGACCTGAAAATAGGCGTGCAGCGACGCTCCCCATCCAACCTGACAGAGCTTGAGAGGATCTGCAGAGAAGAATGGGAGAAACTCCCCAAATACAGTTGTGCCAAGCTTGTAGCATCATACCCAAGAAGACTCCAGGCTGTAATCACTGCCAAAGATTCTTCAACAAAGTACAGAGTAGAAGATCTGAATACTTACGTAAATGTGATATTTCCCTTTTAAACCTGTTTTTGCTTTGTCATTATGGGGTATTGTGTGTAGATTGATGAGGGGGAAAAAACTCATTAATTTTTAGAAGGCTTTAACTTAAAATGTTTTGAAAAGGGTCAAGGGGTCTGAATACTTTACGCATGCACTGTACGTGCTAACGAAGTGATGGAAACACTAAAGTAACTCAGATATAACACATCCAACAAGTACCTGTAAATATAAATTTCAATCTGGGACAGAATCTTGAACATTTGTTTTTCCAGTGTTGGACTTGGTAAAATATAGGGTAGCGACATCCATCTGCAAGCTTGTGATATTCTTTTTGTTTTAGATTGTCCAAGATCCTCCACTAATGAAAAGTATGTGATGAATTAGATTATGATTCTTGCTAAATATTACATCCATAAAACAAATAAAAAACATCCTATTCAATATATTTTACAGTAGATTTAACTTATTCCTTTGACATATTGAATACTATGCTCTGTAAGAATAAGGTAATGAAATCAATTGATACTCTTGTCTTTGAATGTAAAAACCCGGTGTTTCTGTTTTTGTGTTACAAAAATCTATACATCCGTGAAAATTGTAAGACATTTAAATTTGAATCTTTCAATTTACAGAATTTCTCAAATATATATCTCAATACCAACTGCTTATTACTGCATTGTCGGAACTAGAAGCACAAGCATTTCGCTACACTCGCATTAACATCTGCTAACCATGTGTATGTGACAATTAAAATTGGATTTGATTTGAGGGAGAAAAAAATCAACTAGAAAAATAATGTTATTTTCTGGACAAGGATTGTCCCGACTTTCAAAAGTGCCTGTATTGCTTCGACTTTTATTTCTGATTGACTGGATGCAAGTTTAAACATCCAGTTATTTCTTATCTATAGGAAAGCAAGTTTCACCGGTGTTATGCAATCAATTATTTCATTCTATCCATGCAGCCTGAAGAAGACTCTAGAAGTCGACAAGGTGTGACGTCATGACGTTCGGCTGTTTCTTTTGTTTTTTCCCCCCAATGGAAACGTACCTTACCCCTGGGTTAATGCTATGTTCACAAGCTAGACGGATCTAGCAAACTCAGGCATGTAAATTTGCTAATTGATAGAACGCGGCACGTGTATAACTACAACCATTTAGCAAGTCAGACATTTTTTTAGTTTAGTTCCAACTGGCGACATATTTTCATTAGAATATTCTTAAAATCCGCATAACAACAATTTGCGCATTTTTCCATCAGAGATGTTTCCATCAAATTGACTTCTTGAAAATAAAAAAAAGGTTGTGCGTGTTGACTTGGTGCACATAAAAATACCCTTTGCCGTTCAATTCCCACGTACCAAATAAAAAATACAAGTTACATTTTCAACTGTACTGATGGTTCTCTCACAAAATATGTTGCATTATATATCCAGTGTGCACTCTGGTATTTGGGCGTGCACTCTAGCTACCTGCGGATGTATAGCCTACATTATCATTATAGACAAAAGAGCGTTATTATTTTTATTTATCAAACGGCAACCAATCATCGATTATCATGTCACCAGATTAAGACCCTATATTTATTAGAAAGGCGCATTAAGACATTTACATTTTAGTCATTTGGCAGACACTCTTGTCCAGGGCGATTTACAGCAGTGAGTGCATACGTTTTTCATACTTTTTTTGTACTGGTCCCACGTGGGAATCGAATATTTAACTTTCACCACCCTGTGAAATGAATCAAAACTGGTATTATCTGTAGCCTAATAAACTGCATGTTTTCCCTTCAGTAGGACCACAAATGTCATCGCGTGACTCCAAGTGTACTTCGATATGATGGCTATGTTAATATTTGCGCATAAAAGCAATTCCACCGTCATTTCTCGCATAATTAATTTTATCGACAATAAAAGATACCAACTTGTCTAGTGTATTTTTTTGTCAACGTCCGGAAGTTTAACGAAAAATGTTCTGTTGCCATCAGGCCGGTCATTACATGTTTTGTCCGACATGTACTTTACTTGCATAGGTTTGATGGAACCTAGTTCATGACCGTTTTAGGCAGTTATCGCATGTAATTTCCTATCAACTTTCTTAAATGTTGAAGAAAAAAATGCCACAAAATATAAAAATCGCTTAACAAGTTAATGTTAATATTGACTTAAATCTGATAGTAAGTGGCCAGTGGTGCCATAAACTAATAATATGGTATATATTTTTTAAAATAAAGGTAAAAAAAAAAACATTTAATTGGATGGTGTACTTTACCACACAGTTATACGCACTGCAAAATTGCTAGAATATTCCTACCGGCGACTGACGGATGTCGTCATAGCAAGTGAGCCAGTACAGTAAAACGGTGAGCTAGCTAACTGGCTAACTATGATAGCAGGCGAACTCATAAGTAACTGCTAGTTTAATAGCAACCATTAACTAGTTCAATACACATGTGAAATAAATCCATCTGATAAAAGCGGGATGGTGAAATTAAATGGATTAGATGGCTGCATTACGTTAGCTAGCTCGCTAACGTAATGCAGCTGAATTCACGTGCAGTACCCTGTACACACAACTGTTAACTCACTAGCTAGCAGCTAGTTGTCCAGGCCGCAGAAACTGGCCACTCTCACAAACCAATTGTATTTGTCTCAAGTGTATGTCTAGTCTAGACTAGGGAAACGAGTTTTAAAATATGTTACTTACGGTGTACTTCGGTCGCTGTATTCGTTAGCCACGGTCTCAATTCCTCCGGCTCGAGCTACAGCAACATAACAGCTTTGAAAGCCCACATCAATTCCCACCACTGACATCTTCCACGCTAACGTTACCTTGCCTGTATTCTACTATTGTATAAAATGTTGACGTCAATAACTCCTTAAAATAACAGAAACGTGTTTGAATTATTTTTGGAAAGACGTACAAAAGTCAGTGGATATTGTTAAATCAGAAGTGTACTTCAAATCATAATCCGCGGCACTGTACTGAATAATCTGATAGCTGTGCACACCGGGCGGTAGATAGCAAGATCTGCTACAACTACAAGGTGGTTTTGTGAGTTCACGCGGAATCTCAATGCAATATCGCGAGAATTGAATAGTTCTCGATGGCTCTGGACCTTTCTATCAGAAAGATGTCGTTCTAAACCATGAATTTTTTTACTTTTCTCCAACTAATGATATGTAGTACTCACATATGGCAGTATATTAACTGCTGCTAAGTCAAAGTTAGCATGTAAAATGCGTATATATATTATATATATATAATATATAATATATAAAATATATATTATATATATATATATATATATATATATATATAAATATATACACACACACACACACACACACACACACACACACTTTCACATTCACACACACACGTTCAAAAGTTTGGGGTCACTTAGAAATGTCCTTGTTTTTTAAAGAAAAGCATGTTTTGTTGTCCATTAAAATAACATACAATTGATCAGAAATACAGTGTATGCATTGTTAATGTTGTAAATGACTATTGTAGCTGGAAACGGCAGTTTTTTTATGGAATATCTACATAGGTCGTATAGAGGCCCATTATCAGCAACCATCACTCCTGTGTTCCAATGGCATGTTGTGTTAGCTAATCCAAGTTTATAATTTTAAAAGGCTAATTGATCATTAGACAACCCTTTTGCAATTATGTTAGCACAGATGAAAACGGTTCTGATTAAAGAAGCAACAAAACTGGCCTTCTTTCGACTAGTTGAGTATCTGGAGCATCAGCATTTGTGGGTTCAATTACAGGCTCAAACTGGCCAGAAACAAAGAACTTTCTTCTGAAAACTCAGCAGTTCTGAGAAATAAAGTCTATTCCATGCGAGAAATTGCAACGCTGTGTACTACTCCCTTCACAGAACAGTGCAAACTGGCTCAACCAGAATAGAAAGAGGAGCGGGAGGCCCCAGTGCACAACTGAGCAAGAGGACAAGTATAATATATACGCATTTTACATGCTAACTTTGACTTAGCAGCAGTTAATATACTGCCATATGTGAGTACTACATATCATTAGTTGGAGAAAAGTTTTTAAAAATTCATGGTTTGGGGTGGCAGAGTAGCCTAGTGGTTAGAGCGTTGGACTAGTAACCGGAAGGTTGCAAGTTCAAACCCCTGAGCTGACAGGGTACAAATCTGTCGTTCTGCCCCTGAACAGGCAGTTAACCCACTGTTCCTAGGCCGTCATTGAAAATAAGAATTTGTTCTTAACTGACTTGCCTGGTTAAATAAAGGTAAAAAAATAAATAAAAAATAAAAACATTTGAGTGTCAAGTTTGAGAAACAGACGCCTCACAAGTCCTTAACTGGCGGCTGAATTAAATAATACCCGCAAAACACCAACAGTGAAGAGGAAACCCCCGGGATTCTGGCCTTCTACAAATTATGATGGACTGTTAGTGCTATCTAGAATCCTTGGGATGTCCCAAACCCTAACCCCCTGCAGGAGGCTGATGAGGGGAGGGCGGCTCATAATAATAGCCGGGAACCGAGTGAATGGAATGGCATCAAACACATGGAAACCATTGGTTTGATGTATTTGATACCATTCCAACCTTTACCACGAGCCCGTCCTCCCCGATTAAGGTGCCACCAACTGCCTGTGAGTCGCTTACCTTAACCCTTACCTAACTCTAACCTTAACTCTTACCTTAAACATTTTAAATGTCAACTTCAATGGGGTAACGTCAGAGTTGGGCCATCCCACGGATCCCCAATATCAAAGATCAATTATGGATAGTCATTTTCAGCTACCTACAGTATATAACCTGTCTTTAGTTTTCCGCTCATATTGGAATTCCCTGCTATGTGTTGCTCTGGTTGTCTGCGTCTAATAACATCTGTAAATATTTTAAATCAACGCTCAAAAACCTACAGCTTGATATTTATAGTCAGTTTACTCCAATATTTTTCTGTTGTTCAAGGCTCAAACTCCCATGATTCCATTTGGCAAAACCACTCCCACCATTACCAACCGAAATTGCACTCAGGTTTGCGCTTTCGAAATAGCCTATGGTCTTGTTCAACATTGCAGGCGACTGAGAAACATGCATCATAAATAACTATTCATTATTATTCTAGATCAGTCAGCCATTCACAATTTACCCATGATGCATTATGGTTTTGATCCTCTCGAACACTGTAAACGTTTTATTCGTTCCAATAGGCCTCCAGTGTTGTTGATTGTACAGTCACTGAAGGTGTGTTTGTCTGTTATCGTTGAAAACACTATTTTAGATGCCACAGGTTTTGCTACTTAGCTAGCTAGCATTGCTAACGTTAGTACCCTAGATACAGGCTAAGGGACTAGGATTCCGTAAGGATTTGCCTGTACATTTCATAATAAATGTTGTGTTCTAACAGGCCTACATGTTGTTTGGACTGTTATTTAAGACAAGATGTAATTGTTGCCCAGGGACATGTCCCCCCCGCATTCTGAAACTGCATTTCTGCTCCCCCCCAGTTTAAGCATTGGAATATGATACAAAACGTGGTACCGGTGTGCTTTAGGACCATGTGAAAACCTCAGAGTGGTTGGGTAGACTGTTTGGAGTGTTTACCCTACTGGATTTAGGACTAAGCAGACACCACAGAGCGGGCTGACAGGCTGTGTGAAGGCAAAGCTTCTGGAATGCTGGCTTGACCAGCATGGGAGAGTTGAGCATGGTTCAGTGTGTCCGTGTTGCGCTCTTTCACCGAGTTGTAACAGGCAGCAGAACAGAAACTGGCTACTCTTTAGTTGACTGATGTAGCTGGCAAGGTAACTGCTGTTTAACTTAACAGAAAAAAAATTAAACTAGTGTTTATTCGCAGTGCTGAGATAGCTAATGTTACATGTCAGTTACAATACTAATGTTTCATCCCCTCGACTGAGGTGGATGAATAAGCTATGCTTGTGAGTAGCTACCACAGCCAGGTTAGCTCTAGTTATCTGTCAGATAGTGATAATAGTCACCTCATATTGCTATCTATCAGCAGTTGTTTGTATGGAAATGTTTTGTAGCCTTTGTTTAGTCCCGTTTCAGAAGTATATAAACTTTCACCAGTTGATGTACCGTTAGAGAGAGAGCTGGCCAAAAGTTGGCTTACATTAGCTAGTATTTTTGCCTCAATCAAACTAGACTTGAATCAAATGATGAAACCATCGGCCAAATGATTGAAGATTGATATTCTGATGTTTTTTCATTGCATTGTGGGTTGCATTAGTCAGTATGGCAATGTAACTTTATTGATCTGTCAGTTTCCCTAATTTTTCACACTGACTAGCATTGCAGGCTTCACTGTCATGGTCCACAGTAGAGGTCTGAGCAGGACAGATTTCATCATCCCGCTCCCACCTGCACCCGCTTTCTGTTAGACTCCCTCTCCCACGCGCTACTGCCCTCCATTTGGCAAATCTGACCTCCTGATTCCTGCTTACAAGCAAAAATTAAAGCAGGAAGTTGCAGTGACTCGCTCAATACGGAATTGGTCAGATGACGCTGATGCTAAGCTACAGGACTGTTTTGCTAGTAAAGACTGGAAAATGTTCCAGTATTCTTCCGATGGCATTGAGAAGTACACCACATCAATCACTGGATTAATCAATAAGTGCATTGTTGACGTTGTCCCCACAGTAACCGTACGTACATACCCCAACCAGAATCCATAGATTACAGGCAACATCTGCTTTCAAGGAGCAGGACGCTAACCCGGATGCTTATAAGAAATCGTGCTATGCCTTCCGACGAACCATCAAACATGCAAAGCATCTATACAGACTAAGATTGACTCCTACTACACCGGCTCCGACGCTCGTTGGATGTGGCAGGGCATGCAAACTATTACGGACTACAAAAGGAAGCACAGATGCGAGCTTCCCAGTGACACCAGCCTACCAGATGAGCTAAATAACTTCTAAGCACGCTTCGAGGCAAGCAACACTGAAGCATGCATGAAGCATGCTGTTCCAGACGACTGTGTGATCACAGTCCATAGCCAATGTGAGGAAGACCTTTAAACAAGTCAACATTCACAAGGCCGCAGGGTCAGACGGATTACCAGGATGTGTACTCCGAGCATGCGTTGACCAAATGTCAGTGAAGTTTCTTCACTGACATTTTCAACCTCTCCCTGACCGAATATTTAATACCAACATGTTTCAAGCAGACCACCAGGGTTCCTGTGCCCAAGAACACCAAGGTTACCAAGGTGACCTGCCTGAATGACTGAAGTACTTTGAAAGGCCATGAAGTACTTTGAAAGGCTGATCATGGCTCACAACACCATTATCCCAGAAACCCTAGAGCCACTCCAATTTGCCTACCGCCTCAACAGATCCACAGATAACGCAATCTCTATTGCACTCCACACTGCCGTTTCCTACCTGGACAAAAGTAACACCTACGTGAGAATGCTATTAATTGACCATAGCTCAGCGTTCAACACCATAGCACCCTCAAAACTCATCAATAAGCTAAGGACCCTGGGACCTAACACCTCCCTCTGCAAATGATTCCTGGACTTCCTAACGGGCCGCCCCCAGGTGTTAAGGGTAGGTAACAACACATCTGCCATGTTGATCCTCAACACGGGGGCCCCTCAGGGGTAAGTGCTCAGTCCCCTACTGTACTCCCTGTTCACCCATGACTGCATGGCCAAGCACGACTCCAACACCATCATTAAGTTTGCAGACAATGATGAGACTGCCTATCGGGAGCAGGTGAGACAGCCTATAGGGAGGAGGTCAGAGACCTGGCAGTGTGGTGCCAGGATAACAACCTCTCCCTCAACGTGATCAAGACAAAAGAGATGATCGTGGACTACAGGAAAAGGAGGGCCGAGCATGCCCCCATTCTCATCGACGGGGCTTTAGGGGAGCAGGTTGAGAGCTTCAAGTTCCTTGGTGTCACCAATGAACTATCATGGTCCAAACACAACAAGACAGTCGTGAAGAGGGCACGACAATGCCTATTCCCCTTCAGGAGACTGAAAAGATTTGGCATGGGTCCTCAGATCCTCCAAATGTTCTACAGCTGCAGCATGTAGAGCATCCTGACTGGTTGCATCACCACCTGGTATGGCAACTTCGCGGTATCTGACCGCAAGGCGCTACAGAGGGTAGTGCGTACGGCCCAGTACATCACTGGGGCCAAGCCTCCTGCCATCCAGGATCTTTACCAGGCTGTGTCAGAGGAAGGCCCTAAAAATTGCCAAAGACTTCAGCCACCCTGGTCATAGATAGTTCTCTCTGTTGCCACACAGCAAGCATTACCGGAGCGCCAAGTCTAGGTTGAACAGGTCGACTAACCTGTTCCCCTGCACATTGATATATAAGCTCGTTATTGTTATTTTATTTGTTTACATTTGGAAAAAAAATGTTGGAAGTATATTCCTATTTTTCATTAAACTGGTTGGTTAAGGGCTTGAAAGTAAGCATGTGACAAATACGATTTGATTTGTTTGCTGGGTCGTACTTGATAACTATTTGACATATTCTTATAGTCAAGTCAATTTTTTAATCAAATAGACCTTTTGAAGTTGAATATTTATCCACTTTTAATAACACGTCAGCAGATGAGATGTCTTGTTGGGATAACTATTCAACATAGAAGAGCAACAAGCTGCATACTCTTCTGTATCCCGCAGCTGGCTTACCTCTGAAGCTAAGCAGCGATGGTCCTGGATTGGAGACCAAATGCTGCTGGAAGTGGTGATGGAAGGCCAGTAGGAGGCACTCTTTCCTCCGGTTTAAAAATAGCAATATTCCAGGGCAGTGATCAAGGACAAATCCCTGTGTAGGGTACTATATTTTGGGTGGGATGTTAACTGGGTGTCCTGACTCTGTGGTCACTAAAGATCCCATGGCACTTATTGTAAGAGTTTGGGTGTTAACAAGGCCACATAATCATCCCCAGCTTCCAATTTGCTCATTCATCCCCTCTCCTCTCACCTGTAACTATTGCTCAGGTTGTTGCTGTAAAATGAGAATGTGTTCATAGTCAACTTACCTGGTAAAATCTTACCTGGTAAAATAATTATAATAAACCCTGAATTGCTAATGCTGTCTATTGGCCATTGAGTGGCTTTGAAGCCACCGGTCGGCCATATTGGCACTCCCTAGTAGGAGCAGTTCTCCATAGGAATGAATGGAATTCTACAGTAATTCACTTAAGTGTTTCAAGGACAAAAGTACATATATTTAAGTATTTTTTTCTGTTGTGGTGGGGACAGTAACAAAGGGTACTCTCTAATATTTATATATATATGTGTGTGCTGCTCACATAATTTAATGTAAAAGTATGGATTAAGGTGTCTGTAATAGAATAAATCAATGTGTCAAAAACGAATGTAGACATTATTGAATACATTTCTATAGCTTCCAAACTATAGATTCCAAAATATTTTTTACAAATGAGGAGTACCAAGATGGTTGCGTGGTGGCTTCAATACAGCTCCCCTGGGCATCAACCAGGGTTTATACACATCGTTGGCATCAACCATAGGCTTTTGATTGGTTGGCGGGGTCCTCATGTCGCCCAATCGGAATCTTTTTGTTTCGCCATCCCGGAAGTAGCTACATTTCAACCAAATTGCAACATGGCGACACCCATGCACAGAATTATTGCCCGTCGGCAAGCGTAAGTTTGGTACTAAAATGCTTAAGAAATTTGGTGTACTTACTCGATTCAGCGTATTTAGTGATCACCGTGTTTACTTGGAGCAATAAGTAATGCTGAGGTGCGAATATTTGGCTAATTAGTTAACAACAATATTATTACTGAACGCTAGTTAGCCAACGTTAACTAGCTACAGTAACGTTACCTACAACGTTGTTAGAGATGTGGGCAACAATGATGTACAAAATTAACTTATTAAATGGTTACATTTAATAAATAGTATATGTTTATTTGGCTAACAAGCATAGATATACTGTCTGCACGTTGGATAGCCGACACATAAGTTAGCTAGCGCTAACGTTAGCTGGGTAAAAGCGTCCTTATGCTTCCCATCCGAAAGGTTCGTGTATTTATGACTAAATTGTGACGTTTTGGTCTAAGGAAATTTTTTTTCTGGCTGTTCGTGGAAGGGTGCAATTGCGGCCTGCAATTTGGGGCGTTTGGAATCCCCATTATATCTGGGTGAATGTTTAAGCTAGGACAGGTATGGGTGCTCCAGTACAGTAGGTGGCGCTAATGCACAATAATGTTAGGCAGGAACTATTACATTTTTAACAATGCTTTTTCTGATTAAAAACTAGTTAATTGCATCTGCTGTGGAGCCCAGTTTCATATACCATATGGCCCAGCTGCTTGCTGTAGTTTTGAAGTAATCATGAAAAAACAGGCCGCATTTTTCACCCTGCCAACTCCTATTAGTTATTATTATCGAGCACCAACTCGCCTTCCTGCGGTTCTGTTAGCAACTTCCCTCGCAGTAAGGTTGGTAGAGCGTTGGGCCGGTAACCGAAAGGTTGCTGGATCGAATCCACAAGCTGACAAGGTAAAAATCTGTCACTCTGCCCCTGAACAAGGCACTGTTCCCCAGTAGACCTCATTGTAAATAAGAATTTGTTCTTAACTGACTTGCCGAGTTAAATTTAAAAAATATAACACTGGTACACAGCGGTGAGCACGACATGTAGTAAGTTATGCGTAGTGGGCGCGGAATGTAATACTTGGTCAGCAGATGGACCCTACTGGTTTGTGCACTTTCTTTAGGCAAGCTGAAGTTTGGTAGCCAAAACCTACGCCCCTTTGTCAGTAATTGGTCAATATTAGGGATTTTTATAACTTTTTATGCTTGAGAAATCCTGCACCAAACATCTTAGATGTAAAATTGTGTGACAAAGAACTGCTCGGCAAAACCAGAACTAAAGAAATATATAACTTTTAAAATCTATTTCGAGGAAGCGTATACTGGCTACGGCGTCTCAAGAGTGGCACAGTAATATTGAAGCTTTTTTCTCATTTTTCAAGCGAATGTCCTTAAGGAGTATGCGAGTCAGATGTTCACTTTACCTAGCCAAGTTCTGCTAGGAGCAAACCGAACATAGTTAAGGCATCCGCATACTAACGTTAACTATCTAGCTAACTTGCTTGCTAGGTAACTAAAAGTCGAGACAAATATCCACAGGAAAGTATTGTTCACCCGACTATTGTCTCTGATGGAGAACAATCCATTTGAAATCTGAATAAATAAAACAATTCACACAAAGATGTCTGGTGATTTAGGATATACAATTGTCATGGCGTGCTTTGTTCAATAGCTATTGGCGAGAGAACTGAATATTCAATGTAAAACTAACTTTACTTAAGTACGAAACCATATACGGTGCACCAAACCATATACAGTGCATTCAGAAAGTATTCAGACCCTTTGAAATTTTCCACGTGTTACATTACAGCCTTATTTGAAAATGCATTACAAATAACATTTCTCTGCAACACAATACCCATTAATGACAAAGCCAAAACAGGTTTAGAAATTTCTGCAAATGTTTTAAAAAACAAACCTTATTTACATAAGTATTCAGACTGCTATGTGACTTGAAATTGAGCTCAGGTGTTCATTTGTTTATTACAGCCAGCTAACAAACTACTCGGAAGAGACTACAAGGACACTGTTGACTTGCAAAACAACTAACCAATCTAAAACAGAACTTGACCTTGACTAAACATCAGCCCGTTACCATGGTTACCCCATGGATATTCAGTTTGAAAGAAGTCTGCCTTAAAAAGATGCAAGTCTCTACAAACCAGTATGTTGAATAAAATATTTACACTGATTGCTTGGGACAACATTTGGTCTGTAGTTCGGTTAGGCTCGGCCATATTGTTTGTTGCGTGTGAGGAAAAATATATACAGACCAGCATACTGAAGGTCGGGTCAATAACGCTTCCCTGTGAAAAATAAGTTGACATCTAGTTAGTTCAACATTGACTTGTAATGGCGCTGTTCATAAAAATGCTGAGCATACATGTTAGAGACAAGAGTGTAAGTATTTCACGCTCAAATCCTGAGGCTAACCCTGGTTTGCAAGTCAGGAGTGCCCGTATAGCCTTTTCCTAAAAACTCAAGTACAACACTAGTGACTGGGGAACAGGCATAGTGCTTGAGCCAGCAACTACCTGTGCTACATTGGTCTCAAGATCTCTTAACAAAGGTAGTCAGATACAGTCAGGGAAGCTACTCAATTATTCTGGAGAAGTGTCCTGACTCCACTTATTCTGATTTGGCCCAAGAAACAGCAGGGATTATCCAACTTTTGCTACCATTGTAGTGAGGGGCCAGGTTCCATTAACATAGTGTACACCTCACCCCCTCCCTATGTTAAAGTCTACCTACAGTTATAAATAACTCTTACTCATGTCTCTTTTTTTTCAAACAGGGAGGCAAATAAACAACATGTTCGGTGTCAGAAGTGTTTGGAGTTTGGACACTGGACATATGAGTGTACTGGCAAACGAAAATACCTTCACAGGCCATCAAGGACAACAGAAATGAAAAATAAACTGAAAGAAAATAAAAATAAACAGGTCAATGCCACAGGGTAAGTCAGCCACAAGTATGTATTTGTACTGGGTGACTGCTGTCTTACTATTAAGTCAGCTTGATAGATCACTTTTGAGTTCGGAAGATGTTAACATGCCGCACTCAGGCTCTGTGTGTAGTTAATCCGACCCCCCCTGCCTAGCCTACGCCATTTTACCTGCTGTTGTTGTGCTAGCTGATTAGCTGTTGTTGTATCACCTACTGTTTTAGCTACTGTTTTAGCTAGCTCTCCCAATTCAACACCTGTGATTACTGTATGTCTCTCTCAAATGTCAATAAGCCTTGTATACTGTTGTTCAGGTTAGTTATCATTGTTTTAGTTTACAATGGAGCCCCTAGTTCCACTCTTCATACCCCTGATACCTCCTTTGTCCCACCTCCCACAAATGCGGTGACCTCACCCATTACAACCAGCATGTCCAGAGATATAACCTCTCTCATCATCACCCAGTGCCTGGGCTTACCTCCGCTGTACCCGCACCCCATCATACCCCTGTCTGCGCATTATGCCCTGAATATATTCTACCATGCCCAGAAATCTGCTCCTTTCATTCTCCGTCCCCAACGCTCTAGGCGACCAGTTTTGATAGCCTTTAGCCGCACCCTCATACTACTCCTCCTCTGTTCTGCGGGTGATGTGGAGTTAAACCCAGGCCCTGCATGTCCCCAGGCACCCTCATATGTTGACTTCTGTGATCGAAAAAGCCTTGGTTTCATGCATGTCAACATCAGAAGCCTCCTCCCTAAGTTTGTTTTACTCACTGCTTTAGCACGCTCTACTAACCCTGATGTCCTTGCCGTGTCTGAATCCTGGCTCAGGAAGGCCACCAAAAATTCTGAGATTTCCATACCCAACTATAACATCTTCCGTCAAGATAGAACTGCCAAAGGGGGAGGAGTTGCAGTCTACTGCAGAGATAGCCTGCAAAGTAATGTCATACTTTCCAGGTCCATACCCAAACAGTTCGAACTACTAATCTTGAAAATTACTCTCTCCAGAAATAAGTCTCTCACTGTTGCCGCCTGCTACCGTCCCCCCTCAGCACCCAGCTGTGCCCTGGACACCATTTGTGAATTGATCGCCCCCCATCTAGCTTCAGAGTTTGTTCTGTTGGGTGACCTAAACTGGGATATGCTTAACACCCCGGCAGTCCTACAATCTAAGCTAGATGCCCTCAATCTCACACAAATCATCAAGGAACCCACCAGGTACAACCCTAAATCTGTAAACAAGGGCACCCTCATAGACGTCATCCTGACCAACTGGCCCTCCAAATACACCTCCGCTGTCTTCAACCAGGATCTCAGCGATCACTGCCTCATTGCCTGTATCCGCTACGGAGCCGCAGTCAAACGACCACCCCTCATCACTGTCAAACACTCCCTAAAACACTTCTGTGAGCAGGCCTTTCTAATCGACCTGGCCCGGGTATCCTGGAAGGACATTGATCTCATCCCGTCAGTTGAGGATGCCTGGTCATTCTTTAAAAGTAACTTCCTCACCATTTTAGATAAGCATGCTCCGTTCAAAAAATGCAGAACTAAGAACAGATATAGCCCTTGGTTCACTCCAGACCTGACTGCCCTCGACCAGCACAAAAACATCCTGTGGCGGACTGCAATAGCATCGAACAGTCCCCGCGATATGCAACTGTTCAGGGAAGTCAGGAACCAATACACGCAGTCAGTCAGGAAAGCTAAGGCCAGCTTCTTCAGGCAGAAGTTTGCATCCTGTAGCTCCAACTCCAAAAAGTTCTGGGACACTGTGAAGTCCATGGAGAACAAGAGCACCTCCTCCCAGCTGCCCACTGCACTGAGGCTAGATAACACGGTCACCACCGATAAATCCATGATTATCGAAAACTTCAACAAGCATTTCTCAACGGCTGGCCATGCCTTCCGCCTGGCTACTCCAACCTCGGCCAACAGCCCCGCAGCTACTCGCCCAAGCCTCTCCAGGTTCTCCTTTACCAAAATCCAGATAGCAGATGTTCTGAAAGAGCTGCAAAGCCTGGACCCGTACAAATCAGCTGGGCTTGACAATCTGGACCCTCTATTTCTGAAACTATCCGCCGCCATTGTCGCAACCCCTATTACCAGCCTGTTCAACCTCTCTTTCATATCGTCTGAGATCCCCAAGGACTGGAAAGCTGCCGCAGTCATTCCCCTCTTCAAAGGGGGAGACACCCTGGACCCAAACTGTTACAGACCTATATCCATCCTGCCCTGCCTATCTAAGGTCTTCGAAAGCCAAGTCAACAAACAGGTCACTGACCATCTCGAATCCCACCGTACCTTCTCCGCTGTGCAATCTGGTTTCCGAGCCGGTCACGGGTGCACCTCAGCCACGCTCAAGGTACTAAACGATATCATAACCGCCATCGATAAAAGACAGTACTGTGCAGCCGTCTTCATCGACCTTGCCAAGGCTTTCGACTCGGTCAATCACCATATTCTTATCGGCAGACTCAGCAGCCTCGGTTTGTCGGATGACTGCCTTGCCTGGTTCACCAATTACTTTGCAGACAGAGTTCAGTGTGTCAAATCGGAGGGCATGCTGTCCGGTCCTCGAAGTCTCTATGGGGGTGCCACAGGGTTCAATCCTCGGGCTGACTCTTTTTTTCTGTATATATCAATGATGTTGCTCTTGCTGCGGGCGATTCCCTGATCCACCTCTTCGCAGACGACACCATTCTATATACTTCCGGCCTGTCTTTTGTTCACTGTGCTATCTAACCTCCAAACGAGCTTCAATGCCATACAACACTCCTTCCGTGGCCTCCAACTGCTCTTAAACGCTAGTAAAACCAAATGCATGCTTTTCAACCGTTCGCTGCCTGCACCCGCACGCCTGACCAGCATCACCACCCTGGATGGTTCCGACCTTGAATATGTGGACATCTATAAGTACCTAGGTGTCTGGCTAGACTGTAAACTCTCCTTCCAGACTCATATCAAACATCTCCAATCGAAAATCAAATCAAGAGTCGGCTTTCTATTCCGCAACAAAGCCTCCTTCACTCACGCCTCCAAACTTACCCTAGTAAAACTGATTATCCTACCGATCCTCGACTTCGGCAATGTCATCTATAAAATTGCTTCCAACACTCTACTCAGCAAACTGGATGCAGTTTATCACAGTGCCATCCGTTTTGTCACTAAAGCGCCTTATACCACCTACCACTGCGACTTGTATGCTCTAGTCGGCTGGCCCTCGCTACATATTCGTCGCCAGACCCACTGGCTCCAGGTCATCTACAAGTCCATGCTAGGTAAAGCTCCGCCTTATCTCAGTTCACTGGTCACGATGGCAACACCCATCCGTAGCACGCGCTCCAGCAGGTGTATCTCACTGATCATCCCTAAAGCCAACACCTCATTTGGCCGCCTTTTGTTCCAGTTCTCTGCTGCCTGTGACTGGAACGAATTGCAAAAATCGCTGAAGTTGGAAACTTATCTCCCTCACCAACTTCAAACATCTGCTATCTGAGCAGCTAACCGATCGCTGCAGCTGTACATAGCCTATCGGTAAATAGCCCACCCATTTTTACCTACCTCATCCCCATACTGTTTTTATTTATTTACTTTTCTGCTCTTTTGCACACCAATATCTCTACCTGTACATGACCATCTGATCATTTATCACTCCAGCGTTAATCTGCAAAATTGTAATTATTCGCCTACCTCCTCATGCCTTTTGCACACAATGTATATAGACTCCCCTTTTTTTTCTTCCTATTGTGTTATTGACTTGTTAATTGTTTACTCCATGTGTAACTCTGTGGTCTGCTCACACTGCTATGCTTTATCTTGGCCAGGTCGCAGTTGCAAATGAGAACTTGTTCTCAACTAGCCTACCTGGTTAAATAAAGGTGTTCTCAACTAGCCTACCTGGTTAAATAAAGGTGTTCTCAACTAGCCTACCTGGTTAAATAAAGGTGTTCTCAACTAGCCTACCTGGTTAAATAAAGGTGTTCTCAACTAGCCTACCTGGTTAAATAAAGGTGAAATAAAAAAATAAATAAAAAACACTGTGGAACGTCACCTTGGTCGTGTCTATTAGGGAGACATTTTTTGAAAACGGAGAGGTAGGCCTACTACTTGAGCATTTCCAATAAGAAACATTTTCATTTTCTATTGCAATACATTTACCCTAATGAACGTGACCCTGGTGTCTACCATTTTATGTGACTTTTGAATAGGCTGCATAGTCATGATTTTGATGACTTCAAATCTGTATTTTGTGGCTACAGTCTACTGCAATAGCCTGAGCTTACAGATGGTTTGCTGTATGGTTACAGCGGTAATTAGTCTGTGACAGTATTTACAAGGCTATTACTGTAACCCAGCCTCAACTGTCTAGTACTGCTATCTAGAGGAGATGCAGTATAACTCGTCATTGGGAGTTCATTTCCTCTGTACAATTATTCATAAGTGTTGCCAAGTTTCTTTTCACTTTTATTTTCCCCTGGTTGGTTTAGAATAATCTTTGGAATTTTTTCAGCCATGGCATGTTGTAACTAACTCAATCTCTATCCACTATTCAGACCAGGTAAGGAAAGCTCCAATGAGAAAAAAACTAAGAAGAAAAGGTAATTGTCACAGCGTCACTTTTTTTAGCTCTAAACCCCATAAAATTGTTTCAACATTATGACTGTTGTAGATAAACTCAGCAAAAAAAGAAAACGTCCCTTTTTCAGGACCCTGTCTTTCAAAGAGAATTCGTAAAAATACAAGTAACTTTACAGCTCTTCATTGTAAAGGGGTTAAACACTGTTTCCCACGCTTGTTCAATGAACCATAAACAATTAATGAACATGCACCTGTGGAACGGTCGTTAAGACACTAACAGCTTACAGACGGTAGGCAATTAAGGCCACAGTTATTTACATTTACATTTAAGTCATTTAGCAGACGCTCTTATCCAGAGCGACTTACAAATTGGTGCTTTCACCTTATGACAGTTATGAAAATTAGGACTTTTAAGAGGCCTTTCTACTGACACAGGATTGGAACATCTGAACATCACACCTGTGGGACAGGTACAGGATGGCAACAACAACTGCCCGAGTTACACCAGGGACGCACAATCCCTCCATCAGTGCTCAGACTGTCCTCAATAGGCTGAGAGAGGGCTTGTCGGTCTGTTGTAAAGCAGGTCCTCACCAGACATCACCGGCAACAACGTCGCCTATGGGCACAAACCCACTGTCACTGGACCAGACAGGACTGGCAAAAAGTGCTCTTCACTGACGAGTCATGGTTTTGTCTCACCAGGGGTGATGGTCGGATTTGCTTTTATTGTCAAAGGAATGAGCGTTACACCAAGACCTGTACTCTGGAGTGGGATCAATTTGGTGGTGGAGGGTCTGTCATGGTCTGGGGTGGTGTGTCACAGCATCGTCAGACTGATCTTGTTGTCATTGCAGGCAATCTCAACGCTGTACGTTACAGGGAAGACATCCTCCTCCCTCATGTGGTACCTTTCCTGCAGGCTCATCTTGACACGACCCTCCAGCATGACAATGCCACCAGTCATACTGCTCGTTCTGTGCGTGATTTCCTGCAAGACAGGAATGTCCGTGTTCTGCCATGGCCAGTGACGAGCCCGGATCTCGATCCCATTGAGCACGTCTGGGACCTGTTGGATCGGAGGGTGAGGGCTAGGTCCATTCCCCCGCCCCGCCCCAGAAATGTCCGGTAACTTGCCTTGGTGGAAGAGTGGGGTAACATCTCACAGCAAGAACTGACATATCTGGTGCAGTCCATGAGGAGGAGATGCACAGCGGGGCGTCAGGTAGCCTTGTGGTTAGAGCGATGGACTTGTAACCGAAAGGTTGCAGGATCAAATCCCCGAGCTGACAAGGTAAAAAAAAAATCTGTCGTTCTGCCTCTGAACAAGGCAGTTAACCCACTGTTCCTTGAAAATAAGAATTTGTTCTTAACTGACTTGCCTAGTTAAATAAAGGTGAAAAAAAACTGCATTACTTAATGCAGCTAGTGGCCACACCAGATTCTGACTGTTCATTTTGACCCCCCCCCCCTCTTGTTCAGGGACACATTATTCCATTTCTGTTAGTCACATATCTGTGGAACTTGTTCAGCTTATGTCTGTTGTTGAATCTTATGTTCATACAAATATTTACAAATGTTAAATTTGCTTAAAATAAACGCAATTGACAGTGAGAGGACGTTTCTTTTTTTGCTGAGTTTAGATCTGAAATGGGTAGAGCATAGTCCACTCGACACACTTTTCTTAAATATGCAGTAGAGATTTAGGCTATGCCTGCAATATGCCTTCTGTAATGTATTCACTATTCTGCTTATGTAATAATGGTTTTGTAAATTGTGCCACTTGCTTTCAGGTCAAAGGATGCAAGTGGTGGTAGTAGCAGCAGCAGTGACTCTGACAGCTCTTCCAGTGACTCATCGTCTGACAGTAGTGACTCCTCAAGCTCTTCGTCGGACGACAGTGACAGCAGTAGTGACAGTTCTGACAGCTCTAGCTCCTCTTCCTCGAGCAGTTCAAGCAGCTCGGCCTCTGATTCATCAGAAGGAAGTGATTCAGATCAAGGTCCTCCCAAGAAGAAAAAGAAGAAATGAAAAAGATTTATGTATTGTGTTCCACCATGACATTAACCTGAGCTCCACTCTGACCCTCTAGCTGTTCAGGAGTTGTCTTACGAAGCATACGGTGTAAATTGTAATGAACAAGCAGCAGGTTTGGGTAGGTTATTTTCTGAATGTAATCTGTTAGTTACTAGTTAATTACCTGTCCAATTGTAATCCGTAATGTGATCTGATTAGTTTTGGTTACTTTTGGATTACTTTCTTAAGAGGCATTTAAAAAGGGGATCCATCAAATGCATTTTGTGTGTCATGGTAGTGTTCACAAGTCAGGGACCAGACTCGCTCAGGTGGAACAAACTTAAACTTTTTTTTCAATGCTAAATTGAATGTCATTAGTTAGGTTTCCATCCAATTGGCAACAGATTTTAATGCCAATATTAAAAAAGCTGCATAAATAACATTTCTGCATTCTCTCAGCAGAAATGTTTCCATCAAATAGACTTTTTGTGGATAAAAGCCTGTGTGTGATGACGTAATGCACATAAATTACTCTTGCAGTTAAATTTTCATGTACAGAATAGAAAATAAAAGTTAGATTGATTTCCGTTGAATTTTCAACTCGTCTGATAGTTTTGTCAGAAACAATATTGAGTTATATAGCGAATGTGCGCTCTAGACAAGAGCTCGCAGATAGAGTTCAGGTGTAGCCTATATGATGAGACTATTATGGACAAAAGAGCAAGGTTATTTTAATTTGTCAAACGCCAATCAAACATCGGTCATCATGTCACCAGAATAACACCCTCGATATTTATTGAAAGGAGCAACAAGCTCATCACCTTGTACTTTCACCACCCTGTGAAGTTCATCACACATTTAAAAAAAGTAATCTGTAGCCTAGTAAACTGCATGTTTTCCTGAGTCGTAATGGGAGGACCACACAAAATATCATTGCGTGACTCCAAGTTTACTTAGATATAATGCTTAATTAATCAATAGTTGCACATAAAAGCGCCATTTCTCACACAATGAATTTTGCAGACCCAAAAAGACCCCCCCCCCTTGTCTAGCGTATTTAGGTTTGTTGACCGTTTGGAAGTTTATTGACAAATTTGCTGTTTACATGAGCCTGTCGTGACTTTTTTTGTACTTTACTGGAAACCTGCTTAGTGAGACTAGAAAGGTGTCGACGTCCTTTCAGAATTTAAAAGTAATCCAAGAAGTAATCTAGTTTCAAAAGGATTTGTAATCTAGTTACAATATGTTTGCTGGTAACGTAACTGATTTGTTAAATTGTTTTTAAATTAAGATTGCATTTAACTGACTACATGTAATCCGTTACTCCCCAACCCTGACAAACAGTGAGGAATTTTGTATTTACCAGAATGTGTTCTCTCTCCTGAATTTCTCCCCTGTACAGTCAGTGAAGAAGTGTGGTCATATCTCAACTTAGTTTCAAATCAGTTTGATAATTGGTCTAGATTTAAAAATGTGCATTTTACATAACCTGCTCTACTTCCTTCTATTGCTTTTGAGTGACACTTCAAATGTGCAGTTATGTAGCTACTGAAAGATATGTAATGCATAATTTGGAGGGCCTGCAGCATTAGATGCATTGACCCTTTTCACACTATCATGCTAACCAGAACTGTACTGTACTGGCTCAGACATTTTCTTTTCATGTTGTTTTTCTCCCAGTACAATTCCCGAAACAACCAGCCCAGTACAACTTGGATCTGGTTGTAGTGTGAACCGTGTTATTGATTATTTTTATTATTAAAACATGTTTTACCCCCAGATGATTATAAACAGAAACATGTTATTGACTGTTGATAAACTGCCATTTTAGGAATTTAGCATGGACTCTGTTTGGCACAGCCAAACGGTGATCATGCCAATGAATCCCCCTGCCCCCCTGTTAGTTGTGCTTTTGATTTGTTTGTTACCTAGTGCCACATCCTTTAATCATGTTTGAATAAATTGGCAGTTGCAAGTGTCTTCACTTTGTTATTTTTCATGTTATTTTTTTCTCAGATGGAACAAAGTCAACCATTTATAGCACTAGAGTACCTTGGAAAGTATAGTATGCACTGGTGTTACCCTTACAAAACAAAAAGATTGCAGTTTTGCAGCTGCAGTAAAAGTGCAGTAACTGCAGTCAACTGGTATTTTTGGGTATAGTAATTGCAGTTGTACTGCACTGTAACTACAGTTACACTGCAAACCACTAGTAAAAAAATATTTTGGGATGCAGTATTTGCAGCATACTGCAGTTATACTGCACTCTGACTGCAATATTTTTTTTCTGTAGAGGATCGCAGCACTGTAGGGCAATCGAATGTGTGCCTGGGCGTGGGGCTAATGATAGAGAAGTCTGGGGTTGTGTTTTCCCAAAGGAAGGGCCAGGTAGTGTAGAGGGTAGTGAATGGATCTCTTGGTGTAACGGCTAAGATGTTGGGATGATAGTCCCTGGGCCCAAGTTAAAGTCCCAGTTTGTTACCCCCAAATTTGCTGCAATATCATGTAGCAATCTTAAATAAAATGGCTACAATTCCATAAGGCAGTGTTTCCCAACTCCGGTCCTCGAGTACTCCCAACAGCACAACTGATTCAACTCATTTAGGGCTTGATGATTAGTTGACAAGTTGAACGAGGTGTGCTTGTCTGGGGCTACAACACAAATATGTGCTGTTGGGGGTATTTGAGGAGTTGGGGAACTGCAGTAATGTGCTGGACTTAGTCCTGATCAGGCCACCTCTGGGTAAATATACTTTTAATCTGTGATCTGAGTTTGAGTCCTGATCGGTGGGATGGCACTCCAATGGGCCTAAAGGTCAGAAAACACAACACAAGTTGCAAAACATAATGAAGCCTATGACCTGTTTGAGGTCACATGATTTTCTCTTATTGAAGCATGGTGGAGGTGTGGGACCTACGACTAGAATGTTTGCAGGGTTTTTGAGGCGACAGAACAAGGAGGAAAGTGTAAGAAAATAACAATTTGAACAGTTTACTACTACAGCGGATGAGCTGAAAAAGTGTGAAGATGTGGAAATAGACAGCGAGTAAGAAGGAAAGGAACATAGGACCCAATAAAAACCCTATAATAACCCAATCACAAATCATTAATGGCTCGATCACAAGATAACACCGTTGAAGGTACTATATTTCTTAAGCGCTGTTGAATATGTCAATACTGCAAGAGGGAAGCACTGTTGGGAAGAAGATTGGTGTAATGTACGGTAATAAAAATAATGTACTACGAATTACCTGTGGTGGCAGGTGCGCTGAAGATGCCCAAGGTCGAGCCTCGTCCTGATGATGATAAAGATGATTCTGGCCCAGTGAGATTTATGGGGAGAATGGATTCTTGCTGAATCATTTGTGGTGTCAGGTTGGGTGACACCACATACATTTACATGTACATTTAAGTCATTTAGCAGACGCTCTTATCCAGAGCGACTTACAAATTGGTGCGTTCACCTTAAGACATCCAGTGGAACAGCCACTTTACAATAGTGCATCTAAATCTTTTAAGGGGGGTGAGAAGGATTACTTTATCCTATCCTAGGTATTCCTGAAAGAGGTGGGGTTTCAGGTGTCTCCGGAAGGTGGTGATTGACTCCGCTGTCCTGGCGTCGTGAGGGAGTTTGTTCCACCATTGGGGGGCCAGAGCAGCGAACAGTTTTGACTGGGCTGCGCGGGAACTGTACTTCCTCAGTGGTAGGGAGGCGAGCAGGCCAGAGGTGGATGAACGCAGTGCCCTTGTTTGGGTGTAGGGCCTGATCAGAGCCTGGAGGTACTGAGGTGCCGTTCCCCTCACAGCTCCGTAGGCAAGCACCATGGTCTTGTAGCGGATGCGAGCTTCAACTGGAAGCCAGTGGAGAGAGCGGAGGAGCGGGGTGACGTGAGAGAACTTGGGAAGGTTGAACACCAGACGGGCTGCGGCGTTCTGGATGAGTTGTAGGGGTTTAATGGCACAGGCAGGGAGCCCAGCCAACAGCGAGTTGCAGTAATCCAGACGGGAGATGACAAGTGCCTGGATTAGGACCTGCGCCGCTTCCTGTGTGAGGCAGGGTCGTACTCTGCGGATGTTGTAGAGCATGAACCTACAGGAACGGGCCACCGCCTTGATGTTAGTTGAGAACGACAGGGTGTTGTCCAGGATCACGCCAAGGTTCTTAGCGCTCTGGGAGGAGGACACAATGGAGTTGTCAACCGTGATGGCGAGATCATGGAACGGGCAGTCCTTCCCGGGAGGAAGAGCAGCTCCGTCTTGCCGAGGTTCAGCTTGAGGTGGTGATCCGTCATCCACACTGATATGTCTGCCAGACATGCAGAGATGCGATTCGCCACCTGGTCATCAGAAGGGGGAAAGGAGAAGATTAATTGTGTGTCGTCTGCATAGCAATGATAGGAGAGACCATGTGAGGTTATGACAGAGCCAAGTGACTTGGTGTATAGCGAGAATAGGAGAGGGCCTAGAACAGAGCCCTGGGGGACGACAGTGGTGAGAGCGCGTGGTGAGGAGACAGATTCTCGCCACGCCACCTGGTAGGAGCGACCTGTCAGGTAGGACGCAATCCAAGCGTGGGCCGCGCCGGAGATGCCCAACTCGGAGAGGGTGGAGAGGAGGATCTGATGGTTCACAGTATCGAAGGCAACCGATAGGTCTAGAAGGATGAGAGCAGAGGAGAGAGAGTTAGCTTTAGCAGTGCGGAGCGCCTCCGTGATACAGAGAAGAGCAGTCTCAGTTGAATGACTAGTCTTGAAACCTGACTGATTTGGATCAAGAAGGTCATTCTGAGAGAGATAGCGGGAGAGCTGGCCAAGGACGGCACGTTCAAGAGTTTTGGAGCGAAAAGAAAGAAGGGATACTGGTCTGTAGTTGTTGACATCGGAGGGATCGAGTGTAGGTTTTTTCAGAAGGGGTGCAACTCTCGCTCTCTTGAAGACGGAAGGGACGTAGCCAGCGGTCAAGGATGAGTTGATGAGCGAGGTGAGGTAAGGGAGAAGGTCTCCGGAAATGGTCTGGAGAAGAGAGGGGATAGGGTCAAGCGGGCAGGTTGTTGGGCGGCCGGCCGTCACAAGACGCGAGATTTCATCTGGAGAGAGAGGGGAGAAAGAGGTCAGAGCACAGGGTAGGGCAGTGTGAGCAGAACCAGCGGTGTCGTTTGACTTAGCAAACGAGGATCGGATGTCGTCGACCTTCTTTTCAAAATGGTTGACGAAGTCATCTGCAGAGAGGGAGGAGGGGGGGGGGAGGAGGATTCAGGAGGGAGGAGAAGGTGGCAAAGAGCTTCCTAGGGTTAGAGGCAGATGCTTGGAATTTAGAGTGGTAGAAAGTGGCTTTAGCAGCAGAGACAGAAGAGGAAAATGTAGAGAGGAGGGAGTGAAAGGACATAATGTGTAGTATCGGTGGAAACAGTTGTGTGTGCGGCAGGTAACCTAGCGGTTAAGAGTGTTTGGGCGAGTAGCTGAGAGGTCACTTTGTCGAATCCCCGAGACGACTAGGTGAAAAATCTGTCTGTATCCTTAAGCAAGTCACTTAGCTCCCGTAGGTCGCTCTGATAAGAGCATCTGCTAAATGACTCAAATGAAAATGTAGAATGTGTTAACTGTAGGGATACCCATGGTCAGAATTGTCTGGTGGGAGAAACGCAGGTTGAGTTTGCCAGGATCAGAGTAGTACAGGTGTCATATGCTGATGCAGTGAAAATGAGAGGAAGATGGATACAGGGCATGAGGCCTAAAGAGAGTGATAGGAATAATGTGTGCTTCAGTAAGGTTGGTTTCTGAGCTTTTATAGCCATGGTTATCAGCTGTACCACAGAAATGGAACGTCAATCACAGAAAATATATGTGGTGGCAGCTGCAGAGCAGTACTTGTATGAAATTTTACTGTAGATGGGTTACAGGGTGTTTTGAACGATTTTGTCCCGTCAAATAGGGCCAAGTAGTGGAATAGTGGTGAGTTTTTGTTTAATGAGTGTAGGTTTAGTTGGTAGGGCAACTAACCAATCATACTCCAGTACAGTAGGAAGCGGTGTATGCAACACCGTTCAGTTGGTTGCGACCCGACAACAGACATTTGAAGAAGAAGAAGACGCCTGGGAAAAATGATTAAATTCGTTGAACGCATTCAGAATAACTTCCTTTTAGCAATTTTATTGTCTGATTAATTCATTCATTGATGTATCTATTAAAAACACAATAACAATATGACTTTCTAAAAATAATATTCATGATCCGAATCCTGAGAATACGCCATGATCACGTGATCAAGTTTAGGAAACCGAATTCATCCCAGCTGCAGGCTTTCATGCATCTACTCATCGCTGCCTAGTTAGGCACCTTGCTAGCTTTTGTTACAAAAATGGATAGAAAAAAATAATGACTAATTATTTTGCTGTTATCACAGCAATACTTGATAGAGGATGTAGCCTGTTCACACGTTTTGAGTATTTTTACTATTATTGTTACATTTTTGTCGGGTCCATTTCGTTAACTGGAAAGTGGAAAAGACAAAGAGAAAGGGCTTTCCAATAGCTATAATGGTTTGGGCCTAAAAAGAAGACAAGAGGTAATAAACAACTAACATTAGTTCAAATGTTTACAGTTATATACTAGTTAGCTGTTATGGTAACAATTTATTTGCATTGCAATTTAGCTATTGTGTGTATATGAAAGGTGGCTAGGTTGCCAGTAATATCGAGCAAGTGGTAGTTACTATTAGCGAGCAACAGGATATCTCTAGTTACGTTGTACTTCGTTAGCCAATGCTAGCAAGCTAATTACCAATCCATGGTCACGTCCCATTGAAAGTTTTCGTACCGTTGACAATGTTATTCAAATGTTAACATTTGTTGACAGAATCAAGTCTTTTTCCGACTTTAAGGGGAACATATTTAATTTACACTTGTGGTTACTGTAGTTAACTAGTTGATATGTAAGTTTGCATGGAAGCTTGGGACAACTAGCAAGTTGGCTAACGGTATCGTTCATGAGTGTTTTGTCAACTGTCTGAAGCCGCGAGTCAGACATTCAGCGATAATCTCTGGTCATTTTTATTTGGAAGTCGTTGAACATGTGATTTAATAAATTAACTTGTTTTATTACAGCAAACAAGTTAGACAGGAATGTGTCCGAAGTAAATTAGTATTTTTTGTTGTAATGTTTACAACTAATAAAGTCAATACTTTGATTCTGTCATTGCAACAAAAAACAATATAAAAATCTATCAAGGCACTCATCAGCCTTTGCCTGTAAAAAGAAAAGAAAAAAGGAATGAGAACCCTCTCTGCCTAAATGACCCACTCACTGGGTGTTGATACACAAACGAATCAATTTTTCTTTTGAAGGTATTTTTCTCTGATTTTTATATCAAACCAGACCAATGCATGATGACATTACATGCATCACTGGCTTAGTGGTAATGTAGTACTATACTCTTAAACAAATGTTTTTGGGGTTTCCCTTTACATGAACACTGCTGTAACAATCATGTGTTTAGTTATACTTTCTTCAATGTGAACCCCAGTGTCTTCACTTATGTCCCATTTAATAAAAAAAGCAAAACGGAGCTAAATATCTGAATTTTTCTCCAACGACAGTTGACTTTCTGGGTCTAGGAAGCCATTTTAAGTGTTACAGTGGGGGAAGGGCAGCCTCAAGTTTTAATAGTTGCTACATAATTACACATTTCACCGAGACATGCCCTCTGGTGGCAAGCATAATTCTTGGTACAGTAGACAGTAAGTTTTAATCGTTGTTCTTGTTTCAATGTAAATAAGTGGAGCAGTTCTGTTTATGAACAAAATGCAATAGATGGTATAGAATAGATGGTGTATAATACAGTATATACATGAGATAAGTAATGTGAGATATGTAAACATTATTAAAGTGGCATTAAAGTGACTAGTGTTCCATTTATTAAAGTGACTACTGATTTCAAGTCTGTAGGTAGGCAGCTGCCTCTCTGTGCTTGTGATGGCTGTTTAACAATCTGATGGCCTTGAAGATAGAAGCTGTTTTTCAATCTCTGTGCCAGCTTTGATGCACTTGTACTGACCTCGCCTTCTAGATGGGTGAACAGGCTGTGGCTCGGGTGGTTATTGTATGTGATGATATTTTTTACCTTCCTGTGGCATTAGTTGTTGTAGATGTCCTGGAGGGCAGGTAGTTTTCCCCCCGGTGATGCATTGTGCCCTGTGGTTGTGGGTGGTGCAGTTGCCGTACCAGGCGGTGATATAGCCTGACAGGATGCTCTTGATTGTGCACCTGTAAAAGTTAATGAGGGTTTTCGGTGACAAACCAAATTTCTTCAGCCTCCTGAGGTTGAAGAGGTGCTATTTGCGCCTTCTTCATCACACTGTCTGTGTGCGTGGACCATTTCAGTTTGTTGGTGATATGTACACCGTTTAAGTTTGCTCAGTGGTGTCAGCTAACCTAACTGTTTTGAGGCCAAGTGTGAGCTTCTCAAGTGTGGCTTTACAGCTGAGTTATGACAGACATTTTTAGGGTATTGTTTTATCTGGTGGTGAGTTAAGGATTTTTCAACCCTTGTAGAGTTTGTTTTAACAAATGTCATACCAGCAGATGGTCTGTCAGTGAGTGAATGTAGCCTAAATGTGTTGCTTTTTTGCATTTTGCAAGAATGCACAGGGCAAGTCATCCATCCAAGATAGCAAAAACTTAGACAACCCTAAGTTTAGGCTATAGTTATTTTTTTTTACATCTGTAAGCTTAAATGGCGGGTTTCAGGTTGGAAATAATGTTATTTTTCTCTCTGCGTTGTTGGGAAGGGCCCGGCCCGTAAGTAAGTATGTCACTGTTACATGCTGAACACACCGGCTGTGTTGCTAAAGAATTATACACATGTTATTCAATCAAGTCTTCCAAACTGCTTGTGCGCGTCAACAAGCGTCTTGGTTCTATTTTAGATGCCTGACGTGCTGCTAGTCAAATCAAATTTATTTATATAGCCCTTCGTACATCAGCTGATATCTCAAAGTGCTGTACAGAAACCCAGCTTAAAACCCCAAACACCAAGCAATGCAGGTGTAGAAGCACGGTGGCTAGGAAAAACTCCCTAGAAAGACCAGAACCTAGAAAGAAACCTAGAGAGGAACCAGGCTATGAGGGGATGGCCAGTCCTCTTCTGGCTGTGCCGGGTGGCGATTATAACAGAACATGGCCAAGATGTTCAAATATTCATAAATGACCAGCATGGTCAAATAATAATAATCACAATAGTAGTCCTTCCTCTCCCATCTCCTTATTGGTTTTTAGGAGCATATACCCACATGGGTGATTGAAAGATGAACGAGGTCCACGCTTCAGTCCAGTTGGTTGCAGTAATGCACTTTAAAGTTGGTTGCCAACCACCATATACAATTCACAGATGACTGAATTAGGAGAGATTACTAGAAACTAACTAGGTTTCCCCTTTTCTGTGGATTAATGGTCAAAGTAGAGAACACGTGACTTTGTGTGACTCAATGGGTCGATATTTGTCAAAGGTCCAGAAAAAAAGGACCTTGTACATTTCAGATAAAATAACAACTCAATGTTTCTTAAAACAAATAAGATAGCAACAGCTAGCTAAATGTCCATTAATGTTTCATGTGTTATGGTCTGTCCCCAAATTAATTTAGTTGGTTCAGAGTTTGTTTTGGTATTTCAACCAGCGTGTCCTGATCGCGTCTGGTGCGTATAGACAAATTCCACATGCACACATGCAGAGCTGGCTTGGTCATCATGTTAGTCTACACCTGTCAGATTTGATGTGATTGCAGTCAAGGGTTGATGAAACTGCAGATTTGGCCTACTGGGTGGCAGCAAAAAAGCAGCTTCAAACCCCCGTCTCTAAAGTATTCAGACTAGACTATTAGTCAGACTCTTTAAAAAAAAAAATATATATATATATTCCTACCAAAACCAGCATCTCAACCTAGATGCATTGCTGTGCATAGGGCTTCTTTATTTTTAGTCAGACTAGTTTATATTCGTATATACACTTGGTGTACAAATCATTAGGAACACCTGCTCTTTCCAGTACAGCATTCACCTGGTTAGTCTATGATCCCTTATTGATGTCACTGAAGGGGAGAAGAGCGGTTAAAGGAGGCGTGTTAAGCCTTGAGACAGTTGAGACATGGATTGTGTGTTTATGCGATTCAGAGGGTGAATGGGCAAGACAAAATATTTAAGTGTCTTTTGAACGGGTTATTGTAGTTGGTGTCAAGATATGCAAAGTTGTTGGGTTTTTCATGCTCAACAGTTTCTCATGTGCATCAGAAATGGTCCACCACCCAAAGGACATCCAGCTAACTTGACACAACTGTGGGAAGCGTTGTAGTCAACATGTGCCAGCATCCCTGTGGAACGCTTTTGACACCTTGTGGAGTCCATGCCTAGAGTAGTTGAGGCTGTTCTGAGGGCAAAAGGGTGGGATGAAACTCAATATTAAGAAGTTGTTTCTAATTATTTACCTTTATTTAACTAGGCAAGTCAGTTAAGAACAATTTCTTATTTTCAATGACGGCCTTGGAACAATGTTTTCTACACTGTGCATTTTAAGAACAATCTAGCCTTGTCAATTGGTTTTATGCTGCATACTGTAGGCTAGTCAAAGGATAGTAGTTTGAGGCCCTTACATCACCATTGGCAAGCTCTTGGTTAAACTTATAAGCCATCAGCTGCTTCATAAGGGCTTTTCCGGTCACAGCAAAACATATGCTGCTCATTGCTTCACGAGCTCACCAGCCCATGATGCAGCATTTGTTCCTTTGGACTCTGGATACAATAAAGTTGTATGACAGCATATCATGCAAGCTACATCATAAAGTCTAGGCCTACTACTTTATGTTCAAATGTGACATGTTGTCTCTGGCTAGATAAGGCTTGTTTGAGCTGTCTGTTTAGTGAAATGACAAGAACAATCAGGTGGGTTTGTTAAAGGGCAACTTTGCCATGTAACATTTGGGTTGTTATTATGAAGTATTTGATGTCCTACACAGTTTTAGTGTAATTGTGTGATTTCATGTCTATTGACTGATGAGTGATTAGCAAAACTGGAAATGGCTTATCTGTGACGTTTTCAAGTAGGATCCCTGAGGTGACTAATAAAATGAATTATGGCCAGTCGTTTTCAGCTATCTATCTACACTGCTCAAAAAATAAAGGGAACACTAAAATAACACGTCCTAGATCTGAATGAATGAAATATTCTTCTTAAATACTTTTCTCTTTACATAGTTGAATGTGCTGACAACAAAATCACACAAATTATCAATGGAAATACTGTAAGCACAACCCCCACCTGTGGACGTTGGGCCCTTATGGAGTCTGTTTCTGACCGTTTGAGCAGACACATGCACATTTGTGGCCTGCTGGAGGTCATTTTGCAGGGCTCTGGCAGTGCTCCTCCTGCTCCTTGCACAAAGGCGGAGGTGGCGGTCCTTCTGCTGGGTTGTTGTCCTCCTACGGCCTCCTCCACGTCTCCTGATGTACTGGCCTGTCTCCTGGTAGTGCCTCCATGCTCTGGACACTACGTTGACAGACACAGCAAACCTTCTTGCCACAGCTCGCATTGATGTCCCATCCTGGATGAGCTGCACTACCTGAGCCACTTGTGTTGGTTGTAGACTCCATTTCATGCTACCACTAGAGTGAAAGCACCGCCAGCATTCAAAAGTGACCAAAACATCAGCCAGGAAGCATAGGAACTGAGAAGTGGTCTGTGGTCACCACCTGCAGAACCACTCCTTTATTGGGGGTGTCTTGCTAATTGCCTATAATATCCACCTATTGTCTATTCCATTTGCACAACAGCATGTGAAATTTATTGTCAATCAGTGTTGCTTCCTAAGTGGACAGTTTGATTTCACAGAAGTGTGATTGACTTGGAGTTACATTGTGTTGTTTAAGTGTTCCCTTTATTTTTTTGAGCAGTGTATATAACTTGTCTAGTTTTCTGATCATATTGGAACTCCCTGCTGTATGTTTCTCTGGTTGTCTTTGTCTAATAACATTTGCTAATATTTTAAATAGATATTCAAAAACCTACAGTCAGCTTGCATCTGTAAAAGTTTGAGGGTCTTCTAAAACAAATTGCCATGAACTCTCAGCTACATTTAAGACGGCGTTACTTACATAATCGACTTAAAACTAAGATGGCTTTTATCAATATGTTAGTAAGAAAGAGCTTGGCGTTATTTGAAGGGTTAAGAATGATCTTACTTCCCCTTTACCATTTTGAAATGAGCCAATCTTAATTTTTTTTAAATCCATTGAATGTATAAGCATATTTTTATTTACCATTTTATTTAACCAGGAAGGGCTCATTGAGATTTGAAATCTCTTTTTCAAGAGCGTCCTGGACAAGATAGGCAGCACCAAGTCATTACACAATTACAGATGAACAACATGAAAAACTACAGGTCATCGAGTAAAAAAACATTCAATTCACAAGAGTATAAAAAAAAATCATAAAACGGCAAATTAAGAACATTGACAGGTCAGGGAATCAGCCTCAATCTTTCATCAATGATTTAAAAAACAATCGGGACAAGTTCTTCCAGTTTAAAAGTATTTGTTAAGGCGTTCCAAGCCAATGGCGCAGAGTACATAAAAACCCTTTTACCAAATTCTGTTCGGACATTTGGAACAGTTAGCAGGATAAAGTCCTGCGAACAATTGACTCTCCCAAACTGCTTCTGACTGTCCACCTTAATTTTTATACTTAAAGCATCGGAAATAGTATTTCCCAAGCTGTGTTAATGCATTTGCTCAAGTCATTAATGTCCACTTAGGCCTAGTGTTTCCATTCGGAGAGTGGCACACATCCTGCTGCGCTCAGTTGAGTGGTTTCCTCAGATTTCAGCCGTTGTCGTCTCTAACGGTTTTCCAGGAATTTCATTTTCAGGCTGCCTTGGCTTGACAATGAGCAATGGAGTGGGCAAAAACAAACAGAACTGGGATCAGGCTAAAGTTGACTAGGTGTCGGCTATAGGCCCTTTTCACGTACACGAGACACAGATGCAAGTGATTCTTGGTGGCAGTAAGAAGGCGGCAGGTAGCCTAGCGTTTAAGAGCGTTGGGCAAGTAACTCTAACGTTGCTGGTTTGAATCCCCGAACTGACGAGGTGAAAAATCCGATGTGCCCTTGAGCAAGGCACTCAACCTTAATTGCTCCTCTTAAGTCGCTCTGGATAGGAGAGTCTGCTAAATGACTAAAATGTCAAATATAAAGCCATCGCCATTTGCAGCCATTCAACAGCCTAGATTTACATTTTTGATACTTCTAAACAAAATAACTTTTTGGGGTTCTCATACGCTTACAATTATGTTTTGATTCTTGCTTGAACGTCGCTAAGATTATATTTGGTTGTGATCTTTGCAAAATAACTGTTTTGGATGCAGCAGCAGTTAGCTAGTATGCTAACGCTCACTGATATAGGCTGTAGCGAAAGCTAGCCAAAGAGCCATTTTACTGGTTGAAGTGTTTTTTAAAGTATAATGCGGTGGATTTGCAATGTTGACACAAACATATTAAGCAGGACATTCATAAGAGCCTTAAATTCCAATTATAATCCAAAATTAGTTTGAAACGCACTCATACGTAGAAGCTTTTTATATATAAGAACTCACCCTTCTGCCACCAACATGCACGCATCGCCCTTGTGCTGCAATGTTTCTAAGCACAGAAAGTGGTCTATTGGTCTAAAACTCTCATTGCATTCAATTAGCCTACTGGTCATAGACAATTATTTTTAAAAATCTGATTTGATAGGGCTATTTATTGGTTAGGGCCTTTGAATTAGGCTAGCTTCTGGTTTCTTCCACTCAAGTAGGTCTAGTTATTACCACCTCTACGCAGACGACACCATTCTGTATACTTCTGGCCCTTCTTTGGACACTGTTAACTAACATCCAGACGAGCTTCAATGCCATACGACTCTCCTTCCGTGGCCTCCAACTGCTCTTAAACGCAAATAAAAGTAAATGCATGCTATTCAACCGATCATTGCCCGCACCTACCCGCCCATCCAGCATCACTACTCTGGACGGATCTGACTTAGAATATGTGGATAACTACAAATACCTAGGTGTCTGGCTAGACTGTAAACTCTCCTTCCAGACTCACATTAAGCATCTCCAATCAAAGATTAAATCTAGAATCAGCTTCCTATTTCGCAACAAAGCTTCCTTCACTCGTGCTGCCAAACATACCCTCGTAAAACTGATCATCCTACCGATCCTTGACTTCATCATCTATAAAATAGCCTCCAACACTCTACTCAACAAACTGGATGTAGACTATCACAGTGCCATCTGTTTTGTCACCAAAGCCCCATATACTGCGACCTGTACGCTCTCGTTGGCTGGCCCTCGCTTCATACTCATCGCCAAACCCACTGGCTACAGGTTATCTACAAGTCTCTGCTAGGTAAAGCCCCGCCCTATCTCAGCTCACTGGTCACCATAGCAGCACCCACTCGTAGCACACGCTCCAGCAGGTATATCTCACTGGTCACCCCCAAAGCCATTTCCTCCTTTGGTCGCCTTTCCTTCCAGTTCTCTACTGCCACTGACTGGAACGAACTACAAAAATCACTGAAGCTGGAGACTCCCATCTCCCTCACTAGCTTTAAGAACCAGCTGTCAGAGCAGCTCACAGATCACTGCACCTGTTCATAGCCCATCTGTATACAGCCCATCTATCTACCTCATTCCCATACTGTTTTTATTTATTTAGCTCCTTTTGCACCACAGTATCTCTACTTGCACATCCATCTTTTGCACATCTACCATTCCAGTGTTTAATTGCCATATTGTAATTACTTCGCCACCATGGCCTATTTATTGCCTTAAAACCTGTTGTGACTAGGGGGCAGTATTTTCATTTTTGGAAAAAAAACGTTCCCGTTTTAAACAGGATATTTTGTCAGGACAAGATGCTAGAATATGCATATAATTGACAGCTTAGGATAGAAAACACTCTAAAGTTTCCAAAACTGTAAAAATATTGTCTGTGAGTATAACAGAACTGATGTTGCAGGCGAACGCCTGAGAAAAATCCAATCCGGAAGTGCCTCCTGTTTTGAAAGCGCTGCGTTCCAATGAGTCACTATTGAGCAGTGAATGGGATATCAACCAGATTACTCTTTCTCCGTATTCCCGAAGGTGTCTACAGCATTGTGACATAGTTTTACGCATTTATGTTGAAGAATACCCGTAAGCGGCTACATTGCGCAAGTGGTCACCTGATGCTCCCAGAGAGATTCTCGCGTAAAATACAGAGGTAGCCATTACTCCAATCGGTCCTACTGAAAAACTAATTGTCCCGATGGATATATTATCGAATAGATATTTGAAAAACACATTGAGGATTGATTATAAACAACGTTTGCCATGTTTCTGTTGGTATTATGGAGCTAATTTGGAATATTTTTCGCTGTTTTCGTGACTGCAATTTCCGGGTGATTTCTCAGCCAAATGTGAAGAACAAACGGAGCTATTTCGCCTACAAAAATATTATTTTTGGAAAAAAGGAACATTTGCTATCTAACTGGGAGTCTCGTGAGTGAAAACATCCGAAGCTCATCAAAGGTAAACTATTTAATTTGATTGCTTTTCTGATTTCCGTGACCAAGTTACCTGCTGCTAGCTGGACAAAATGCTATGAGATGACAGGGTGATAAACGAAAGGCTAAGCTGTGTCTCAATATATTTCATTCGTGATTTTCATGAATAGGAATATTTTCTAGGGATATTTATGTCTGTTGTGTTATGCTAATTAGTGTCAGGCGATGATTACACTCCCGCATGCGGGATGGGGAGTCACTAGAGGTTTTAACTCTCTTATTTGCACTCACTGTATATAGACTTTGTTTTTTCTTTTTTTCTACTGCATTATTGACTATGTTTTGTTCATTCCACGTGTAACTCTGTGTTGTTGTATGTGTCGAACTGCTATGCTTTATCTTGGCCAGGTCGCAGTTGCAAATGAGAACTTGTTCTCAATTAGCTTACCTGGTTAAATAAAGGTGAACATTTTTTTTTTTTACACTTCTGGATTTTAGGCCTATGTCGTCATATTGCTGATAAAAAAATGTCTGTCTTGGAAATGCCTGAAGTGTGTTTTGAGCAGGGCTGACCCATCTACTAGTAGATAATGGGCCCTACTTTAAACACATTGCTGCTAGTTTACCCAGTGCTCCAGGGCATAGTGGGGGAGGGAGTTTGTTGATGGGAAAACAGACTTTGGTTGGCTTTGGCATCCTCAGTCATGAAGACTTTGGTTGGCTTTGGCATCCTCAGTCATGACATCACAAAGAGGTGAGGCTCAATGGCATAACATATCCTTTTATGGAGCTAAATGGACTGTTCCATTTTCCAGGAAGAGGTTGCTTTTCTCTTAACTGTTGACACTTTCCATATTTTTCCTCCTAAAGTGTAGGCTAAGACATTCACTAATGTGATTGTTCCACTATTTTAGACCCAGGTGTATGTTTTGCTCCCGTCTATTCATCTTCCTTTGATTGTCTTTTTACTCTATTGATTTTGTTTAGATTAGATGAATTAGTTTAGAAGGGCTGTGTTTTTTCTTCTGGTCTACTGCTGGGCTTGTGATGTAAAGGCACACTTGATGATCCTGTCCTAGCACAGTGATAGGCATGTCATTCCATCTTGTAAGAATTATTCTCTGTTCAAATTATTTCCTTAATTAACACAAAGACCCGTAACCTCTTGTCAGTACTATTTTGCGTTACTGCATTACAACTCATTTATCCCAATTTGATATATATATATATATATATATATATATACATACATACACTCAAACGCCTACAAGAGTGTATGACACATTGTGCACTCATGCAGACACAACCCCCCCCCCCCCCCCATCTCTCTCACACACAGAGCCTCCTTTCAACTTCACCTATTGTCCCCTGCCTTTGGCACACCCGCTGTTCGGCAGGGTGGTATCTCCCGTGAACTAGCAGTAACCTCCCTCTCCCGGAGTCAGATTTATCTCTACTCCAAGGAATTACTGTAATGTCCGCTGTAGATCAGGAAACCCAGTTTTGAGAACGTCTCCTCGTTAAAGGAATACTACCAGAGAGCAGACTGGCAGAGCATGACAACACTTCTGAATCCCCTGGAGTTTCACTGAATCCCCTTTCTAATGTTTCAGTGGTTTGCGCCCTGTTGCCTCTGTCAGGGTAAGCAACACAACTAGTTGGTTTCTCTTGTTGGTTTTCCGTCTACATTTCCTGTGAAGAGTTTGTCTAGCTGTTGTGCTAGTCAGACTGTCACCAAACTTCATTATCAAATTGTGATAGTTGGCGATATGAAGGGTGGAATTGTCAGTTTCTCAAAGAAGCATGGCCCTAAACTCATGGTCTTCAGACACCTGTTAGTGTATCGGTTTGTCATATAGAAGTGAGTTCAGGAAGCCTTATTACCAGTACAGTAGGTCTTCTTTGGTAACACAGCTTATTTTTATTTTTTTAATCAGTACTAAAATATGAGTAAAAGGAACCTTTTCAAGGTAACACATTACACACAGGTATAGTCTTTCATGTTTGGTAGCCGTGTCTTCAGTATTAGTAATATATACTGAACAAAAATATAAGCGCAACATGCAACAATTTTAAAGATTTTGCTGTGTTACAGTTCATATAAGGAAATCGGTCAATTGAAATGAATTCATTAGGTCCTAATCTTCACATGACTAGGAACACCGATACCTTAAAAAAAAGGTATGTATAAAACCAGTCAGTATCTGGCGTAACCACAATTTGCCTTATGTAGGGAGACTCATCTCTGTCGCGTAGAGTTGATCAGGATTTTGATTGTGGCCTGTGGAATGTTGTCCAACTCCTCTTCAATGGCTGTGCGAAGTTGCTGGATATTGGCAGGAACTGGAACACGCTGTTGTAAATGTTGAGCTTGAACACTCCAAACATGCTCAATGGGTGTAATGTCTGAGTATGCAGGCCATGGAAGAACTGGGACATGTTCAGCTTCCAGGAATTGTGTACAGAACCAGAATTGTGACATGGTCCCGTGCGTTATCATGGTGAAACATGAGGTGATTGCGGCAGATGAAGGGCACGACAATGGACCTCAGGATCTTGCTACGGTATCTCTGTGCATTCATATTGCCATCGATAAAATAAAATAGTGTTCGTGGTCTCTAGCTTTTGCCTGCCCATACCATAACCCCACCACCACCATGGGGCACTCTGTTCATAACGTTGACATCAGAAAACTGCTCACCCACACGATGCCATACATGTGGTCCGCGGTTGTTAGGCCGGTTGGATGTACTGCCAAATAATCTAAAACCACGTTGGAGGCGGCTTATGGTAGAGAAATTAACATTAAATTCTCTGGCAACAGCTCCGGTGGACATTCCTGCAGTCAGCATCCCAATTGCACGCTCCCTCAAAACTTGAGACATCTGTGGTGTTGTGTGACAAAACGGCACATTTTAAAGTAACCGTTTATTGTCCCCAGCACAAGGTGCACCTGTGTAATGATCATGCTGTTTAATCAGCTTCTTGATATGCTACACCTGTCAGGTGGATGGAATATCTTGGCAAAGGAGAAATGCTTACTAACAGGGATGTAAACACGTGTGCCTGTAATTTGAGAGAAAAAAGCTTTTTGTGCTTATGGAACATTTCTGGGATGTTTTATTTCAGCCCATGAGACATGGGACCAACACTTTACATGTTGTGTTTTTTGTATTTTTGTTCAGTATAGATCAGATTAAGCTGGTCCCACGTATTGCTAGTGTGTTGTTTAGTGGAGGAGGCTGAGGGGAGGACGGCTCATAATAATGGCTGGAATGGAGTCAACGGACTGGTATCAACCACATGGAAACTATGTTTTTGATGTGTTTTATACCATTCCATTGACTCCATTCCAGCCATTACTATGAGCTGTCCTCCCCTCAGCAGCCTCTACTGGCCCCGTTTCAATTTAAAGGAAAATCCACTCAAACTATATTTCTGTTTTTGTTTCATTGTTGATACGGTCCCAATGTGTTTGGCATGTCAGCAGTGAAGTTTTCAAGATATTAGACTTTCAAGAAGCGAAGTGTCACTTGCCACATCATCATGAGGTGGCAAGTGACACTGCTTTTTGAAAGTCCAATATCTTGAAACTTGACAACTGACATGCTAAACATAAGTCAAAGTTAAGTGTAAGGCCTCATTCCAGTGTCATGTATTTTATTGGCTTGTTGATTATTATAGTATTTAATTTATTTTTTATTTAATCTTTAACTAGGCAAGTCAGTTAAGAAAAAATGACGGCCTACCAAAAGGCGTCCTGCGGGGATGGGGGCTGAGATTAAACACACATCACGACGAGAGACCCCACAACACTACGTAGAGACCTAAGACAACAACAGCATGGCAGCAGCACAAAACATGGTACAAACATTATTGGGAACAGAAAAAAGCAAGAAGCTAGAGACAACAATACATTACGTGAAGCAGCCACGACTGTCATTAAGAGTGTCCGTGATTTTAGTCTTCGAATGAAGAGATTGATATAAAACTGTCTAGTTTGAGTGTTTGTTGCAGCTCATTCCAGTCGCTAGCTGCAGTGAACTGAAGAGGAGCGACCCAGGGATGTGTGTGCTTTGTGGACCTTTAACAGAATGTGACTGGCAGAACGGGTGTTGTATGTGGAGGATGAGGGCTGCAGTAGATATCTCAGATCTGGAGGAGTGAGGCCTAAGAGGGTTTTTATAAACAACCACTGGGTCTTGCGACTGGTATACAGAGATGACCAGTTTACAGAGGAGTATAGAGTTCAGTGATGTGTCCTATAAGGAGCATTGATGGCAAATCTGATGGCCAAATGGTAAAGAACATCTAGCCGCTCGAGAGCACCCTGACCTGCCGATCTATAAATGACATATCTGTAATCGAGCATGGGTAGGATGGTCATCTGAATCAGGGTTAGTTTGACAGCTGGGGTGAATGAGGAGTGATCACGATAGAGGAAACCAAGTCTAGATTTAACCTTAGCCTGCAGCTTTGATATGTGCTGAGAGAAGGGCAGTGTACCATCTAGCCATACTCCCAAGTACTTGTATGAGGTGACTACCTCAGGCTCTAAACCCTCAGAGGTAGTAATCACACCTGTGATTACTACCGCTGAGGGGCATTCTTCTTACCAAACAGCATGATCTTTGTTTTGGAGGTGTCCAGAACAAGGTTAAGGCCAGAGTTTTTACTGAGGGCCAGGACATTTGTATATCTGATCAGTCAGCTTTGTCCCACTGAGTAAATGAGTAGTATGCATCTATAAATACTAATGACAGCATTCCCTCATCATTTTCTGAATCCTTTTCTGAATCATTTTAGTTAGGCAACACCTGCTCCTTATCTGAAGGTCTTTGGGAAAACGTTGGTAGGTTTTTATTGACCTATCTCCTGTTCCTCATTATTCGGACCATACGCTAAAAGGCCACGTGATGGGGTCCAATGTGTTGATGATACTGAATGGTATACATTTTGTTTTAATGGTGGCCATTGTAAAGAAGCAGTTTAATGACTGTACCAGTTATGACTTTTGACACTTCCCGTTCCTGACATGTATGGTTAATGGAAGGTATAAAACCATCTGCTTTCAGTGATGACTCAACCCTGTAGCGTATAGTGTATTGAGCAGTCAGGGAATTGCCATAGGCCTTATGTAGCCTAGTCTAACCAGGAAACAGTTAAACAGCACACGTGCTGTGTTTTGAGTGGAGGTGGGGGACAGGGTAATCTTACTGTCATCACTCCCTAAATCATTGTTCTGCTCTTCACTGCAACAGAGAGGCCAGGGTAGGCCTGCGTATGTCAAAGTGTGGGCATATTTTTGGGAAACTACAAACAAACCTTAAAGTTAACTTCATGGAGATCTCTAATAGATCCCACTGTTCAGGTGATACCTGCCACACCTTATCTCTCGTGGAAGGATTTTTTTCGAACTCAGGATTAGAATGTGTACACATTTTCCCTGGGATTCTTGCAGTGATGATTTACCAGCCGTTAGTAGAAATTATATTGATGTTCCTGTTGGCAGAATGTCTTTTGGCCACATACATTGTAGATTTTTTTTTTTTCATTTAGCAGACGCTCTTATCCAAAGCGATTAGGGTTAAGTGCCTTGCTCAAGGGCACATCAACAGACCTTTCGGTTACTGGCCCAATGCTCTTAACCGCAAGGCTACCTGCTGCGTATAAAGGCCAAAAGCTTGTTTTCACATGCCATCAGAAATATTATCTACTATACTGCTATAGATGAAGACAAATGACGAACAACATGAAATTATGATTTGTTGTATATTTTTATTGGCTTGATATATTGGAGGGTGGGTTATGTACTGTAGAAAATTGAAGTGGGTAGTTAAGAAGCAGTGTACGCAGATAGCCTAGCTGTTCAAATGCTAATTTCATTAATTCTATTGACTTAACTGTGTTATCTCTGTCCCACAGTTGTTCCAACATATACCATAACAAATGGTATCATTTTGATCACCATGAATCATTGTAATAACTCTATAGACTTGTTTAGATGTTCTAGTCCCCTTTTAAGCCATTTGGAACATGCCCTTCCCCTAAGTTGTTGTGTCAGTATTTCTGTGTGTACTCTGCAGTGTCACTTGGTGTTTTTTCATGTAGACAGAAGTATTTGGAAGCTGCCATTTTCTCTTCTCCACGCTTAGTGACTGTGTCTCTGTTAGCAACATGAACCGTGAAGACCGGAATGTGCTCCGTATGAAAGAAAGAGAAAGGCGAAATCAAGAAATCCAGCAGGGAGGAGAGGCCTTTCCAGCTCACTCCCCTCTCTTTCCTGAACCTTATAAAGTTGTAAGTTTATTTTGTTATTCATTTTGTTTTGCTTCTGTCATTTAGTTAACTATTGGAGTTCAGACTTTTTGTTTCTCCTATAGTCTAAGTATTCGCTTTATTCTAAGATTGATTTGCAGGATTCATTGATTGACAACTCTTTTTAAAACAGAGAAGACCCTACTTGTTTTTATATCTGAACAGTGGCAGGGAGAGAGTGAGGTAAGTGCATTGTTTGGGGGAACTGCATCATCTGCAGGTAATGTGGGCCCAGGGCTGTTGCTTGCTTGCTCAGGGGGAATTTAAGGCCCAGGCCTCGCTGGCTGAGGTGTCCTGCCCTCGCTGGCTGAGGTGTCCTGCCCTCGCTGGCTGAGGTGTCCTGCCCTCGCTGGCTGAGGTGTCCTGCCCTCGCTGGCTGAGGTGTCCTGCCCTCGCTGGCTGAGGTGTCGCTGGCTGAGCCCTCCTGCCCTCGCTGGCTGAGGCCCTTTTAGTTCGTCTTTCCTTCCTTACTCCTCCTCACAAAAGAGCCTGAGGTAAGTGCATAACCCCCTAGCCCCTTTTGTCCCATCAAATTGCTAGGTCATTGTGGGCAATAAACAGTCCACATGTAAAGGGGACCTGCATACTGATATCTGTAGGATGCGTGTATGGCACAGTGCCCTATCATATCGCGGTTCAGTAGTAGACCAAACACTTATTGATGTTGATGCTTACCTGGCCTCTGTAGTCAACTAAACCACTGGTTCCCAACCTTTTTCGGTTACTGTACCACCAACTTAATTTTTGTTCTGTCCATAGTACCCCTGAAGAACCCCCCCCCCATGTGCATTTTGACCAGTAAGCCTATGGTGTCATGATTCTTCTCAACTATCCCCAGGGGACCTAGTACCCCTGGTTGGGAACTACTGAACTAAACAACAGTAACGTTGGTTTAGGGATGCACGTTCACCATGTGCACTGATGTGGGCCAGAGCTCTCAACCCGCCAACTCAATTATTTCAGCCTCTGGCTGAGTCTAATCTTTGCCACTAACCAGATTTAAACAGAGATTAGTGGCTCCTCTCTTAGCTAGAGGACCCATGAAGGACGGCTTGGAATGCATCCTGACAGGTAGCAAATGGAAAGGTGAGTCCTACCTGGAAAGCCAAGTCTTTTGCCCCCACATAGTGAAAGGTAAGCAGCTGATTTGCCGATTTAAGAATAGGACCCAGGGAAGTGGCTCTCCCACCGTCATCCGTAGACAACCATGGCAGCCGTGTTGTGTTCAGCAGTTTTTAGAGCCCTGGGTTCACTGTTTACCCATGCCGTTACAAAATGAAGCATGTAATGTAGAAATGGGAAACATCAACTGGCTAACTTAAACTCCCATCTTCTCATCTGGGCAGTAGAATGCCGCTTTGTGATATTTTCTAGAGAGTTAAGTGACATGAGTCGTGACCAGTAGTATTCATGGTCAAGTAAAAATAGTTTACTTTGCCCTCCTCTAAATTCCATGGCTCTTACTTTAAAGATCCATTTAACAAAGCTGCCATTGAACTTACATTTGACATTTTTACACTGCTAGAACAGATGCAGCTCAGCTTTCCCCAGTCAGAAGAAAAATGCTGATCTTAAATGTCATTGTAGAATGACTTTAGGCCTGTTGCTTTTCTCTTTGAAGTATATTGCTCTCTGATGATATCATTTTTGAAGTGATCTCCTGAGCACTTTGTAAATGTCGTTTTAAAACTGGTGCATGAATTGTAAAAGATAAGGTTAGATGTGACCTTTTTTGCTTTCTTGTTTGCTACCAAAAGCCCTTCTATCAAAGTGTAGGCCTTGCATGGTGGCACACTTAAGCATTGTACACAAACAACATATTGCAAGGCAACCCCCAATCACTAGTGTGAATGGGATCTTTTCTCCTTTCCTCACAAGTGCTGTCTTTCCATCCATGTCAGACAAGCTCTGTGTAGCACGTGTTCTTACATTTCCTGTTACAGATATTGGCTTGTGTTTCTCACCCCACAGCTTGTATGTGTCAGAAAGAATTGGTTTGGGGCCCCCATATGAAATTGGATATGCGCCACACTCTGTGGTTTACCTCTTGTCATCTGTAGTGGGAGTGATTGATTAACCTCTAGTGTAGCCATGGAAAGGCCTTATCTCTCTATGCAGATGGACACCAATGGTCGTGAGGCGGCTGAATAAGCCAATCATCCCTTGTTTGATTAGTTGATAGGGCTCTCTTCAATATTGATTAAGCTTTTAGAGGGCTAATAGTTTATGTTTAAAGAAACATTGAAGGATCTCTTGCCTCAAAAGAAAAAAAGGGTTATTCGTAATTTGTTTTGCCACAATAAATACGTTTGGGTAGCATATTTCATTCATGTGCAGTGCCTTCGGAAAGTATTCAAAACCCTTGACTTTTTCCACATTTTGTTAAAGCCTTATTCTAAAATGTATTAAATAAAAATAAATCCTCAGCAATCTACACTCATCCCTCTTAATGACAAAGCAAAAAGAGTTTATTAGAAATTTTTGCAAATGTATTAAAAATTAAAAACAGATTCTTTATTTGCATAACTATTCAGACCCTTTGAATGAGACTCAAAATTGAGCTCTGGTGCACCCTATTTCCATTGATCATCAAATCAAATGTATTTATATAGCCTTACATCTTTGAGATGTTTCTACAACTTGATTGGAGTCCCAGATCTGGGGAAGAGTACCAAAAAATGTCTGCAGCATTGAAGGTCCCCAAGAACACAGTGGCCTCCATTCTTAAATGGAAGAAGTTTGGAACCACCAAGACACTTCCTAGAGCTGAGCAGTCTGGGGAGAAGGGCCTTAGTGAGAGGTGACCAAGAACCTGATGGTCACTCTGACAGAGCTCTAGAGTTCCTCTGCAGAGATTGGAGAACCTTCCAGAAGGACAACCATCTCTCCTGCACTCCGCCAATCAGGCCTTTATGGTAGTGGCCAGACGAAAGCCATTCTTCAGTAAAAAGGCACCTGACAGCCCGCTTGGAGTTTGCCAAAAGGCACCTAAAGACTTGCAGACCATGAGAAACAAGATTCTCTGGTCTGATGAAACCAACATGGAGCTATTTGGCCTGAATGCCAAGCGTCACGTCTGGAGGAAACCTGACACCACCCCTACGGTGGAGCATGATGGTGGCAGCATCATGTTGTGGGGATGTTTTTCAGCAGCAGGGAGGCAAAGATGAACGAAGCAAGATCCTTGGTGATAACCTGCTCCAGAGCGCACAATATCTGACTGGGGCGAAGGTTCACCTTTCAACAGAACAATGACCCTAAGCACACAGCCAAGGCAACTCAGGAGAGGCTTCGGGACAAGCCTCAATGTCCTTGAGCGGCCCAGCCAGAGCCCAAACTTGACCCGATCGAACGTCTCTGAAGAGACCTGAAAATAGCTGTCTAGCAACACTCCCCATCCAACTTGACAGAGCTTGAGAGGATCTTCAGAGAAGAATGGGAGACACTTGCCAAATACAGGTGTGCTAAGCTTATAGCGTCATACCCAAGAAGCCTCGTGGCTATAAACGCTGCCAAAGGTACTTCAACAAAGTACTGAGTAAAGGGTCTGAATACTTAGGTAAATGTGATATTTTTATATAAATTAGCAAAAAACTATTCTAAACCTGTTTTTGCTTTGTCATTACTGGGTGTTGTGTGTGTAGCTTGATGAGGAGAAAGAACAAATTAATTTTAGAAAACATTTTAGAATAAGGCTGTAATCTAACAAACTGTGGAAAAGTCAAAGGGTCTGAATACTTTCCAAATGCACTGTATTTGACTACGTAAATTAATTCAAGGCCTTAACTGCTGTCCTGAAGGTGATCCTCTCTCTTTCTCTCTCTCTGTTTTTGTCTGTGCAGTCCAGCAAAGAAGATAAACTGTCCAGTCGTATCCAGAGTATGCTTGGAAACTACGACGAGATGAAGGAACCTATCGGAGACACAATTCCAAAACTCGGTGGCAAACCCTCAGGCTCATCCTCCGAGGAGAAGTCGGGCCAGTCTCTATTTGGGGAGCAGCGAGGCAGTGGCCAGAACAGTAAATGGACTCCAGTAGGCCCAGCGGCCAGCACCTCGTCCTCCCAGTCCTCCAAGAGATCCAGCCTCCAGGGCAGCCACAGCGGTAGCAGGAGTAGCCAAAGACACGAGCGGGAACACAAGAAGTCTAGTAAGCATGGCTCAGAACACTCCAAGTCCCACACGTCCAGCCCAGCCAAGGGCTCCCTGAGCTCCAGTCACTCCCGTTCACTGGGCGCTGAGCACCACGGCAAAGAGCGCTACCGCTCCAAGTCCCCGCGCGAGCGCGAGGCCAACTGGGACTCCCCATCGCGTGTGCACACGTCCTTCCCCAGCGGCCCGCACTCCAGCCAGGCCTTCCCCCCTTCGCTTATGTCCAAGCCCAGCTCCATGCTACAGAAGCCCACAGCCTATGTGCGCCCCATGGATGGCCAGGAGACGGTGGAGCCCAAGACCTCGTCAGAGATGTACAGCGGCCAGTCCCACAGCAGCACCATGGGGAGATGAAGTCTAACGGCAAGGCCTCGCTCTCCAAGCTCAAGATCCCCTCGCAGCCTGTTGAGGTAAAAACACAGAACTAGACTGAGTCGAAAATTCTACAGAATAAAACTTGTTTATTTACAATGTAATTATGTTAGCATGCCACGTAATAATTTACAAGATGAAAGATGACACACTAACAGTTGTTGTTTTACAAGCCATTTTTTAAAATTTTTCTTACAGTGGTATGATCTTTGTTATTTGTAGGGTCCCATGACTGGGGATGCTAATTGTGTTGATGAGATTTTAAAGGTAAGTATGTTTTTCAGATGATAACATGTATTGTAAGAAATGCAAGTTTTTTTCACCCAGTCATTAAGGTCTTCACTTTTACCTTCTCTATTTTTACCTCCAGGAAATGACTCAGTCCTGGCCCCCTCCTTTGACAGCCATCCACACCCCCTGTAAAACGGAGCCTTCAAAGTTTTCATTCCCTTCCAAGGTCAGACTGCAGAGCAGGCCTTAGTGACGTACAGAGGTTGAGGATTATTCAAATATGAGAATTTCCATCTCTTGCAAAGATCTGAATTCAGCCGGCACTATTTTTGCCCTAGTCATTGGTACAATAAGTCAAATCTATTTTTTCATGGATTTCTTTTGGGCGAGGGGGGGGTGTATATTGGAATGCTCTATATATATAAATGGTAAATAGTTTAACACTATAGCACAATCAATAAACAGCTGTTTTGTAATATAACTGAGCAGTGTAGTTTATTGGACTTATAATGTCTCTGTATAATCTAAACATTTCTTGACCATGTCTCACATTTAGGACACCCAGCATGCAAGTTTTCCAGGCGCACACAGTAAGTATTGCCCAGGACTTTACATACAAAATAAGTCTCTCGCATCTTGAACCTCTGGATACAGGTTGATTTCACCATTGTTGTAATACTCAAGAGTTCACATCTCACCCTTCCTCACCTCCAGAGAGACAAACCAAAACGTTGAGCAGCCACCAGTCCAAGGCAGCACCATGCGATGGGGATCAGGCCAAGTGAGTGTCCCTCCCCCTTCTCCCTGAACATTATGGTTAGCTGCCAGCTGCTTAATGATCCAGACAGGTGACAGTTTCTCCCTCCAAGCACTTTGTCTTTTCATGCCTTTGACATAGCATTGAGGGACACAGAATAGGCGCCTTATTGCTTAGTTCTCCCAATAGTTGTTTGTGTGATTAAGAAGCCATACTTGGTGTTAATGTGTAACATACACGGCATTGTAATGTTCCAGTAATGTTCTGCTGGAGGATGACCTGAAGCTCAGCAGTGATGAGGACAGTGATGGAGAACATGACTCGGCCAAAAACGCTTCCAGAAACGCATCGGCAAGGTAGTGGCTTCTCAGACTGAGACCCATTGGAGCTCCCATTGTTGATATGATTCTCCCCACTCAAAACTGAAAATGCTAGAAGAATAGCTAACTATTTTAATGTGTAACTACTAACTGATGATGCCTTCACAAGAACAGCCCTAGCTTGCTGTCCACTAACTAACTGCGTGTTTCTGTCCCACAGTAACAACAGTAATAACAGCGAAGGAGCAGAGCACTCGCGGGACGACTCGAGCAGTCACAGTGGCTCAGAGAGCAGCTCTGGGTCAGACAGTGAGAGCGAGAGCAGTTCCACGGACAGCGAGGCCAATGAGCCACCTCGCCCTGCATCACCAGAGGTAAGCCTGCTCAGACCCTTAACTACTCTCTTCCCTTTGACCTATCATTGTTAATAATAATAACCAATGACAATTGTTCCTGCTCAGTACAATTATCTTCTTGCAGCTGACCTGTTGAGGAGTGCAGAATATGCTTTTGTAGATCCCAGTCTTATCTCCACACTTCTCCTCACAGCCTGAACCAGCCACCGCCAATAAATGGCAGTTGGACAACTGGTTCAAGAAAGCTAAGCAGTTCTCTCCGGCCTCCCCAGTGGACAATAATGTACCCACCAAGTACAAAAAGGAGGGGCGGGACCAGAGCTCAGGCCGGGGATACAGCGGGCAGGGAGGGTCTAAGGACTCAGGGGTGCCCACACCTAGCAGAGACCTAAGAGCAGCACAGAAGGGTTCAGAGAGCGGCCGTGGCCGGCAGAAATCCCCGGCTCAGAGCGAGGGTGGCGCAGGCCAGCGCAGGACGGTGGGTAAAAAACAGCCCAAAAAGTCTGAGAAGCCCCCTGTGGTGGAGGAGCCTAAAGGGGGGCTAAGGGTGGAGAGTGAACCTGCTCCAGAGATCCCTCCCCATCGGCCCAAAGCCGCCACTAAAGGCTCCCGCAAACCCAACATCAAGAAGGAGCCCAAGTCCTCGCCCAGACCGGCTGTTGACAAGCGCAAGAGCAAGGCGCCCATCAAGAAGTCCAGGAAGTTTGTGGACACGGACTCTTCCTCCTCAGAATCAGAGGAGAACGACAGCATTCCCTCGTTGTCGCAGACCCCCAAGTACACAGAGAGCATCAGGACTCCAGTGTGTGTGTTCTCGCCTATGGAAGAGAAAGAGCTGCTCTCTCCTCTCAGCGACCCAGACGACCGCTTCCCCGTCAGGCAGCAGCAGGGGCTCATGGTGAAGATTGACTTGACCCTGCTCTCCCGTGTCCCCGGACGGCCTTACAAAGACCTAGTAGAGCCCAAAGTAGAGAGGGACTGCTCCGTGGACAGAGACAGCAAGGACTTCCAGAAGCTGCCCTCTGAGAGGATCTCCAGTAAGGGCAAGAGGAAACACAAGGTTTGTCCTGCCACAGCACACCGCTATTCATGTCATGTTTGGACTTGACTTTGGTTTACTATGCAAATTGGTGAAAAAGATTGCTATGACAGGGTACGTTAAGCTTGAATGTCAATTACTTTTGGCCGTCTTCCTGCAGTTTATAAGCTGCAGTTTGAAGAGTGATGTGATATTACATGTTCAGCTGATACCCAGTCTAGTACCATATCTATCTATTTTACAGCCTTTCAAATGCAACCACAATAAATCATCCTTTCCTCTCCTCTGTTAATCAACTTAGAATGAAGACGAGAACACCAAGTCTGATAGCAAGAAGTCCAGACTTGAAGACAAATCCTCATCTCACCACAAGACCAGCAGCAAAGAGTGAGTATTTTCATTCAAACAAAACATCACGTTGTTCACTTTTAAACTCCCAACATTGTGAACATTGAATGGTATCATTGATAAACACCCACACCAGGTCTAAGAGGGTCATGGACGCCAAGGTGAAGGAGGAGCCGGTGCCCTCTCCCTCCATATCAGGGTCAGGAGGGCTGCAGAGGACGCCCAAGGCAGAGCATCAGAGCCGCAAGCGGACGGTCAGCCAGTCATCCACCTCCCTGTCCAGCGGGGCCAGCAGCGGCAAGGAGGGAGGCCACAGCACCAAGAGCAGCTCCACTTCCAAACACACAAAAGGCGGGGACAAGCAGGCCAGGAGCACCCGGGAGGGAAAGGTCTGTGTGTGTCAGTCTAGTCTAGCTGTCTGTCCCACTGTCTGGCTCTACTAGACACCATTTTATACAAACGTGCGTACATGTCACTGGAGTGCCCGTTACCAGCTGAACTGAGTATTAAGCTGGCTCAAATCTCGCACAAAATGTCCACCCACTGCCATGCCCTCCAAATACATTTGGGAAGGACACAAATATGACATTTGTAGCTCACCACTTTCACCACGGCATGATTTGTTATATGGTCATATAAAATATCCCTTATAGGATTATAAACTTTTTTTGTTGTCTCTGCAGGAGAAATCCTCAAAGGGCTCTGATAACCAGGTTGCTGTGCCACCACTCTCCTCGGACGGCTCAAAGTCCCTGAGGTCAAAATTGGTGTTTGAGGACAGGTAAGAAGAGCCGCCTCCTCTCCACTGTGGATAACCTGCTGTTAGCCAGTGTGTAGAGCTGTAGTTATAGGGTTGCCTTTGATGTGAAGCCCCTGGGATGTGCCTGTGTAAATAAAACAGGCTGCTTAACATGGCCTAGTATCTTCACCCCCCCCTGCCTATATATTGCTGTGTAGTTCGTAGAGTCTATTGGAATAGTTAGGGGGGGAAAAGTACTTAATTTTTCGAAGTACAGGAAATAATTGCAAAAGCTGACGGGCGAACCTGTTTTGTTTCAGGATTCACTCTGCCGATCACTACTTACAAGAGGCCAAGAAACTGAAACACAACGCAGATGCTCTGGTAAGAAATTATTTCATACGTATACAGTATGTTAGCTGTTATGTGAAACCAAGAGTATGCTTACTGTTTTTCCACGAAAAGCTTGGGAATTTAGTCATTTTGCACACGCTCTGAAATCGGAACAGTTACAATGGTTTTACTGTGTAGTGCTTTTACATCATCTTATTGGCTCCTCTGGCTACTGAAAGTGGAGCAGCTAGAGTAGTTATAATGGTCTACACTTGGTATCAATAGTGCACCCTGGGGATTATCATCAGATGCCTAAGTGCATCTCACTGCCCTTATTGGGGGACTGGATGCGGTCTCGTCCTATTCTACACTATCCAGGGAACCTGTTAAACATTTTTGAAATCTACATAATGATATTTCAAGACAACCAACATTTTAATTTCATCACAAGCACTGGTCATGAAGCATTCCCCTTGCTACGAACTGTCCCAAATTCGTGTGAGAGAGAATCAGTTGCTTAAGAGACCGTTTTCATAAGGTGTGGTGTTCCTGTGTGCAGATGGACCGGTTTGAGAAGGCTGTGTACTACCTGGATGCTGTGGTGTCCTTTATCGAGTGTGGAAATGCACTGGAGAAGAGTGCCCAGGAGGCTAAGTCCCCCTTCCCCATGTATGCCGAGACCGTGGAGCTCATCAAGTAAGAACAAACTTCTCTACAACATGTTTTAACAACATCATTTCAGTATCAAATAGCAAATATCTTCATGGTAGCAATTACATTTCATAGACACCATAGACCCAGCATTGCATAAATGGACAAATTATTCACAGAATTTACAGTATTACATTATTATTATGAAACCTTAGAATGCTGGGAACTGGTCTTTAAGGTCTCTCGTTGTGTGTGTGTTTTCAGGTACACTATGAAGTTAAAGAGCTACATGGCCCCAGACGCTACGTCAGCAGACAAACGGCTAGCTGTGTTGTGGTAGGTGTCCTGACTCATAGCTTGATAGATTCCATTTAGAGTGTCTGGACTGGAGCGTCGATGTTCCCCTGCTCATTGAGTCACTGTTTATGCTCATTCATCCATCTCTCCCTGCCACTCCAGCTTGCGTTGCCAGTCCCTCCTCTACCTGCGACTGTTCAAGCTGAGAAAAGAGAGTGCACTGAAATACTCTAAAACACTCACAGAGCATCTGAAGGTAATTTATTTTCCTTGGTGCAAGTTCATAGGAATTGTGATATTGTCACTTGAAATGTGTGTTCCTTGAATGAAGTGTTGTATGGATGAGCAGAATGATAGTCAATTTGCATTGCTTATATTTATTTGTTTAACAAATGGCAAATGTTTGTTCTGCATTTCAATTTGTTTTTCAGAATTCCTTGAGCAACACCCAAGCTCCCTCTCCTGGAATGGGAAGGTAAGACATTTCATTAGTTGTATGCTGTCTTGAGACTAACAGTCTTCTTAAATGTATTTCACTTGTCAATTAATGGTCTAGACGTTATGCTGAATCATCTCGTTTTGAGCGGTTGCGATTCCCCCGCTTACCAGCCATCTATCTCTCTCTGTCTCCCAGTAAAGCGGCAGGCATGCCCTCGCCAGTCTCTCCCAAGCTGTCCCCAGGTAGTGCTGGTAGCTACTCGTCAGGCACATCCAGCGGCAGCTCCTCTGTAACAATCCCCCAGCGCATCCACCAGATGGCTGCCAGCTACGTCCAGGTCACCTCCAACTTCCTGTTTGCCACTGAGGTGTGGGACCAAGCAGAGCAGCTGTCTAAAGAGCAGAAAGGTACCTGACTCGTTTGCTCTCTTCCTGCGGGGGGGGGGGAGATGTATATGGGGGTGTTAGTCCAACTTCCAAGGTATGAATATCCTATCTACTGCTTGTTTAAGATGTTATATTAGGCTCCAGGATGAATCCATAATCTAAATGAAACTAGCTCTGGACGTGTTGACCTGGCAAGCCATTCCTGGGCTAGAGGTCTCTTAAGTGTTTACCATGCTCACGTGTTATGTTATGTCTCCTGTCGGTTTTGTAGAGTTCTTTGCGGAGTTGGACAAGGTGATGGGCCCTTTGATCTTCAACACCAGCAGCATGACTGAACTGGTGCGCTTCACGCGGCAGGGCCTACACTGGCTACGGCTGGACGCTAAGCTCATTCCCTGAAGGACACTATACGCTCCACACACACACACACCGTCCACCACAACGCACCGCTGCCCCTCCATGCACATGTGAACTTATCTGCCTCAGACATATCTATAACACTGTGTCCATTTTCTACACCAGCTTGCCAAAAACACTGAGCGATATGGAGCATCTTTGCACCTACGACTGTCTGACACGGAGGAGGATTCCAACTGCACAGATCTATTGGTACATTCTAGCTATATCCACTATCAGCGTTTTCCTTCGTCATATCTTTGGATTGTGCAAAGGAAAGCCATTTTTCTATTTGGCCCAATGCCTTTGTTGAATTATTATATATGAAACACACTAAATACATTTTATTCTATAGGCTATAAGCACATTATTCACATTCGGCTTTTAATGTGTTATTATTTTTACCAAAGTACCTCCCTCAAACCAAAGGTGCTTTAAAACTAAGGTCTGTCTCTTATCTTTTTTGTGCCTTGTATCAGATATACAGGGAACTAGAATATACCATACGTTGAAATGCAGATCCAGCCAGACATTTTAAAGAATAATTTTAAGCTTCCAAACATGATTTTGGAATAGTACTGGACTCAAGCTGTGATCAGTGGGTTGAAGGCTGCACTGATGGTGTGTAAAGTGACGAGAGCTTGGTTTGCCTGACAGATATCCCTGACACATACACACATTACTCTAACAGTTGCCATTGAAGAAGAGGTAGCTTGCGGCTGACCATATTGGTGTTAGCCTGTGATACACCATTCAATTGATTTGGTTGAAGTTACTTTCATCGTTCTGAAGCACCACAATATATTTCTTATCTGTCAATGAGTTCTTCCTATGAATTGCCCTGCGAGATGTTCATTTCTAAACAAGGTGTTATTGTTCCTTTTATTCCTTATAGATCTGTACTGGAAAGGGTTGCTGTTAGTGTATTTTTTTAAGGCACAGCAGGGTGTGGTTGGTATGGCAAATGTTATCCTTGGAACACAGTGTAATTATTTGTATAGTTTCTGCAACAATTGCCCAGTGAATGCAGGAAGTTAGTGCAAGGAATGACATAAATGCACTCGCATTTTAGGACCACAATGAACAATTCCTCTAATAATTGATGTAGCATACACGTTGGTGGTGCTCATTAGCCATACGCAGATTACATGAGTTATATTTCAGTCGAAAAATACATGGCCAATATAGATTTTATTTATGTACCAAGCAGTTGCTCTGTTCAAAGTGCTGTTCAAACTTTCAGATTAAAATGATTGAAAACGGGGTTGAAAGAGCTATGAGATGCAAAGTATTTCTATTGTATATGAAAATTTAATATTTAAATGTTTAAAGGTGATTACTGGGTTCTCTACATAGTATAATAGTAATTTGTGTACTACAAAACTTAAGTAATCTATGGTCTATATATTTATGGTACAGGTTATATAATATAACAAATTGCGCTAATGTAGTGGTAAACTGGCCTAATGTAGTGGTAAACTGGCCTAATATTTACGTGTTCTTCTGTTATTTTGCATTGTCAGCAAGGCAAATGTGGACATAAGTGATTTTGAACAGGAAAATGTACTTAATTCATAAGTGGTATTGTATTGTGAAGGACTTTTCTTATTAGCCCACTTACAGAATATAGATGCTGGAAACACTAGTACCTTTTCCCCCTCATTGGCTCCCTTGTCTTTCATTTGGGGAAAACTGTTATTTCTTCTTACACTCAAAGAGTAGAGGAAGATTGTTTTTATCTATGCAGGATTTTTTTTTAAACTAAAATCTTTAAATAATTTTTGGGCTTTTAGTTTGAAATCAGGAATTTCCGCTCTTGTTTTTAACTGTCGGTCAAAACCTGTTTGGTTTGACAGAAATGTCCAATGCTTTTAGCTTGTGCATCATGCTTGTCCACTGAGTTACTGGTATGTGTATATATAGCTCTGTTTTAGTAACCAAACATGGATGGCTTTATGAAGCCATTTTATACCTTAAGCTGGAGGCCACTTTTCTCATAGATATTCCTCTGGGTGTGCGTGCTCGTGTAGCCACTCCTGTTTTCATACACTGGTACACTTTTAAGTACAGCTTCAAGGCTTGTTCAATATATTTAGATGTACAAAAGATGATTGGGATCATTTTTACACTTCTCGTAAGTCTTTCACTCATATTTATTAGTTTTTCTGCCCCTTTCTGCCCCTTTCTATTTTGTGTAGAAGATATCGTAGTATGGGTTTTGTTACGTTTAAATATGGTCAGTATAATTAGTTATAACTTGAAGACATCCAGGGTAAAATAAAATGTTATGAAATTAAATAGAGAGACGTAACACTTGCATGTTGCTATTTAAATAGAAATTTGTACAAATTGTATATAAAACAATTCATTTAGGGAGAATTTTTACTACAGTTAAAAAAATGTTTTTGATGCATCTGTGTCATTTAAGATAGATATGCACATTTGTGAACATCTGTGAGCTTTCTTCCAAAATGTAAGCGATGACACAAGTCTTTGAACCATATCAATCATTTTTGTTACTGTATTGTATGCCATGTCTCCTGCTCACCACTCTGTCATTATTGTTGTCATCATCAATGTCTTTAGAATCAAGTGCTAATGTATGTTCTGTATTTGATATGGAGACATGTAAATCCATTAAATGTATATTGTTGATCAGATTGAATGGAAGTTGGCGTGAGATGTTTTTTCTTTTGATCAACTGTACATCTCTACTGCATGTGAGAAAGCTGTTTCCCTTTTGAAATGGATCTGAGATGTCTTTTGAATGAGAGGTATTTCTCTGTTAAGCAGTTGTAGAAGTTAATACAGTATGTTGCGCTTCATTTTTCTCAGACCATCAGCATACAGCAGTACAGCAGTCTAAATTGGGTTAGTTTTAAAATATTGAGAACCGAGATATATATATATATATATATATATATGGATGCAATATTAAGTAATGGTACTCTTTTGAGGTTGTTATTCAAACTTGGAATAACATGTCATTTAAAATTGTGAAGTATTACTAATGGGATTTGAGTCTGTCTGAATATTCTTTGTATTTTGTCTTATTGAGAATAAAATATATATGGTATTTCAATTTACATGTTTCCAATACATAATATCAATATACAGTACTTGTAATTTACTTAAGAACGTAATTTTGATTGCATGTAGAAACCTTACATTCATTGATCACAGCCAATTTTAGTGACACAGGGCCCTTTCTGGTCTCTGGCTTCTTAATTCCGCAAAATGGTACGAAGCATCATCTGGATATGTGTGCAACAAAAGTTCAACATTCACCTGCTACCATTTCTGTCAAGCCCTGTACCCATACAGAAGTTCACTTTTCTCATTGACTTCCCAAACCTCGGCCTTGTCGCAAGCTTTCCCTTAAGTCTCACGATGTTGCACCTCTGAGTTTAGAAACGGATTATATTGCAATTTCTTGACCCCATACGGTACTACCTTTTTGATTATAGCATCAAATTCATGAAAACTCGGTCATATAAGATATATAAAATTGTGTTTGTGTATTGATTTGCTCATACTTGATTCCTGTTATCAAAATATGTTGACGGTCAAAAGTTAAACACATCGCCGAAATGTTGAACTAGCAACAACTCCTACACTTAGCCTGCTCAAGTTGACTCGGACTCACCCAACGGTTGTTTATTTTTTATTTTGAACTTTATTTTGCCAGACAGTACTTTCTCAAAATGCAAAATATATATTTTTGTAGACTCTCGACGTGACGTATACAGATGGTGAGAGTTGTGGTTCATGTTTGTAGTTCTGTCGTTAGTAATGAAACGGTTGTAACTTTTCGCCTTCGCACTTGGTAAGTGAATTCACTCTAAAACACGTACATTTTAATGAGAGGGTTTTCATGACTTCGATAAAGCAAATTTAAGGTTCATTCTTTGCCAACAAAACTAGGAGCAAAGAAGCGTCACTTTCATACCGTAGCCACACCGTGGACATTAATTGTCATGTCACTACATTGACTGTCTGTCTTGGTTTGGAGACAGTCATAGAACTAAAAAAAATGTGGTGCTTTCTGGTCTGCCTGACAAAGTCCACTGGTCATTTGAGTGGAAGATTCCCAAAACATATCCACAGCCAAAGAGCTGCATCTGTACGGTAACTTTCTCTGTAAGTGATTTTTATTTTTTTATTTCACCTTTATTTAACCAGGTAGGCTAGTTGAGAACAAGTTCTCATTTGCAACTGCGACCTGGCCAAGATAAAGCATAGCAGTGTGAACAGACAACACAGAGTTACACATGGAGTAAACAATTAACAAGTCAATAACACAGTAGAAAAAAAATGGGCAGTCTATATACAATGTGTGCAAAAGGCATGAGGAGGTAGGCGTATAATACAATTTTGCAGATTAACACTGGAGTGATAAATGATCAGATGGTCATGTACAGGTAGAGATATTGGTGTGCAAAAGAGCAGAAAAGTAAATAAATAAAAAACAGTATAAAAACAGTATGGGAATGAGGTAGGTGAAAATGGGTGGGCTATTTACCAATAGACTATGTACAGCTGCAGCGATCGGTTAGCTGCTCGGTTAGCTGATGTTTGAAGTTGGTGAGGGAGATAAAAGTCTCCAACTTCAGCGATTTTTGCAGTTCGTTCCAGTCACAGGCAGCAGAGTACTGGAACGAAAGGCGGCCAAATGAGGTGTTGGCTTTAGGGATGATCAGTGAGATACACCTGCTGGAGCGCGTGCTACGGATGGGTGTTGCCATCGTGACCAGTGAACTGAGATAAGGCGGAGCTTTACCTAGCATGGACTTGTAGATGACCTGGAGCCAGTGGGTCTGGCGACGAATATGTAGCGAGGGCCAGCCGACTAGAGCATACAAGTCGCAGTGGTGGGTGGTATAAGGTGCTTTGGTGACAAAACGGATGGCACTGTGATAGACTGCATCCAGTTTGCTGAGTAGAGTGTTGGAAGCCATTTTGTAGATGACATCGCCGAAGTCGAGGATCGGTAGGATAGTCAGTTTTACTAGGGTAAGCTTGGCGGCGTGAGTGAAGGAGGCTTTGTTGCGGAATAGAAAGCCGACTCTTGATTTGATTTTCGATTGGAGATGTTTGATGTGAGTCTGGAAGGAGAGTTTGCAGTCTAGCCAGACACCTAGGTACTTATAGATGTCCACATATTCAAGGTCGGAACCATCCAGGGTGGTGATGCTAGTCGGGCAAGCGGGTGCAGGCAGCGATCGGTTGAATTTAACAATATTGTTGGGTCCTCAGCATTACAGCATGTGTTTAACTATGCTAGGTTGTGCATTACTGAAAGTATTCACAGTAGTTTGTATTGATAGCTCTAGTGTACAAAAGCTCTTAAAATAATTAACTTTCAACCCACATTTCTCTGGTTGGTGAACAGTAACCCATTTGTGCCAAGGGAATAGATGCTGATGTTCAGATTCTATGTTCACATTTCCCAGTACATCAATGGGGCTGTGCTCCGTGCCATCCAGGACCTCTATATCAGGTTGTGTGAAAGGAAGGCCCGGAAAATCGTTAGACTCCAGCCACCCAAGCCATAGAACGGCAAGTGGTACCGGTTCCTCAAGTCGGACACCAACAAGTTCCTGAACAGCTTCTATCCCCAAGCCATAAGACTGCTAAATAGCTACAAAAAAAATGTCTACACAGACTATCTGAGTTGACCCTTGTATTGTATTTGTTGCACTGTCTTTATGCATACTCCCAGGATTCTACACACTCACGCACACTGACACACACATAACCTACACACACATTTATACTGAATACACACATATACAATCATCCTATATGCTGCTGCTACTCAGTTTATCATATATCCTGATGCCTATTCACCTTATCTTACGTCATTGTAAATAACAATGTTCTTAACTGACTTGCCGGGTTCAATAAAAGTTCAATTAAATGACCCCTATACATTTCTACAGTGCCTTCAGAAAGTATTCACACCTTGACTTTTTTCACATTTTGTTGTGTTTACAGCCTGAATTTAAAATAGTTTCAATTGAGAATTTGTGTCACTGGTCTACACACAATAACCCATAATGTCATGGAATTATGTTTTCATAAATGTTTACAAATGAATGAAAAAGTATAAACTGAAATGTCTTGAATAAATAAGAATTCAACCCTTTTCTTATGGCAAACCTAAATAAGTTCAGGAGTAGAATATTTCTTAAGCCATATAAGTTGCATGGACTCACTCTGTGTGCAATAATAGTGATTTCTGAATGACTACCTCAGGAAACTGCTCAGGGATTTCACCATGAAGCCAATGGTGACTTTAAAACAGTTACAGAGTTTAATGTCTGTGATAATAGTAACTGTAGTTACTACTGTAGTTACTCCACAATATTAACCTAAATGACAGTGAAAAGAAGGAAGCCTGTACGGAATAATACTATTCCAAAACGTACATAATTTTTGCACTAAAGTAAAACTGTAAAAAATGTGGCAAGGAAATTAACTTTATGTGCTGAATACAAAGCGTAGTGTTTGGAGCAAATCCAACAGCAGAACAATAACCTAAAACACAAGGCCAAATATACTCTGGAGTTGCTTACCAAGATGACATTGAATGTTCCTGAGTGGCCTGGTACAGTTTTGATTCAAATATGCTTGAAAATGTATGGCAAGACTTGAAAATGGCTGTCTAGCAATGATCAACAACTAACTTGTCAGAGCTTGAATAATTGTAAAAATAATAATATGCAAATATTGTACGATCTTGGTGTGCGATGCTCTTAGAAACTTACCCATAAAGTCTAATCGTTGCCAAAGGTGATTCTAACATCTATTGAGTCTGGTGGGAATACTTATGTGAGTGAGATATGTCTGTATTTCATTTTCAACAAATGGTTTCACTTTGTCATTATAGAGTATTGTGTGCAGATAGATGAGTTGAAAGAAAAAAATCAATTTAATCAAATTTGAATTCAGGCTGTAACACAACAAAATGTGGAATAAGTCATGGGGTATGTATGAATACATTCTGAAGGCACTGTACCTCTACCACTCCAGTATCTCTGCACATTGTAAATATTGTATTGGAACTGACCCTGTAAATATCTTACTTACTTCCCCATGTTCTTCTTATTTTTTGTGTGTTTTTGTACTACCTTATGTTATTTTTAGTAATACTGATTACTACATTGTTGGGTTTAGAGCTAGCAAGAAAGGCATTTGACTGTACTTGTGCACGCAACATTAAAACTTGAAACCTTGACTACAGTTGGTCTTTTGTTATGGTGTGTAAGAAACCTGCAGTGGTTGCTTTTTATACAAACATCCCATAGACATTTCATAAAACCATTAGCTTTTATAACCTATTTATATGGGTTGGAGATAAAGAACATCTAAACTAACTCCCCTTAATGTTTGAATAAGTTATTTGAAATAAGATAGTAGAATTCTAAGTCATACTTCATGACTTGCAATCAATTTGTAAAGGGAATATTTAATAAAAGGACTAATATTCAGAAAGCTCCGCCCACTCATCTGCTCATTGGTTGTGCTGGAATTCTATTACCTGTCAGACTTTCCTGTGTGGCTGTTAAATGTAGCCAGTAGCTATACGGGAAGCCTATTAGCTGTGTTTTTCCCACCTCAAAAACCGTTTGTCGATTTATTTAAAATATGAAATGAGGCGAAACGGTTTTGTTTTTGTTCAGTTTGAGTCAAAAATAAGAAGGTGAATCATACCTGAGCGACGCAAGGATTCGCAGATGCCTTCAACGTCGATCACCCAGGTATGTGTGTTATTATGAAGTTTAGCAGGTGTGTCGGTTTCGCTATATTCTCTACCAACCTGTTACAGTTTCGGTCCTGGTCAGGAAATTCTTTGCAGGTTCGCGTTTTTCGTCATGAATCTTGTTCTGGAGGCAGCTCTGCAGAGTGGTCACTAGTTGGCACAGCCACAAAGTCATAAAATCAGATTTTTAACCTAACCATACAGTTTGACTATAGCTCCCAAAAATTACACTTGTTGTATCATCAGTTGTGAAATGCTTTCGGAACATTTCCCAAACTGTATATACATAAATATAATGTAGCGTTTTAGTTATAGTGATGTTTATTAAATCGTGAAATTACAGAACTACACTGTAATTGTAACCATCCAAGTAAAACTTTTCGTTTTTATAGCTAGGCAGATGGCTTACAGTATTTTCAGATGATCATAGCCTGCTTGATAGCACTAAGGCATTTGAGATCGATAATTCATTGTGCAAAGGAAGCATATTTGTAATAGTCTGGTTGACACCAGCTCTCGAGTAGTCACGTGGTTCGCGTCAGCCAGGCTATTTGTAAATCATCCCAAAACAATATATTGATCACTTTCACCATACCATTGACTTATTTGGAGTTCAATGCGAAGCTGTTATTTGTAGACTTTTTTCCCCCTTGACATGGTCAAATAACTGAAGCATAGATTGGGAACTTTTGTTTCTAATTTGACACAAACTAGAGGCTATGAGTAAATTCCAGACACGAAACTACCTTGAACTTTCTTCATACTGGACACAGACATAAAATGGTATCCCCGATTACAGAGTGAGCCTGTCCGGTGGCTTACACAGCCTACCCACCCGTGAGTAAGTGTGGTCTCTGACAGGGGTAGGATTAGGGCCACGAGCTGGAGAGCTTGGTGGGGTAGAAGCCTCACCTTCAGTTGGCTCATTTCTCAATTCTGCGCACCCTGCCCGTAGGCCTGGACTGTGATCCAGCTCACCTAGGTGAGTGTATGGCGTGTTCTGGTTTGTTGTCTGCTCTGCTATGTGCAGATCCACCTGACTACAATGATAGAGGGAGCCACCAACATCCACCAGGTAAGAACATGGTGCAACTCTCTGTAGGCATGTTCCCAGCCTCCAAAGTCCTGTGTTGTCTCCCGGCAGAGGTTTCATCCTTATCGTTTCACCTCCAGCTCTGGTAGGTCTCGAGCAGTCCAGTCGTAGAAGCACTTAGCGAGTTGCTTTCTGTGGCGCCAACCATGACGCAGGGCTCAAGTAGCTTGTTAGCTATGGGGATTGTAGTTTGGACAGCTGGGCTGCTGCTTTCAGACTGTGGTCCTCCACTGTAAGATGGCTTTCCAGGGGTCGTCGCTGTCACGCAAGGCCTTGGGTAACAGGTTTCTATCAGGGGTCGTCGCTGTCACGCAAGGCCTTGGGTAACAGGTTTCTATCAGGGGTTGTTGCTGTCATGCAATGTTTTGTGTAAGAGGTTTTTTGCAATCTTGACAGCTGTCTCTGCCTTGCCATTTGCCTTTGGGTGCCTTGGAGGCGAGGTCACATGGTCAAACTCCCATTCTGAGGCAAAATGCTTGAACTGTGCAGTGAATTGTGGGCCATTGTCCATGATGACCTTGTCAGACTGGCCTTGCCTTGCAAACTGCACCTTTCAGTGCTTAATGACCGTCTCTACCTACAAGTCAGGGAGCAGTTACATTTCCTAAAAGTCAGAGTAGTGATCAACAATGAGAAGATATTCAGTCACAGACAAAAGGACTAAGTCCATGCTGATGATTTGCCAGGCTCTTGTGGGCAGTTCATATGACATCATGGTTTCCTTTTGCTGTTTATGAGCGTACTTGTTGAATGTTGTACAGCTGCTGACAACGTCTTTAATTTCTGCATGCATGTTGGCCAGTATAATGTTTCATGTGCCTGGCGATAACATGCGTCACCTCAAACGTGACGAGTGTATTCGAGTCTGGTTCCTCTCTAGGTTTCTTCCTAGGTTCCGGCCTTACTAGGGAGTTTTTTCCAAGCCACCGTGCTTCTGCATTGCTTGCTGTTTGGGATTTTAGGCTGGGTTTCTGTACAGCACTTTGTGACATCAGCTGATGTAAAAAGGGCATTATAAATACATTTGATTGATCTCTGGATGTAGTGATTTGGGGATAATGACCATTTTGTTCCTGCTGTAGCAAACAGATAAGTGGCTTTTAAGTTGTGCTTTTTCCCTGCTCAGTGTGTCGCTGATGTACATCTCTGGTCCTGACGACCTTCATGCTGTAGTTTTGTAGAGTAAGGAGTATGCTTTGAAGCCTCTTGAACGCCTTGAGGAGAGGTTTACTGAATATGGCAATGAGTGGTTTGTGTTCAGTTTCAGCGTTGACCAGCTCTCGGCCATATAAGTAGTGATGTAAGCACTGGCAGGAGAAGACGATGCTGAGGCACTTTCTCATCGGGCATGTCAGCATCCAAGTCCACTTTGGCTGGAGTCAGGCTTCGTAATGTCATAGTAGTGCAACACTACCATGGATGAAGCCAGAGATGTAATCTCCTGCACTGCGGCCTCTTGTTTGGGTAGCCAGTGCCATGGTGTGTCTTTGTCCAGCAACCGGCGCAGATGCTCATGGACTGCCGATAGGTGTGGCATGAACTTTGCAAGATAATTTGCGAAGCCGATGAGACGCTACACTCCTTTTGCATCGGACGAGTTTGGCATGTTGACGATTGCTCTGACTTTGTTTGGGTCCGGCTTCAGGCCTTTGGACGAGAGAATGTGGAAGTCTTTCACCTTGAAGCTGCGCATTGGCCTGAAGAAGCTGCAGTTAACTGATTGGCAGCACTCCATCTGTACCAAGAGCTTCACATTGTGGTAGCGTTCTGCTTCTTCGTCTGTCATCACAGTCTATGATCAGAACATCATCAGCGACGCATTCAATGCCCTTGAGCCCAGCCAGTGACTCATGCTGCTTGCATTGGTATTCCTCAGGCGCCACTGAGACACCAAACGGGAGCTTAAGCCAACGTTTCCGACCCCAGGGGGTCCAGAAGGTAGTCACAAAGATGCTCTCTGCGTCCAGCTTGCATTGCAAAAATGCATCTCGTGCGTCCACCAAGGTGAAAGTCTTGGCATTGGGAAGCTTGTAGAGGACATCCTCCAGTGTTGGCATGATGTAGTGTGAGCGTTTCAGTGCTTGGTTCAGATGCTTTTGGGTCGATGCAGACCCTCCGCTTCTCTGGTTTTTTCACTATGACCATATTGCTGATCTGGTTAGTTGGCTCAGTCACAGATGTCATGTGGCCATTGGCCTCATACTTCTTTAGCTGGGCCTTCATTGTAATGCGCACATTGTGAGAAGCACACTGGGCTGGAGTGACTCTCTCATCCAATTCAAAATGTACCTCCCCAGGTTCCTATTCAACGGCCCATTGAATACATTGTCATATTTGCTGAGTAGCTGTTCTTTGGACAGGGGTCAATGCTGGACATGCTCCACGATGTGCAGGTCATTTGGTACGGTGAACTGCATCAGTCCCAGGTGTTCACGTGTAGAGCCTGAGAGGAGAGGATGTTGACTGGTTTTCACGATCTCAAACTCCAGCTTGTGTTTGTGTCCCTGAAATAACACGTTAGGTCTCAAAGATGCTCATTCGCTCTCCTGAGTACAGCTTTAGTCTAGTATCGCTGGGCAAAATATACATGTTGTCTTTGTAGCTCATTACAATGCACGTAGCACCGGAAACCAGTTGACATTGTTGCAGCTTGTTGTGTAAAAGTACTGTCACAAACCATTTATTCCCTCTGAGTGTACAGCCTCAATGGATTCATGTATGTAAATGTCACTCAATGTTCTGCTCATCAACGCAGGGAATCTCAAGCAGTTTAGGGAAGAGATTTTCTGGCTGTAGTTCAGGTGCAGGGGGAAAAAAAGATGTGCTTTCTAAGCAGCTCAGACACATAATGTCAGTTATGAATGCCTCCTACAGCCAAGGGGTCGTTGAGTTGGGCGGTACTGACCTGCTCCAATCCACTGGACAGATTGTAAGCTCAACTCCGCGGTCAGTGGGAGACTGGACACTGGCAAGGGGAAGAAGGTCGGGTGGGAGGCAGTCTGGTCGACCTCCATATATCCTAGAAGATCCGATTAGGTTATTAAACAGCTTTTCCCCTCTGGAGGCTGACATACCGGCCCTAGGCGTCAGCTCTGGTCCTTGGAGTACACCAATGACCAGCAGCCTTCCTGGGCCACCCTCCACAGACGGTTGCTGACCAAAGAGAAAAAAACAAGGTCTTGGGCCCTCCACCTCCCAGAGGATTCTGATGCAATCTGCTGCTACTGGTAAATGTGTGGTGAGTCAGGCTGGCGTGAGTTGAGGCACACCTTCCCCATCGGATTTCATCACAACCACAATCGTCTATCAGCTCGATGCTGATAGATTTTGACCTGCCAGTTGTCCGACCAAGGTCCACTGTCGCCCAGGCGCCCGTGTTCAATACATCAACTCCTTCCTGCCCACCGTTCAAGCCAACTATTCTAACATTGGCAACATTGTCACTCGCATAAGATTTAACAGCATTCGCTTTTGGAAAACTGAAGGACGACTACAACATTTTCTTGAACACCCTTGTTTGCACAGGGAAGAGAACAGTCATCTCTGGCCCCCTGCCATGCTATAGAAATGGTTTGGAACGTTACAGCTACTGCGCTGCCAGTCCCTGTCAGAAACTCTACAAAGACAGGAAGTTCTTCTGTTGTGACAATTTTGACTTGCTGTGGGAGAACTCTTTAAAAGAGATGGGATTCACCCTAACTGCAGGGGTTCCAGGATTATCTCCAACATGGTGAACTGCTTAAGAGACTTGATGGTCTGGGATTGGTAATACTCCTGTCCTCCCAGTCACTATAACAAACAAAGGACATGGAAATCGTGTTATATACCAGAGAAATAGAAGTGCAGTAAATTAAAGTAACCCAATCTATGTTTCTTTAAACTGTTAGCTCCGAGTGTATTGTCTGCAATAATTGTTTGCACTGAAACTGTCTAAGGAAGAAGCCCACTGTGGGAAGGCCACTCTGTACCATTGACTCATGGAAATGTCACTGCCATGTCAACCTCAGAATAGCACTAAAAACAAATCAGCCTGTGACAAGTGCTTAGCAAACTTTTGGGAAAGATTGTTTGATCAAATACAAAGATATTTTACATAACGTTTTGACAAGACTTTCAGCATGCTTATAGGGAAGGACGCTCAATGTGCTCGGTACTGGGTTATGGAGTTGCATATCTAATAGAACAGGGTTTTTGTTAATGGAAGCCTCTGAGACACTTAACATATGACAAGTACGCCTCACAAGTCCTCAACTGGCAGCTTCATTAAATAGTACCCGCAAAACACCAGTCTCGATGTCAACAGTGAAGAGGCGACTCCGGGATGCTGGTCTTCTAGGCAGAGTTCCTCTTTCCAGTGTCTGTTCTTTTGCCCCTCTTAAGATGTTATTTTTATTGGCCAGTCTGAGATTTGCAAAAAAAAAAGCCATATCTCAGACTGGCCAATTAAAAATAAAATCTTAAGATGGGCAAAAGAACACCGACACTGGAAAGAGGATGAAGCTGCCAGTTGAGGACTTGTGAGGCTTCTGTTTCTCAAACTAGACACTCTAATGTACTTGTCGTCTTGCTCAGTTGTGCACCGGGGCCACCCACTCCTCTTTCTATTCTGGTTAGAGCCAGTTGCGCTGTTCTATGAAGGGAGTAGTACACAGCATTGTATGAGATCTTCAGTGTCTTGGCAATTTCTCGCATGGAATAGACCTTAATTTCTCAGAACAAGAATAGACTGAAGCGTTTCAGAAGAAAGGTCTTTGTTTCTGGCCATTTTGAGGCTGTAATCGAACCCACAAATGCTGAGGCTCCAGATACTCAACTAGTCTAAAGAAGGCCGTTTTTTTAAAATTCTTTGATAAGGACAACAGTTTTCAGCTGCGCTAAGATGATTGCAAAAGGGTTTTCTAATGATCAATTAGCATTTTAAAATGGAAAAACTTGGATTAGCTAACACAACGTACCATTGGAACACAGGAGTGATGGTTGCTGATAGTGGACCTCTTTACGCCTACAGTTCAAATCGGAAGTTTACCTCAGTTAGGTTGGATTCGTTAACTTGTTTTTCAACCACTCCACAAATTTCTTGTCAACAAACTATAGTTTTGGCAGGTCAGTTAGGACATCTACTTTGTGCATGACACAAGTAATTTTTCCAACAAATGTTTACAGACAGAATATTTCACTTATAATTCACTTTCACAATTCCAGTGGGTCAGAAGTTTACATACACTAAGTTGACTGTGCCTTTATAACCAGCTTGGAAAATTCCAGAAAATGTCATGGTTTTAGAACCTTCTGATGGGCTAATTGACATACTTTGAGTCAATTGGAGGTGTACCTGTGCATGTATTTTTTTAGGCCTACCTTCATACTCAGTGCCTCTTTGCTTGATATCATGGGAAAATCAAAAGAAATCAGCCAAGAAATTGTAGACCACCACAAGTCTGGTTCATCCTTGGGCGCAATTTCCAAACGCATGAAGCTACTGCATTCATCTGTACAAACAATAGTACGCAAGTATAAACACCATTGGACCACGCAGTCGTCATACAGCTCGGGAAGGAGACTCGTTCGGTCTCCTAGAGATGAACGTACTTTGGTGCGAAAAGTGCAAATGAATCCCAGAACAGCAGCAAAGGACCTTGTGACGATGCTGGAGGGAACAGGTACAAAAGTATCTATATCCATAGTAAAAACGAGTCCTATATCGACAACCTGAAAGGACACTCGGCAAGGAAGAAACCACTGCTCCAAACCAGCATAAAAATGCCAGACTGCGGTTTGCAACTGCACATGGGGACAAAGATCGTACTTTTTGGAGAAATGTCCTCTGGTCTGATGAAACAAAAATAGAACTGTTTGGCCATAATGACCATCGTTATGTTTATAGCGAAAAGGGGGAGGCTTGCAAGCTGAAGAATACCATCCCAACCGTGAAGCAAGGGGGTGGCAGCATAATGTTGTGGGGGTGCTTTGCTGCAGGAGGGTCTGGTGCGCTTCACAAAATAGATGGCATCATGAGGGGGAAAAATTGTGTGGATATATTGAAGCAACATCTCAAGATATCAGTCAGGAAGTTAACCTCTTTGGGCTAGACTTGGCGCTAGCCTCCCACCTCGACAACAAATGACAGAAATAGTCATATTTAACCTCTTTGGGCTAGGGGGCAGTATTTTGATGTCTGGATGACAAGCGTGCCCAATGTAAACTGCCTGTTACTCAGGCCCAGATATGCATATGCAACAACAAACTGAACAAGTTCCACAGACGTGACTAACAGATATGGAATAATGTGTCCCTGAACAGGGGGGGGGGGGGTCTGTAACAGTCAGAACCAGGGTTGGCTGGCCTTCTAGTCAATCGTAGGCTCAGTCACTGTTATGCTTTTATTTACAAAGCCATTTTGGGTTTACTGCATTTTTATTGTTCAGAAATGTGGTGGGTACTTTCTTCGTTCGCTGGACTTTATCCTGCTAACTGTTCCAAATGTCCGAACTGAATTTGGTAAAAGGGCTTTTATGTACTCTGCGCCATCGTCTGGGAACACCTTACAAAATACTTTTAAACTGGAAGAACTTGTCACGATTGGTGTTTTTAAATCACTGACTAGCAAAAAGTGCTCTTAACTGACGAGTTGCGATTTTTGTCTCACCAGGGGTGATGGTCTGATTCGCGTTTATCGTCGAAGGAATGAGCGTTACACCGAGGCCTGTACTCTGGAGCGGGATCAATTTGGAGGTGGAGGGTCTGTCATGGTCTGGGGTGGTGTCTCAACATCATCAGACTGAGCTTGTTGTCATTGCAGGCAATCTCAACGCTGTGCGTTACAGGGAAGACCTCCTCCTCCCTCATATGGTGCCCTTCCTGCAGGCTCATCTTGACATGACCCTCCTGTGCGTGCTTTCCTGCAAGACAGGAATGTCAGTGTTCTGCCATGGCCAGCGAAGGGCCCGGATCTCACTGAACATATTCCAGTCAATGCTAGCAAAGCAGTCCTGTAGTTTAGCATCCGCTTCATTGGACCTTTTCCCTATTGATCACGTCACTAGTACTTCGTTTGTTTAAGGTTTTGCTTGTAAGTGTGAGATATGATTTGCCAAATGGAGGGCAAAGAGAGCCTTGTATGCGTTTGCTTTTACTTTACAAACACAATCTTGAGTCTTGTCGCCTCTAGTTGCACAGGTGACATGCTGGTAAAAAGAAACGGATTTCAGTTTCTATGCATTAAAACCACAGGCCATGAGAAACGCTACCACGGGATATGTATTTTCTCGTTGGCTCATGGCCCTATACAGCTCGTTGAGTGAGAGAGAATAGGAGGAAGAAAGAACACTGATTTGAAAGTTAGATGTCAGTGTAAATGGAGGGCTGCAAGCTGTCACATGAGAAATGGAACTTCATTGTGGACATGTGACACGAGGCTTGACCCTGCAGATCACATGGAGGGTCCTTTGGGTACAAAGGTGACTCCATGACTGATAATCTGACCTGGCAGGGTCTGCTTACTCCATGTCCATTTGTTCCACGAGACATAAGAACCCCCTTTTTTTTTTTTCAATCACAAAAGGGATTTGACAACAAGCCAGCCTTAGTCTAGATGAGAGCCTGAGTCTTACTGCAAAGGGGAACTATGATTTAAAGATGAGGAAGGGGTGCAGGGATCTTCAATGAGACACTGACTCTCCTTTGAGAAGCACTGTGCTTCCTGAGAACTGTAGGTTGTGGTAGACTTTCTCCTGTCTCCCAAGCGTGCATGAAATGTCAGACATCCTGGTCTCCTACAGCGGGCCTCTGTCAGTCCCAATCTCTCTCAAGAGGTACACTTAACACTGCACTCTGGAGAAATTCCCCCATACTGCACCTTGTCTGAACCAATCAGCAAGAGCTGCTGTTAGGGTCATTCATATTCCTGCAGTGATGCGTCATGGAAGTGAGATGACTCGATATCATCCTCAACACACAAGACCATTTTGGACAGTTACATTGATCCCCTATCATAATTTTAGTGAGTTTATTACAAATCTAGTGGCTGCTGGTAGAGCACTCTTAAGATTGATTACGACAGTTGTTATCTTGGTTTTCCTCCTTATGCCAGTCAAGTAATGTGCAATGGCAGATGCCGTGAATACATCAATATTGTGTCAACCATGTCATCAAAGACCCGGTCCATTATACATGTTTCACAAACAAGCAGCCTTCTACATTCCACTCTGTTTCCAATAACTAATCTTCGCATTTTCTAACTCTAAAGGAGAAATATCAATACGATTGTCGGTCTGCACAGTACAGGGCCGTTCGTTCGCTTGCTGTCGGCGCGATGTGTTACAGGGACCACCCACCATTAGAGACCGATAGACGTCATTTTCGCCCTTTTTCTAAATGTAGAAATGGTTTGAACTCTGTTTGCTTTTAAAAGGTAGGAAGCATGAGTTTTTACTCACCAACTGAACAACACAGTGTGGTCAAATACTTTAACTTTAGTTGTATTCGTGATCTGGTTACCTATACGTACAAACAGTTATGTTTTTGGGTAATTACATAGGTTAATAAATATCTTCTAAACTACCCACAATGCACTATTTCTTGGATGGGCCCCAGCCATCAATTTATTAGTTTCTGCTCTCTCTTTGCTTTGATCCGTGGTTGTGTTTTTAGTAGATTTGTGTTCGTTGTTCAAGCTAGTCTCCAGTAGTTGGGCTCTAGCTTGCTGACCATATCCGTGGTGGTTGGCTGGGCTAATCGCTACACTACATGGCCAAAAGTACGTGGACACCTGCTCATCAAACATCTTATGCACACTGACATGGTCACCAGGTGTACGATGTTTCCTCTGACACATTCGTGTGGCTGGCTTCCGGGTCAAGTGGGCATTGTGCGGCTTGGTTGGGTCGTGTTTCGGAGGACGCATGGCTCTTGACCTTCGCCTCTTCAGAGTCCGCACGGGAGTTGCAGCGATGAGACAAGACTGTAACTACCAATTGGATACCACGAAATTGGGGTGTTAAATATATACGTAAAATATAACGCTGCTGGGTTTTCTCAAGCTCAACAGTTTTTCCCCGTGTCTATCAAGAATGGTCCACCACCCGAAGGACATCCAACCAACTTGAAACAACTGTGGGAAGCATTGGAGTCAACATGGGCCATCATCCCTGTGGAACGCTTTCGACAGCTTGTAGAGTCCATGCCCCGAATAATTTAGACTGTTTTGAGGGCAAAAGGGGGGATGCAACTCAATATTAGGAAGGTGTTCTTAATGTTTTCTACACTAAGTGTATTATGCACATAGCTACCTCAATGACCTCACTCCTGCACATTGACTCCGTACTGGTACTTTGAGTATGTAGCCATGTTATTTTCTACTTCCTGTACATAGCTATGTTATTTTTACTCTTGTTATTCCTTGTCGCTATTTATATATTTTTCTAAATGGTTTATCTTTTAAATACTTCACTCTGTTGGTAAAGTACCAGTTAACTATTAGTCTACACCTGTTTACCAACAACGTGACAAACTCAATTTAGATTTTATTTTCCCCCTATTTTTTTTTTAACCTCTTCTCATCTGTTCTCTCATTTTCATTTCATGTTACACAGTTCAGGCGGTGTTGCATTGTGGTAATGAAGTTGAGTCTCTATGGGTTCTGTTTCACAGCTTTCTCCCTCTCTTTGCCTGGGTTCTGTATGAAGGAACCCAGTCAAAATTAGCCACGGTGGCAGACTGCACACAATGGAGATTACAAATCACTTGACTCTTCGGAACGATGGTTAAGATTTTTATTAAAGAAGCCATTATGTGGCTTGAAGGAGTCTAATTTCATCATATGATGGTTTTACAGTGAAGTTGGCGGCATACAATGGGAATAAATTGAGAATCAGGACTGTGGCTGGAGGTGGAGCTGTAATTAAGGGGACAACCGTCATTTTGTCAGGCGTCTGATTGTGATGGGATGTGATTTAAGCACTGCTTTATCGCTAATGAATACAGTGGCCAACTGAGAGCAGAAGAATCCCTGCTTATATCCTCGTGACGAGTGGCCAACAATCGCAGGAATTCTGCTTCTCATCAGGAAGCAGACTGACGATGTAAAAACAGCCTGTCAATATGTTGAGACAATGCATTGACGTCCATCCCATTATGTCATCCGTTGTCAGAGGAAAGAGGTCTGTTTCAGCCATCGAAAGGAGGGTCCGTTTGAGTTGTAGCTGGAGGATGTCACCTGGATGGACACCTGTTGGTGGGTAACCTGAGTGACTGGACACCTGTTGGTGGGTAACCTGAGTGACTGGACACCTGTTGGTGGGTAACCTGAGTGACTGGACACCTGTTGGTGGGTAACCTGAGTGACTGGACACCTGTTGGTGGGTAACCTGAGTGACTGGACACCTGTTGGTGGGCAACCTGAGTGACTGGACACCTGTTGGTGGGCAACCTGAGTGACTGGACACCTGTTGGTGGGCAACCTGAGTGACTGGACACCTGTTGGTGGGCAACCTGAGTGACTGGACACCTGTTGGTGGGCAACCTGAGTGACTGGACACCTGTTGGTGGGCAACCTGAGTGACTGGACTTTCTTTTTTTTTTAATGAAGGCTAGGTAGGGTTACCCTGCGCCATTTTACCGTTGGGATTTACACTAGTATCCCATCTCCCAGTGAAGATGTTAAATGGAGATATATGACATAATACAACCTGTACCAGTAGAACCTATTTGCTGTACTTGTCAGCTTTATCAAGCACATTCCTTTCCATGTGTGCAGTAATTGCCACTGCTAGTGCTCGTGGCTAATGAGGCTAGTGCTCGTGGCTAATGAGGCTAGTGCTCGTGGCTAATGAGGCTCGTGCTCGTGGCTAATGAGGCTAGTGCTCGTGGCTAAAGTGTCCGTGATAAGGAGTGGGTTCCATGAATGCGATCATGCACATGCCATTGCAGCGTTCACAAAGAACACCATGTCTGACAGCCACCGGACCAGAGGTTGTCACAACTTTGATTTAGGTTTCTGTTGTCCTTTGGGTTTCTGTTGTCCACTGACTAGGGACACAGTTGAATTGAATCATCAAATCTCTCTTGAGGATTACATACATGGTTGTGTTAAAGGTCTTGGTGTGTTGTTAACAATGTAACCGTTGTGTTATTCCGTCCTTCAAAAGTACATTATTGTTTTACATAGCTTTCCTTTACCACCTCCTGAGAGTGAAGGGGAGGTTGTCATCCTGGGCCTAAAATGGCTGTCTGAAAACAGGTTATTGGAGGGAGCTAGACAGTGACCTTCATCTCCTGGCAATAAGTGGAAAGAGTACTGTATTCAACTGAAATGTGTCTTCCCCATTGAACCTAATCCCTCTGAATCACAATAAGGTCACTTAGGGTGCGTTTACACATGCAGACCAATTCTGATAATTGATTCACTCATTGTTATTTTGACCAATCAGACCAGCTCTGAAAAAGATCTGATGTGTTTGGTCAAAAGACCAATTTGTGTGTGTGTGTGTGTGTGTGTGTGGGGGGGCTGAATCGGGCTGCGTTTACACTGTGTAAACAGCCGAAGGCTCCCACCTTTGATGACAAAGGAAAATGTGAAAGCCCAAACGTGATGTACTATTGTGAAAGTGATTAAGGCGAATGTGCCAGATTTGATCAAATTTGGGAGCTCTCTCCTCTTGTCAGAAATCTAGGCTACTCCTATTTTAACTTTCCTACTTTACTTTTGGTATTTTATTACTATGTCATGAAGGGAGAACTGCAATTACTAAATGCTTTCTGCCGTAAATCTTGGCTCACTTTGATTGCAGTATCTCTCTGTTAAAAGGCCTGCACATTGAATATGCTTCCAATTACCACCTGTATTGACCAATGTTTCGATCCACAAGGGTCTTCGTGAGGTCAAACTGTTGTTTTCAAATGTGCAGTATACGTCATTATCCCAGCAATTAGGTTTTTTAAGGGTGTGCGTATGACCATCTGTATTACATGTAATCATTAAAACTAGGCCTGTAAGGGCTTTTGTCAATCCCGTAACTGTATCGAACCGCTTGTCTTTTCAGTTCGCTGCAGCTAGCGACTGGAACGAGCTGCAACAAACACTCAAACTGGACAGTTTTATCTCAATCTCTTCATTCAAAGACTCCATCATGGACACTCTGACTGACAGTTGTGGCTGCTTTGCGTGATGTGTTGTTATCTCTACTTTCTTGCCCTTTGTGCTGTTGTCTGTACCCAATCATGTTTGTACCATGTTTTGTGTTGCTACCATGCTGTGTTGTCATGTGTTGCTGCCATGCTATGTTGTTGCCTTAGGTCTCTACGTGGTGACGTGATGTGTGTTTTGTCCTTTTGTCATTTATTTTTAATCCCTGTCCCTGCAGGAGGTCTTTTGCCTTTTTGTAGGCAGTCATTGTAAATAACAATTTGTTCTTAAATGACTTGCCTAGTTAAATAAAGGTTCAATAAAATAAATACATGTAGGGTAATTCATTTGCCCTCCCACTTTGGCTTAATCGTTACATTTACATTACATTTAAGTCATTTAGCAGACGCTCTTATCCAGAGCGACTTACAAATTGGTGCGTTCACCTTAAGACATCCAGTGGAACAGCCACTTTACAACAGTGCATCTAAATCTTTTAAGGGGGTGAGAAGGATTACTTTATCCTATCCTAGGTATTCCTGAAAGAGGTGGGGTTTCAGGTGTCTCCGGAAGGTGGTGATTGACTCCGCTGTCCTGGCGTCGTGAGGGAGGTTTGTTCCACCATTGGGGGCCAGAGCAGCGAACAGTTTTGACTGGGCTGCGCAGGAACTGTACTTCCTCAGTGGTAGGGAGGCGAGCAGGCCAGAGGTGGATGAACGCAGTGCCCTTGTTTGGGTGTAGGGCCTGATCAGAGCCTGGAGGTACTGAGGTGCCGTTCCCCTCACAGCTCCGTAGGCAAGCACCATGGTCTTGTAGCGGATGCGAGCTTCAACTGGAAGCCAGTGGAGAGAGCGGAGGAGCGGGGTGACGTGAGAGAACTTGGGAAGGTTGAACACCAGACGGGCTGCGGCGTTCTGGATGAGTTGTAGGGGTTTAATGGCACAGGCAGGGAGCCCAGCCAACAGCGAGTTGCAGTAATCCAGACGGGAGATGACAAGTGCCTGGATTAGGACCTGCGCCGCTTCCTGTGTGAGGCAGGGTCGTACTCTGCGGATGTTGTAGAGCATGAACCTACAAGAACGGGCCACCGCCTTGATGTTAGTTGAGAACGACAGGGTGTTGTCCAGGATCACGCCAAGGTTCTTAGCGCTCTGGGAGGAGGACACAATGGAGTTGTCAACCGTGATGGCGAGATCATGGAACGGGCAGTCCTTCCCCGGGAGGAAGAGCAGCTCCGTCTTGCCGAGGTTCAGCTTGAGGTGGTGATCCGTCATCCACACTGATATGTCTGCCAGACATGCAGAGATGCGATTCGCCACCTGGTCATCAGAAGGGGGAAAGGAGAAGATTAATTGTGTGTCGTCTGCATAGCAATGATAGGAGAGACCATGTGAGGTTATGACAGAGCCAAGTGACTTGGTGTATAGCGAGAATAGGAGAGGGCCTAGAACAGAGCCCTGGGGGACGCCAGTGGTGAGAGCGCGTGGTGAGGAGACAGATTCTCGCCACGCCACCTGGTAGGAGCGACCTGTTAATCGTGGAACGTATCATGCATATTCGTCCAACTGAAAGAACATTGCTTCTAATGGACAATAAGTATACCATTTAATGAGGAAAATATTGTATGTTGTGAGGGCTAGTTACATATTTGACATAGTACATATTTCCTCCACAGTTTATATACAATCTCTAATATGAACATTTTCTGAGCTCTGACAGGGTTTCTGTCTCTAATGGGTTTGTGTGGTGGGGTAAGATGTTCTATCTAGGAGTATCCTATTCACTGACTACCCTGTAATAAATTCTCTGGGAAGTCAGGCATACTACGGCAGGCACAATGGCAGGGTCTGGACCATCGGTGGGGGGCAGTTGTGTAAATGCTCAGAGACCGCTATAGAGATGACTCTCCCATACTTTCTGAATTGGACTGGTTCTGTAGAGGCTATGGCACAACATTGTCGTAGGAAGGAGTTTGGGAAGGACAGGAGTACTGTGAGTTCTTGAGAAAAAGACATGCCAGCAGAGCAACTTTTTTTCAACCTACATCAGCCTCCTGTCAGGAAGTGGTTCAATTGTTTGCTGTTTGTCTTCCACAGCCTGCTGTTCTTTCTCTCCCCTCACACATTCCCTAGCCCGCTTCTGTCACTGCTGTTGTGTCACCTCTATTTCATAAGGTAATGCTTAATGTTGACACTGTCATTATTTCATCCAGTGAATGATCTGCCCAGGGTTGTGTGTTTTTCAGAGTTTCACCAACCCAAGTGAAGACACCATTGTACTTTCTATGTTTCCCTCAAGATGGCCTAATTCTGTGTGGCTGGTTGACACAAGTCCTGTAGGGCTTGCTGGAGATTAGCTAGGTTGTTACCCTATATAAACACACTGAATATGGCATGCCCCGCAGCTTCACATTGTTTGTACTGAGTACAATGTCTAGGTTTATCCCCTTCGTAGTGTCATATTGCTAGTTTTCTGCCTCGGGCTCTTAATACAAACTTAACTCTATATTTTTCTGTACATGAAAGTAACAAGATGTCATAAGTAATAACTGACTTGCCTAGTTAAATAAAGGGTTAAGAACATTCTTATTTACAATGACGGCCTAGGAACAGTGTTCAGGCCTTTTTCAGGGGCAGAACGACAGATTTGTACCTTTTTCAGCTTGGGGATTTGATCTAGCAACCTTTCGGCTACTGGCCCAACGCTCTAACCACTAGGCTACAGCCCTGCTCTTGTTTCATCCATAAGCTCTGGGGGAGGAGGCTTCACAAGTTAATGTTTGACCAGCTTCAGCTTTAGGATGAGTCAGAATGCTTAACTGTGGTATTTTTTGTAGTGCAGAATGTTCTAACTTGCTCTCTGTGTGCTAAAAAGGTAAAATATCAACTGGTACTGGGCACTCCTACCAGAGTGGACAGAAATCGTCCCACAGCGTCAAGCTGATGACCCCCGCCATGCTTGGTGGGCACATTCCAATATTAATTTGTGAGAATGTGGTGCTTATTAGAGCCTGTTAGCCTGTCACTATCACCCAGGGTCTGGTGACGTTTTGTGGCATTTCTCACTGACTGCTCTGCAGTAGCTGAATATCTACACCTTTTCACAAAGCTCTTCCTCTCAATGTTGGTTGGATTTGTCTTAACAGTGACATTCTCTCTCATCTTGGGACCCTGAGGAAAGTCCTGGAACTAAGGATGAGCAAATCTGCATATCCAATTCTTTGTCTCTTAATGCATGTCAGGATTTTCTCTTGTTGAGGCCAGTTGTTTGGCCCATTCTCGACCTAGGCACTAAAATGGAGGTCATGCTGAAAAGAATACGTATCCGAAATGCACTTACCCGGTCTTGCAGTCAAATCTTCTTACTGAGGTTTTTAACCCCTCCCTAATAAGCACCCTCTCTCTCTCTGTCTTTTCCCTAATTGAATGCCTGTCTATGATTGGGTGCAATGGAGATTAGTTGCCAGGTATAAAATGGTTTGTTACCATGTGAAGTAGACTAAGTCTGTCCTGAATGGTGCCACATACAGTACGCTGCCATACAGTTAATTGGGAAAGTATTCAGACCCTTTCCCACATTTAGTTATGTTGCATCCTTTAATTAAAAAAAAAAAAATTAAACAGCCAATTGTTGACACATTTGAAAAATGTATTAAAAATAAAGAACAGATATCTTATTTATGCACCGCAGTGCTTGAGGCGTCACTAGAGTCCCGGGTTCGATCCCGGGCTATGTTGCATCCGGACGTGACCGGGAAACCCATGAGGCTGCGCACAATTGGTGTCTTCCGGGTTAGGGGAGGGTTTGGCCGGCTGGGATGTCCTTGTCCCATGGCGTTCTAGTAACTCCTGTGGCGGGCTGGGTGCCAGTTGTACGGTTTTTCCTCCAACACATTGGTGCCGCTGGCTTCCAGGTTAAGCCAGCAGTGTGTCAAGAAGTAGTGCGGTTTGGCAGAGTTTTGTTTTTGGAGGATGCCTGGCTCTCGACCTTTGCCTCTCCCAAGTCTGTACGGGAGTTGCAGTCTTGTCCCATTGCTCGAAATTGAGCCCAGGTGCATCCTGTTTCCATTGCTCATCCTTGATGTTTCTACAACTTGATTGGAGTCCACCTGTGATTTAAATTGATTGGACATGATTTGGAAGGCACAATGTCTATATAAGGTCTCACAGTTGACAGTGCATGTCAGCGCAAAAACCAAGCCATGAGGTTGAAGGAATTGTCCATAGAGCTCCCGAGACAGGATTGTGTCGAGGCACAGATCTGGGGAAGGGTACCACAGTGGCCTCCATCATTCTTAAATGGAAGAAGTTTGGAACCGGCAAGACTCTTCCTAGAGTTGGTCGCTCGCCTAAACTGAGCAATCGGTGGGGAAAGGGCCTTGGTCAGGTTGGTGACCAAGAACCCGATGGTCACTCTGACAGAGCTCCAGAGTTCCTCTGTGGAGATGGGGGATCCTTCCAGAAGGACAACGATCCCTGCAACACTCCACCAATAAGGCCTTTATTGTGGAGGGGCCAGACGGGAGCCACTCTTCAGTAAAAGGCACATGACAGGCTGCTTGGAGTTTGCCAAAAGGCACCTAAAGGATGCTATGGGGATGTTTTTCAGCAGAAGGGACTATGAGATTAGTCAGGATCGCGGGAGTTTTTTATTATTTAGCCTTTAATTTACTGAGGCAAGTCAGTTAATAACACATTCTTATTTACAATGACAGTCTACCCCAGCCAAACCCGGACGATGCTGGGCCAATTGTGCACCACCCTGGATACAGCTTGTGATACAGCCTGGAATCGAACCAGGGTCTGTAGTGACAACTCCAGCATTGAGATGCATTGTCTTAGACCGCTGCAAAGCTGAATGGAGCAAAGTACAGATCCTTGATGAAAACCTGCACCAGAGTGCTCAGACTGGGGCGAAGGTCCACATTCCAACAGGACAACGACCCTAAGCACACAGCCAAGACAACACAGGAGTGGCTTCAGGACAAGTCTCTGAATGTCCTTAAGTGGCCCAGCCAGAGCCCGGACTTGAATCCGAATGAATATCTCTGGAGAGAACTGAAAATGTCTGTGCAGCTCCCCATCCAACCTGACAAAGCTTGAGAGGATCTGCAGATAGGAATGGGAGAAACTACCCAAATACAGGTGTGCCAAGCTTGTAGCATCATACCCAAGAAGACTATGTTGTAATCGCTGCCAAAGGTGCTTTAACAAAGTACAGAGTAAAGGGTTTGAATGAGGTCGACCAATTATGATTTGTTTTCAACGCCGATACCGATTTATTGGAGGATCAAAAAAAGCCGATACCAATTAATCGGCCATTAAAAAATGTATATTTTTTAAATATTTATATTTCTAATACAACAATACTGAATGAACAATTAACACTTATTTTAGGTTTAAAATAATACATATTTATTCTCAAATAAATATTGAAACATGCTCAATTTGGTTGAAATAATGCAAAAACAGTCTTGGAGAAGAAAGTAAAAGTGCAATATATGTTCCATGTAAAAAAAGTTAACGTTTAAGTTTCTTTCTCAGAACATGAAAGCTGGTACTGGTTCAAGCTGGTTCAATATTCCCAGTTCTTAAATATTCCCAGTTAACAAGTCTTAGGTTGTAGTTATTATAGGAATTATGACGCGTTGACTATTTCTCTCTATACCATTTTGTATTTCATATACCTTTTGACTATTGGATATTCTAATAAGCACTTTAGTATTGCCAGCCTAATCTCAGGAGTTTATAGGCTTGAAGTCATAAACAGCGCTGTGATCAAGCATTGCTAAGAGCTGCTGGCAAACGCAGTAAAGTTTGAATGAATGCTTATGAGCCTGCTGCTGCCTACCACCGCTCAATCAAATATCAAATCATAGACTTAATTATAATATAATTAACACAGAAATATGAGCCTTTTAATCATTAGTATGGTCAAATCCGGAAACTAATTTCGAAAACAAAACGTTTATTCTTTCGGTGAAATACGGAACTGTTCCGTATTTTATTGAACGGGTGGCAACCTAAGTCTAAATATTGCTGTTATGTCATAATTATGTAAAATTCTGGCAAATTGGTTTGCAACGAGCCAGGCGGCCCAAACTGTTGCATATACCCTGACTCTGCGTGCAATGAACGCATGAGAAGTGACACAATTTCCCTACTTAATATTTCCTGCTAACATGAATTTATTTTAACTAAACATGCAGGTTTAAAAAATATATACTTCTGTGTATTGGTTTTAAGAAAGGCACTGATGTTTTTGTTAAAACATCACCCGCTTGGCGAAGTAGGCTGTAAATTAACAGGCACTGCGTTGATTATATGCAATGCAGAACAAGCTAGTTGACCTAGTAATATCATCAACCATGTGTAGTTAACTAGTGACTATGTTAAGATTGATTTAAAAAAAATAATAATTATAAGATAAGTTTGATGCTAGCAACAGATGGTCAGCCTGCCACGCAGTTTCCTCGTTGAATGCAATGTAATTGGCGTCCAAGAATGCCAATTACCGATTGTTAAGAACTTGAATTTGGCCCTAATTATTCGGCCATGCCGATTTTTAAATCGGCCAACTTCTAATCTGAATACTTATGTAAATGTGATATTTCATTAACATTTTTTTATACATTGCAAACATTTCTAAAAACCTGTTTTTGCTTTGGCATTATGGGGCATTGTGTGTAGATTGAGAGGGGGGGGGGTTAATACCTTATTCTAAAATGTATCAATGTGGAAAAAGTAAAGGTGTCTGAATACCTTCCGAATGCACTGCATCAGTCCCACATCAAGTCACTGCAGGGTCTTAAACTACATCACTTAAAATGTTGATTTGAACTTGCCCTTTTGTGTGTGTGTGTGTGTGTGTGTCAATAGTCATGTGCATACTTGCACAAAAACATGTAGATGTACTGGGTCTGTCAGTGGTGGATGTTAAGAATAGCCCTGCTCTCATGTGTTGTTTAGCCTTAGACTCATTCAGTTGGTTGACAGGTGAGAATGGCAGCAGGTCATAGAGGTGACCATAACAACGGAGCACCTAACACCACCCTTCAGACCAGACACTTCCAGCATGAACCAAAATATATATATATTTTTTAAATATTTTTTTTATTTAACCTTTATTTAACCAGGTAGGCTAGTTGAGAACCAGTTCTCATTTGCAACTGCGACCTGGCCAAGATAAAGCATCGCAGTGTGAACAGACAACACAGAGTTACACATGGAGTAAACAATTAACAAGTCAATAACACAGTAGAAAAAAAAGGGAGTCTATACATTGTGTGCAAAAGGCATGAGGAGGTAGGTGAATAATTACAATTTTGCAGATTAACACTGGAGTGATAAATGATCAGATGTTCATGTAGAGATATTGGTGTGCAAAAGAGCAGAAAAGTAAATAAATAAAAACAGTATGGGGATGAGGTAGGTAAAAATGGGTGGGCTATTTACCGATAGACTAGCTGCAGCGATCGGTTAGCTGCTCAGATAGCAGATGTTTGAAGTTGGTGAGGGAGATAAAAGTCTCCAACTTCAGCGATTTTTGCAATTCGTTCCAGTCACAGGCAGCAGAGAACTGGAACGAAAGGCGGCCAAATGAGGTGTTGGCTTTAGGGATGATCAGTGAGATACACCTGCTGGAGCGCGTGCTACGGGTGGGTGTTTCCATCGTGAACTGAGATAAGGCGGAGCTTTACCTAGCATGGACTTGTAGATGACCTGGAGCCAGTGGGTCTGGCGACGAATATGTAGCGAGGGCCAGCTGACTAGAGCATACAGGTCGCAGTGGTGGGTGGTATAAGGTGCTTTAGTGACAAAACGGATGGCACTGTGATAAACTGCATCCAGTTTGCTGAGTAGAGTGGAAGCAATTTTGTAGATGACATCGCCGAAGTCGAGGATCGGTAGGATAGTCAGTTTTACTAGGGTAAGTTTGGTGGCGTGAGTGAAGGAGGCTTTGTTGCGGAATAGAAAGCCGACTCTTGATTTGATTTTCGATTGGAGATGTTTGATATGAGTCTGGAAGGAGAGTTTACAGTCTAGCCAGACACCTAGGTACTTATAGATGTCCACATATTCAAGGTCGGAACCATCCAGGGTGGTGATGCTAGTCAGGCATGCAGGTGCAGGCAGCGAACGGTTGAAAAGCATGCATTTGGTTTTACTAGCGTTTAAGAGCAGTTGGAGGCCACGGAAGGAGTGTTGTATGGCATTGAAGCTCGTTTGGAGGTTAGATAGCACAGTGTCCAAGGACGGGCCGAGCATAACAACCAAGTCCTCATCAGATAAATACATCTCTAGACTAGCTGTGAGTTTGCACTCTGTTGACCATGATGAAAGCTGGTGAAATGGGTCTAGATGCTTAGCAGTCAGGCAATGAGCATAATGTCATAACATCTGCACGACCTTTCACTGACACAAGTGAGTAAAATCTAACTTCTAGGCCCAATGTGTTTGGAAATTAAGACAAATGTTTGGGTCCTGCAATAGGGGAGAGGATGGAAAATGGTGTTGGGGTCCTCCTGGTTGTCGGTCTTTGAGTGTTTGGGCGAGAGCAGCACCCACCCCTGCTGCTTGGCTGCTGTCCATGTGCCTAGGACCCTGGGAATGAATCGTGCCTAGGACCCTGGGAATGAATCGTGCCTAGGACCCTGGGAATGAATCGTGCCTAGGACCCTGGGAATGAATCGTGCCTAGGACCCTGGGAATGAATCGTGCCTAGGACCCTGGGAATGAATCGTGCCTAGGACCCTGTCTTTCTTTGAAGCCAGCGAGGAATGCATGCCCTTTTTTTCCCTGACAGCACTAGCTATCTGTGGTGAAATGTTCCCTCTGCCACAGAGCTCATTGTGCATCAGCAAGGCGGACAGACGTCACAGGCATGGGATTGCCGCCTCTCTGCTTGGTCTGGGGGGGAAGGACTCTTTTCTCTGGGGGGGAAGGACTCTTTTCTCTGGGGGGGAGAAGGACTCTTTTCTCTGGGGGGGAGAAGGACTCTTTTCTCTGGAACTCTTCTTTACATCTTCTCCTGGTAACTTGTTTTTTTGTTTTGCTCCTTCATTTTCCTCGTTCTAACCCTAATAGTTTTATTAAAGTCAAGTGTTTAACTTGGAAATTTGGTGTCATTTATTATTTTTCTCATACGGAATCAAAAACGTGAACAAATTGGTCAGTGGATTTGGTAAGTTGTTTCCCTCTGGTGCTCTTCAAAGAGAATTCTATTTTCGATCTGTTGGTATGAGTTGAGTCGACTCTAATGGAAGTCACTGTGATGGTTTGTTCAGTTTGCTGGTGTTTGTGTATTTGTCTGGGACATTTAGCCTCTGTCCTCTCTGTACATTTTGTCACCGGCTGTCCTTCCCATCACTTCCACATGAGCGCTGGCCTGTTTGGTCCCGTTAATGTGTTCTAGCTAGCAGTTCAGGACTGGGGAGAAGCCTGGCAGGCCCAGGCAGCCGCTGCACATGGCGAAACACACACAAACAAACCCCTTTTAACATCACTAACTAGACCTGGGAGGTCTGTATACGTGTGGATGTGTACCTGGTAGATGGAGATTTCCATACAGTCTGCTGCAAACCAAGGGGCTAGGGTGAGCTCTGTCACACTTTGGGGTGTGGTGGGACTTAAAACAGAGCTACCTCAGCCATTTTGAATGGTGGTTATTTGACCGATTTGTTTGTTTATCTGTGTTGGCCCATGAGGGAGTGAACCCTGGTCGGCATGGAGGACTGTGGTGCTCATTGGCTTGTCTTTGTGTTGGCCACACTGATCTGTTTGTATGTGTGACTGTAATCGCCAGGAGGCCTGCATTCTTCTTAGTCTACCATCACCCCACATTAAGGCCGCCTGTTGGTGGACTTTATCATTATTTTGATGTTGGGTAATATCTGTATTGTAAACACCATTTTGGGCAGAAAGACAAGTTTCACTGTTAATGAAAGCTTAGTGAATCTCTTCCGTTGCAGGAATATAAACAAGGCCAACATGAAATTAAAATATTTAAGTTATTGGAGAAAGGTGTTTTGGAACTTGTTATTGCTCAAATGTCCTTGATTTTGGATTGGATCTTGGATGTTTGAGGGGCAGCTCTCGAGGGGAACTTGTATGTTTTATAAAATTCTATTGAAACAATAAAATAAACCACAGATTACTACAGGGGCTCCCAAGCGGTGCAGTGGTTTAAGGCACTGCATCTCCGTGCAAGAGGCATCACTACAGTCCCTGGTTCAACTCCAGGCTGTATCACATCCGGCCGTGACTGGGAGTCCCATAGTGCGGCACACAATTGGCCCAGCGTTGGCCGGGGTAGGCCGTCATTGTAAATAAGAATTTGTTCTTAACTGATTTACCCTGTTAAGCAAATACATGTTTTTAAATCCTTTCTGTATCTAACACCAAACACTCAACATCTTATATCATTTCAGTCAAATAAAAAATAAACGTTTTAATGTGGTCAGTATGTTTTTCATTAGGTCTAGTCATTCAAACACATTCATTGATTACGGTGTATGTGCTTGGTTGGTTTCCTGATAAGTTAAACCAACACACAGTGCAACATGCAGTGCTTCAGTTGTGGATAACCATAAAATAGTCATTACACACATGACTAATCCCCAAATACAGTATGTTTGCCAAGTAGATATGGAATTCCAGGCATTTTCTGTGCGCTCTGATGTACACAAAGTTGTAATTAGGGTCTGGTTTCACAGGCACCTCTAACAGGTGTTCCATGCTGTACAGTGCCTTCAGAAAGTATTCAGACACCTTGATTTGACACATTTTGTACATTACAGCCTTATTCTAAAATGGATTCAACTGTTTTGCCCCCGGAATCTACACAATTTATTACAAATACAAAAATATTACATTTACACAAGTATTCAGACTCTTTACTCAGTACTTTGTTGATTAACTTTTGGTAGTGATTACAGCGTTGTCTTGGATATGACGCTACAAGCTTGGTACACCTGTATTTTTGGAGTTTCTCCAATTCTTCTCTGCAGGTTTCCTCCAGACGTGATGCTTGGCATTCAGGCCAAAGAGTTCAGTCTTGGTTTCATCAGACCAGAGAATCTTGTTTCTCATGGTCTGCGAGTCTTTAGGTGCCTTTTGGCAAACTCCAAGCGGGCTGTCATGTACCTTTTACTGAGGAGTGGCTTCCGTCTGGCCTCTAACATAAAGGCCTGATTGGTGGACTGCTGCAGAGATGGTTGTCCTTCTGGAAGGTTGCTCACCTCCCTGACCAAGGCCCTTCTCCCCCGATTGCTCAGTTTGGCCTGGCGGCCCGCTCTAGGAAGAGTCTTGGTGGTTCTAAACTTCTTCCATTTAAGAATGATGGAGGCCACTGTGTTCTTGACCTTCAATGTTGCAGAAATGTTTGGGTACCCTTCCCCAGATCTGTGCCTCAACCCAGTCTTGTTTCTGAGCTCTACGGACAATTCCTTCGACCTCATGGCTTTGTTTTTGCTCTATCATACACTGGCAACTCTGGAACCTTTTAAAAGGTGTGTGTATGTGTGTGTGTACTCCTTTCCAAATCATGTCCAATCAATTGAATTTACCACAGGTGGACTCCATCCTTGATATGTTTCTACAACTTGATTGATCAATGGGAACAGGATACGCCTGAGCTCGTTTTCGAGTCTCACAGCAAAGGGTCTGAATACTTATGTAAATAAGGTATTTGTTTTTTTATATTAAATACATTTGCAAATTAAATAGTAACTGCAAAACACCAGTCTCAACATCAACCGTGAAGAGGCGACTCCGGGATGCTGGCCTTTAAGGCAGAATTTCAAACAAAAAGCCTGATCTCAGACTGGCCAATAAAAATAAAATCTTAAAATGGGTAAAAGAACACCGACACTGGACAGAGGAACTCTGAGACTGGTGTTTTGCGGATACTATTTGATAAAGCTGCCAGTTGAGGACTTGTGAGGCGTCTGTTTCTCAAACTAGACACTCTAATGTACTTGTCCTCTTGCTCAGTTGTGCACCGGGGCCTCCCGCTCCTCTTTCTATTCTGGTTAGAGCCGGTTTGCACTGTTCTGTGAAGGGAGTAGTACACAGCGTTATACGAGATCTCCAGTGGCAATTTCTCGCATGGAATAGCCTTCATTTCTCAGAACAAGAATAGACTGAAGAGTTTCAGAAGAAAGTCCTTTGTTTCTGGCCATTTTGAGCCTGTAATTGAACTCACATGCTGATGTTCCAGATACTCAGCCTGTCTAAAGGCTAGTTCAGCTGTGCTAAGATAATTGCAAAAGGGTTTTCAAATGATCAATTAGCCTTTTAAAATTATAAACTTGGATTAGCTAACACAACATGTCATTGGAACACAGGAATGAAATTGTATGCAGAGAATCCCTGCAATCCTCTGAGAATTTTTTTAATTTGCGTGTAGATGAAAGGCTCTGTGGTTGTACCTTTTTTTGATCTAGTGGGTGTTGCCCCAGTTGACATGCCATGTTGAGAATCTAACACAAACACAGTATTAGTAGTCAACACAGTCGCTACGCTGAGAAAGCAGCTCATTTCCTATGAGTTTTCTGTTGGGTTTTCCACACCTCCCAGCTGTAGGAGGAGGAAAAGGAGCATGTTAAATTACATTTAATTTCTGTTAAGATAACCCTTCTGTTTTTGCTTTTCTTTGTTTTCCAAGAGTTATTTAAGAAGCACACTACTGAGGAAGTTTAGAAGGCAGAAAATGACCCTGAGTTCTGAAGTGAAAGACTGAAGGTGACTGTGTCGGTGTCACCTCCATTTCACCTGTGTCCACGCTTCAGTTTCCAAAGCCAGATGGATTCCTATAATTTAAACTTTGAAAAAATGAGCAACCTGGACCTGCACCCTCTGAGCCTACCATTGAGTCGGCTCTCCCCAGCCAAGTCCACCAGCAGCATCGACCAGTTCACATACCACCACGGCAAGGGCGACTCTGCCTACAGCTCCTTCTCTGGGGGCTCCAACGCCCCAGACTACTCCTCCCCCTTCCTTCCAGATGACCTCCAGCACCACAGCCTGCACTATGCTGACCTGAAGTATGTGAAGGCCATCTACCACCCCAACGTCCTCGACTCTGACGCCAAGAGCATGGATCAGCTCTACCGCTCCATGGAGGCCATCTCAAACCAGTATCGCAACAACAATGGCTGCCTGAGTGCAACACAGTACTGTGATCAGAATCAAGAAAAGCTGCCAGCCCCTCCGCCCCCCGACCGCCTGGACAGCTTCATAGCCACCAGGAACCTGGAGAACTGCAGGGCGCAGCACAGTCCCGAGGGCCAGCTGGCAGACAGGTCTCCTCCACGACCCCGGACAGATAATCCTGATGCTGCCTGTCTCAGGCCTGACCTAGTCTATGGTCGTAGGGCCTCACAGCCCTATCACAGGGACCCAGTCAACTCTGACCACACGGATAAGAACCCTGAGCAGCAAACGTCAGCAAACGTCTTAAGCCGATCACCCCCTCGCACGAGTCAGCCTGAGCAGCACCCTAATCAGCAGGCTGGTAGTGTCGGTGCCGGCCATTCGGAGGGTCACTGTAAGAGGGTGCAAGAGCCCCGCGGGTCCCTCCTGCCGGAGCCACCGCCATCTGCCATCCCCTTGCATGTGGCACAGAACATGGCCAACAGCAGCATCCAACACAAGGGCCAGTTCTACTTCGTTACAGGTGTTTGTAAGTCATCAGAGTCCAGTCTGAACCATGGTTCTCTGTGTGTGTCAGAAGAAGGCAGTGAGAGCCCTGTGTCTGAGCCTGTGGACAGGGAGAGGTTGCACAGCACCATGGACCACATGTTCAGGAACACCCAACAGAGGAACTATATCACCCATGACACCACAAAAACCGATGTCAGGGAGTTTTACACCAAGCGTCAAGATATAAACTCCAGAAGCCAAGATGAGGCGAAACCGATTCAGAGTAGGATTTCATATGGCCCCGCTCACATTTTAAACCGGCGCTCCCGCAGTTCCGATGCTTTACAACAAAGTCTCAAGATCCAGAGCAGAGAGATCGGCATGCATCACAGCCCTAACCACCACATCTTCTCCTGCGGCCCAGAGGAGAACTGTCCACTGTTATCAAATTCCCACAACCAGGAAGTCCCTCCACCAATCAGCATGGAGCAGGCCACCCACCACAAGAGAGACGAACAAGTCAACGGAGGGAGGAGGCGGCCATTAGGAGGCGTTGCCAGCCAGAAGATCAACAAGGAAAACACCCCGCTGCTGTACCACCTCACTGGAGCCAACAGGGCGGCCCTAAATTTGAATTTGAAGCCCAAAAATGACATTGAGGTCGGTATGCAAGGTGAAGATGCAGGCCTCAATGCTGCTCATCAGGAAAGGCAAGCTCCCGTTAGCTGTAGTGATAGGACATCACAGGGTGAAACATCCAAGGAGGAGAGCTCGGAGGCGATCGCCCACCCCTGCAACACGCTGGACGACTCCTTTAAGAAGTACTACAAGGAGAAACTGAAGGGCGCACAGGATCAGGTCCTCAGGGAGACCTCCTTTAAGAGGAGTGACCTGCAGCTGTCCTGGCCCCACAGAGTGAGGCAGAGTGAGCTCAGGCCCACGGTACTTCACACAGTCTCCTCTTCACAGGACTCTGAGACCTCAGCAGACACACTCACCCCCTCCCCAACACAGTCTGAGGGGACAGATAAGGAGGACATCAAGGAAATGCAGAAGGAGGTTGAGAAAGAGAGGCCAGCGAACATTGCCCAGCCTCAGTTGGCTCGTATCGGGGGCAGGAGGCGTCTGACTCCAGAGCAGAAGGAGCTGTGCTACTCCGAGCCGGAGAAGCTGAACCAGCTGGGTGACTCAGGGGAAGTAGGACTGCTGGTACTCTCAGGCGATGATGAGGAGCTGGGAGAACAGGGCCTGGTGGCAGCTAGGAGGAAGATGTTTGAGACCAAAGGCAGGGCCCTGTCCACCTCCAGCCTCTCCAAGACCTCCCTGCAGCACCTCCAGCACAAGGCCCTGGTGGCCTACATGGAGCGCAAGACGGGTCTCAAGGTGGCTGAGCCCCAGCAGCCTGCTCCTCAAGCCTCTCAATCCCCCAAACAGGGGCACTCCATGGCTGGGAAGCCATCTGACTGGGGTCCCAAGCCTCAGTCTGGGAATAAAGGAGGCCCCAAGAAGAAGCTGTACAGGCCCCATTCCGCTGGATGCGTCCTGGACTCGACCTCCAGCTCCATGAAGCATGCCCAGTTCAGCTCCTCTCAGTCCGGAGGTCATTCCCACCAGGCTAGCTGGAGAGAGTCACCCAGCCCCTCTCAGGGGAAGTCTGCCTCTGAGGAGAGTCTTCTGGACCAACCAGAACCACCTGAGTTGTTCAGAAACCGCTTCACCTCAACACCCCATGCATTTCAGGTAAGCCTTATCAGAACTCTTGATATTATTGCATTTCAAATAATTGAATAGGATTTGTAGACTTGTATTGAGTTTTCTAGAGGACCATGTCACTTTACTGAATGTAACACAGATGTTCAAAGGGTGTTCTGAATGGGGATTCTTGGTATGTTTGGCTACAGGGTCACAACTACATGAATGATCCCTCACCAGTCAATGCTATGGACACGTCCAGGTATGTTGCCCTCACTTGTTTGTGAAAGTGGGAGTATCTGCGCCTGTAAGATTTACTGTATGCCTTACTGTTGAACATGGATGTTTGCTCAGATGTGATTTATTGCAGCACTGAAAGTGAACACCCATATACCAACATTCCATTCTATGACGTATGTAGACAAAACATCAAACTTCATTTCAGCTATGTTCAGGGAGTCTTTTTTTCATCAACTATGGTTAGGGTAAGATAAAGGCATAGAATATCTGAGTGGAACCAGGAATATAAGTCTCCAAAGCATCTCTAGCTCATCAGAATCTCTGTATAACTTTTCAGTGCTCAGACTCAGAGGCCAGTGGATGAGGAGAGTGTGGTGGTAAGGAGAGACCAAGCGAAGATTGTCCCTGAGGGTCAGCGAGTCCGGGTGATGGGTCGGCGGGTCCGGATGATGGTCAAGCGGGGAAAGTCCCTGGAGGAGTTGGGTGTGTCCCAGGTCAGCAGCTCCTCAGTCCTCAGTAAGAGCTCTGAGCAGCTGGGCCAGCTCCACAGCAGGCAGGGAGCCCCAGGACCAGGCCAGGAAAAAAGCAGCGTACCGTCCTTCAGCGAGACCCAGAGGAAGCCCCTCTTCAAGCAGGACTCTGCACCACAGCTGGGCAGTAGGGAGAAAAGTAGGGAGATGACAAAAAGCACCAGGGAGTCCACTACGTCTAACTCCCCAGTATCAAACACATCGTCTCAGGTCAGGGCTCGTTCAGATGGGTCCCCTGGATCATACAACTTTGTCCCTTTGGTTAAAGAGGTGGTAGAGACCACTGGGCTTTCCTACGACGTCCCACTCCCACCGTACCTTAACGGTCAGCAGTCCAGTGAGAGATTGGTCAAGTCCACCTCAACTTTTCCCTCCATACATACCCATCCCAGGGGCACTGGCGGGAGCAAGACTGGCTCCAAGTATGTAACTATATTATGATAAAGTGACCCTCACTCAAACAAAATTCTCATCATTAAGTTAATGTACAGTTCCCTCTACTTATATTGGCACCATTGGTAAATATGAGCAAAACGGGCTGTAAAAAAATGTCTTTGCTGTTTATCCTCTTGGTCTTCATTCAAAAAATCGAACCTTTTTTAATTGAAGTAAAATGATTGAAAAAAAGAAATGTGAAATAAATATTTTTCTCAAACTCAAAAATCTTATGAGTTAAACCTAACTAAAGGATATTCCCATTCTTATTTTACATTTTTAAGTTCACTTGAGTGATTAGGAACACTTAAATGGTATGCTAAGACTTCCTGTTTCACTGGGGTATAAATATGAGGTGACATGCAGGCCAAGTTCCCATAGTCATCCATCACTATGGGAAAGACCCGAGAATACAGTAATGATGTGCGACAAAAGGTTGTTGAGCTGCACAGATCAGGAATTGACTGTGAGAAAATAGCTCAGCGGTTGAAAAGGCCCATTTCCACTATCAGGGCAATAATTTAAGAAGTTTAAAGCAACTGGAGATGTTAACAATCAGCATGGAGAATTGCAGACGTTTTAGTTGGGTCCAAAACTACAATCAGACGCCACCTACGTAACCACAAGTTGTTTAGGAGGGTTGACATAAAAAGCCTTTGCTGTCATCAAACAACAAACTCAAGCGCCTACAGTTTTCCAAATGTTACTGGAACTTTCAACGGGGCCGGGTTCTATGGTCAGATGAGACCAAAATAGAGTTTCAATGGGACCGGGTTCTATGGTCAGATGAGACCAAAATAGAGTTTCAACGGGGCCGGGTTCTATGGTCAGATGAGACCAAAATAGAGTTTCAACGGGGCCGGGTTCTATGGTCAGATGAGACCAAAATAGAGTTTCAACGGGACCGGGTTCTATGGTCAGATGAGACCAAAATAGAGTTTCAACGGGGCCGGGTTCTATGGTCAGATGAGACCAAAATAGAGTTTCAACGGGACCGGGGTCTATGGTCAGATGAGACCAAAATAGAGTTTCAACGGGGCCGGGGTCTATGGTCAGATGAGACCAAAATAGAGTTTCAATGGGACCGGGTTCTCTGGTCAGATGAGACCAAAATAGAGTTTCAACGGGGCTGGGGTCTATGGTCAGATGAGACCAAAATAGAGTTTCAATGGGACCGGGTTCTATGGTCAGATGAGACCAAAATAGAGTTTCAATGGGACCGGGTTCTATGGTCAGATGAGACCAAAATAGAGTTTCAACGGGACTGGGTTCTATGGTCAGATGAGACCAAAATAGAGTTTCAACGGGGCCGGGGTCTATGGTCAGATGAGACCAAAATAGAGTTTCAACGGGGCCGGGGTCTATGGTCAGATGAGACCAAAATAGAGTTTCAACGGGGCTGGGGTCTATGGTCAGATGAGACCAAAATAGAGTTTCAACGGGGCCGGGGTCTATGGTCAGATGAGACCAAAATAGAGTTTCAACGGGACTGGGTTCTATGGTCAGATGAGACCAAAATAGAGTTTCAACGGGGCCGGGGTCTATGGTCAGATGAGACCAAAATAGATCTGTTTGGAAACAAACACCAGAGGTGGGTTTGGAGTAGACTGAAAGATATCCATGCAGAAAAGTACCTCATCCCCACTGTGAAGTATGGTGGTTTATCTTTGTTGTGGGCATGTTTTTCTTCCAAAGGACCTGGACAACTTGTTAGGAAACATAATATCATGGACTCCAAGTAGCAGCAGATATTAAATCAAAACCTGACTGTCTCTGCTAGGAAGCTTTAACTGGGCCTTGGTTGGATCTTCCAGCAGGACAATGATCCAAAGCACACCTCCACATCAACACAAAAATGGTTCACTGACCACAGAATGAAGGTTTTGCCGTGGCCAACCCAGTCCCCTGTACTAAACCCCATAGAAAACCTGTGGGATGAGCTCCCAGTGGACCTGGGAGTCTGAAGGATCTGGAGATTCTGTATGGAGAAATGGTTTCAGATCCCTTGTCATGTGTTCTCCAACTGCATTACCCATTACAGGAGAAAACAGCTCTGAGTTATCTTGGCAAAGGGAGGTTGCACAAAGTATTGAATGAAAGGGTGCCAATAATAGTGGCACACATATATTTGAGAAAAATATTTGTTTGAAGTTAAGAATTTATTTTTAAAAGTTAGATTTTTGAATATTTTGAATGGACGAACAAGAAGATAAACAAAGATTATTTATTTTTTTACAGCCTGTTTTGCTCATATTTACCAAGGATGCCAATATTAGTGGAGGGCACCGTATAAAGTATCAATGGCTATTGATCACTGTTGATATTCCATTTTCTAATATCGCTCTTATTCCAGCAGTGTGAAAACCGCCCCTCCTATACAACACACTATGGAGAGAGAGCAGTCGGTGGACGAGCCCATTGAGACTCCTCAGCCCGAGGCCTCTCAGGAAGTCTCCCTGAGCTGTGGAGTCACCACAGACCCGACTCTGTGGGTCATACCACCTGAACCAGGGAGCCAAGTGGCGGATGAGGGCCCAGCCCTTTCTGATAATCTGACCGAGGGAGAGCCTCCAACTCTAGCCTGTGCTCCAGCAGCTAGTGAGCCCCTTACAACTTCCTCCACCACACCAGTCCCTGACACTGACACCTGCCAGAGTGGAGGGGGCCAACACCCAGGAGAAGACAAGGAAACCGAGAAGGAGGGGGAGGAGGAGACCCCAGCAGGAGAAACGGAAAGCTCAGAAAAGACACCCACTACCGAGGATACAAAGTGGGAGGAGCTGGTGGAGGAGGTGGTCACAACGGACCAATCGCTGGCACGGGTGCTGTACCCGTTGACCAATCGCAAGACTGCGCTGATGCTGATGGAGCAGCTCCTGTCAGAAGACACTCTGCTGATGGAGGAGCACTATAAGAAGAAGCAGAGAGACATCATGACACTGCATGCTGCTGACGGGTGAGTATCTCATTGTGTTGTACTGTTCAAGTGTCTGATGGCCACGCCCTTTATCAGCAGCTGTTATATTGTACTGTTCAAGTATCTGATGGCCACGCCCTTTATCAGCAGCTGTTATGTTGTACTGTTCAGGTGTCTGATGGCCACGCCCTTTATCAGCAGCTGTTATGTTGTACTGTTCAGGTGTCTGATGGCCACGCCCTTTATCAGCAGCTGTCATGTTGTACTGTGCAGGTGTCTGATGGCCACTTCCTGGATCAGCAGCTGTTATATTGTACTGTGCAGGTGTCTGATGGCCACTTCCTGGATCAGCAGCTGTTATATTGTACTGTTCAGGTGTCTGATGGCCACTTCCTGTATCAGCAGCTGTTATATTGTACTGTGCAGGTGTCTGATGGCCACTTCCTGGATCAGCAGCTGTTATATTGTACTGTGCAGGTGTCTGATGGCCACTTCCTGGATCAGCAGCTGTTATATTGTACTGTTCAGGTGTCTGATGGCCACTTCCTGGATCAGCAGCTGTTATATTGTACTGTTCAGGTGTCTGATGGCCACTTCCTGTATCAGCAGCTGTTATATTGTACTGTGCAGGTGTCTGATGGCCACTTCCTGGATCAGCGGCTGTTATATTGTACTGTTCAGGTGTCTGATGGCCACTTCCTGGATCAGCGGCTGTTATATTGTACTGTGCAGGTGTCTGATGGCCACTTCCTGGATCAGCGGCTGTTATATTGTACTGTTCAGGTGTCTGATGGCCACTTCCTGGATCAGCGGCTGTTACCTCACTGCACCTGGACAGATTAAAAGACACGTGTCCATGTAAAGACAAATGCATGGCTAAAGACTCATGGACATTATTCCAAGGTTGATCTCATCCATATACATCAATATCACTGTGTGTGTCTTCCTAAAGCTCTAAAACAGTGGATGATCCTGAAGCACCTCCCACATCTCCTGTTGATGAGAAAGTCCAACCCCAACCAGAGCCACAAAGCAAGATGGATGTCACAGAGAAGAAGGTAATTTAGCTCTGCATTCTTTTTTTGTAATAGAAGTGTATTTACTTGATCTCTTCCAGTTGATGATGTCATCTGAATCAGTGGAGTCTGCTGAGGGGAGGATGGCTCATAATAATGTCCGGAACGGAGCAAATGGAATGGCAGCAAACACCTGGAAACCATGTGTTTGATAACATTCCACTTTTTCTGCTCCAGATACCAACGTCATGTGATCTGAATATCATCAGGGCCCAGTTTTTCAAAAGTTTTCCGATCGGATTTTGGCAATCGGATAGGATTAAAGGTTAGGATTGGGTTTTTCAAAACTGAAAAGTTATATTCTGATCCTCTGGATAGGATAACGATTTGGTAATCCAATCTGAGCTTTAATCAGGATTGTATGTTGTTTTATACATGTTTTTTTAATCAACCTTTATTCGTGTAGTTGGATCAGCTTTGTTTTCTGTTGAGAGTTGGGAAGTAGTACCACAACCTGCCCAGTAGGTGGCGAGGTGGAGGCCTGTTCAAAGAAGTGAACATGTGGATTCTGTGATATTGTGGTATCTGGGTCAGAAAGGATCCTAATCAGGTTATTTTCTCAAACTGGCTCAAATACCAGATCAATCTGATCCTGGATAGCAAAAAAGAGGATTACAGAATCTGTATCATTCTGGATAAAACATTTCGAAAACTGTGCCCTGGATGCAGTTGAACTATGTTTGGCATCAGTTTAACGTCTGACCAGATTATTGAGATACCAGAAACTGTCAGACTCCTATCTTATATCCTGTTTGTTTTGAGCTGACTGTGACAAGCCTTATGTCTCCTCTTTCTCTTGCACAAATCACACACCCACAAGCAGACTGTATTGTAATGTATAGTGTTCCCTCCCCTTCCTATAGAGGCTGCTAGTGACGTGTATTGAGGAGCGCCTGTTGGCCTTGGAGGAGCCCCGTGGTGCCCTGCAGGTGGAGGTGGAGGAGAACGGGATGTGTGGCGAGGCCGTGGAGGCTCTGGTTCGGGAGCACTGTACAGCGGTGGAAGTGGAGCGCTATTGCCTGTTCGTAGGAGACTTGGAGCGTGTGGTTAGCCTGCTGCTGTGTCTGTCCGCCCGGCTAGCCCGCGTGCAGAACGCCTTGAGTACCGTGGACCAGCACACCGACGCAGGGGAGAAAGTGAGAGAGGGACATGCTTTGAACAGATGTGCATTCAATAGGCTCATAGTTGAATTATTTTCTGTGAATTTCACATTGACTCCTGAGTGTTTTAGTGCACTGTATTTTCTGCTGCTATCAGCAGTGCTGGGATTTACATTGAGTCACTGAAACTCAACCAGTTTCCATGCACATTTCTATCTACCCTGCCCTCTGTTGACCTAAAGAAATACTGCACCATGAACAGCAAAACGCCTTTCCATTTACACTACTAGTACACATTGGATAATGAGTAAACATTTTAGGGAATGTTGTGCTTAATTTCATCCAATCTTTTTTTTTCTTTTTTTCCTTGGCAGGATTCTCTGGACAACCGTCACAGTCTACTGTGTAAGCAACGGGAGGACGCCAAAGACCTGAAGGACAACCTGGACAGACGGGAGCAGATGGTGTCTAACTTCCTGTCTCGCTGCCTGACAGCCGAGCAGCTCCAGGACTACCGGCACTTCGTCCAGACCAAGGCCTCGCTCCTCATCAGGATGAAGGACCTAGATGAGACGCAGCGTCTGGGGGAAGAGCAGCTGGAGTCCCTGCTCAACACCCTCCCTCCGTGAGGACCACCACTAGGTCCCCATTCTACTCATTTCCCCCAGCCATCCATCACCTCTCTGGGCTTAGAGTCCTGAACCCCCTCTGCTTCCTCCATCCTGGGTTGTTACCAGTCAGCACAATCACATGGGTGTCCGTATGTATAAGGAATATATGTGTCTTAGAAGGGTTTTGAAGTTAGGACTACAATGTGGAATGTCCTGTACATCACCTTGTATCACTTTTCATTTGATGTCCTTTTCACCTCTGCCTGCAATTTAAAAAAGAAAAGAAAAGATAAATATAAAATAAGCTTTAGGATTATATTCTGGCCTTGTGGTCTTTTTCATCATTCATACTAGACTGTATGTGTTTGTCAGAGCCTGAAAGAGGGTGATAAATGCTGTATATCTGTCAAAATAGGCAGTAGATTTAATCTCCATATATTTGTCTTTTTTTTTATGCATTTAAAATGAAGGCACTATAGATAAAAACCAAAAAGGTGAATGGAAAAAAGCACGTTCATATGTAACTGCACATTTCTTTTGAAAACACTTATTTCAAACGCTAAGCCTTACTCCAGCCAATGTTATTTTTTTCAACTGATTTGTAGAGGAATTTTCCGCATGATGGGGTTTTATATGGTACATAAGCACATTCAACGAGGCCGATTATGTACAGTATTACCAGTGCTATTTAGGCTACAGTCATGTATTGTGGTCTCACAAAGTTCCACTAAAGAGGTAAAACTCTTTTTTTTTATTTTATGAAATGATGCATTTCCATTCCAGATTATTTGCTTGAAATATCCTTTGGGTCTCACAAACTATGCTTACTTTAAATGATTCAAAATGAAATGCCCAAGAACTCTCCCTGTCGGTCCTCTACCTCCTTCCACCAGATGTTTTATTTTAGGCTGCACTCTAGAAGCAGTGACTCTGTTCTCACTCTAATGATATGGAATCCCCATGCTGACCTTCAATGTCAACCTTACCCAGAAAAGGCCCTCCTCATGAGGGAACGTATTATTCGTTTTGACTTGTGTGGAGTTGCACTACAATAAATCTTCATTTTAGACATTATTTCCATAATAATGAATGTCTTGTGTGATGTCGATCTGTTTTGATAAGATCAATGTTGTGGTTTTATTAATTTCTATTGAATATTTGACCAAGTGAAAGCACAGAGAGCTGTTATTATTCTGTGTTTAATGATGATTCAGCAAGGCTTACTTGCAGCACTCTGATTGATATGTGTTCATTGTGAGGGGATTAGGATGAGCGAAGCCTTTTCCTGTTGTGTAACAGTACCGTGAGTTTTCTTTGTGTTTGGTCCTTGTTTGTTTTCCCAATCCTATTCATTCACAGATAAATATTTTATTGCTCTCCTCATACTCTACATACAGCTAGTTGAGAGAATGCCAAGAGTGTGTAAAGCTGTCATCAAGGAGATGGTTAACTATTTGAAGAGTCAAATGTAAAATATATTTAGCTTTGTTAGACATTTTTTTTGGTTACTACCTGATTCCATATGTGTGATTTCATAGTTTTGATCTTTTCACTATTATTCTAGTTATAATAATAAAGGAAAAACCCTTGGAACACCTACTCATTCTTCTAATTAGTGGATTTGGCTAAATCAAGCACATAGCCATGCAATCTCCATAGAAATAAAATTGGCAGTAGAATGGCCTTACTGAAGAGCTCAGTGACTTTAAATGGGGCACCGTCATAGGATGCCACCTTTCCAACAGTCAGTTCGTCAAATTTCTGCCTTGCTAGAGCTGGAAGTACTGATAATGTGTAGGAGCAACAACGGCTCAGCCACGAAGTGGTTGGTCTCCAGAACGGGACCGCCTAGTGCTATAGTGCGTACAAATGGTCTGTCTGTCTGTTGCACAATCACTACCGAGTTCCACACTGTCTCCGGAAGCAACGTCAGCACAATAACTTTTTCTAGAGCTTCATGAAATGGGTTTCCATGCCTGAGCAGCCGCACACAAGCCTAAGATCACCGTGGTATAAAGCTCACAGCCCTTGAACTATGGAGCAGTGGAAACACGTTCTCTGAAATTATGAATCACTCTTCCGGCATTGTGATGGACAACTGGGTTTGGCAGATGCCAGGAGAACGATATCTGCCCCAATGCGTAGTGCCAACTATAACGTTAGATGGATGAGGAATAATGGTCTGGGGCTGTTTTCCATGGTTTGGGTTAGGCCCCTTAGTTCCAGTAAAGTTATATCTTGGGGAAGGCCCTTTCCTGTTTCAGTATGACAATGCCATCGTGCACAAAGCGAGGTGCATACATAAATGGTTTGTTGAGATCGGTGTGGAAGAACTTGACTGGCCTGCTCATAGCCCTGACCTCAATCCCAGCGAACACCTTTGGGATTAATTGTAACGCTGACTGCGAGCCAGACCTAATCACCCAACCTCACTACTGCCCTTGTGGCTGAATGGAAGCAAGTCTCCGCAGCAATGTTCCAACATCTAGTGGAAAGCCTTCCCAGAAGAGGGGAGGCTGTTATAGCAGCAATGTTCCAACATCTAGTGGAAAGCCTTCCCAGAAGAGGGGAGTCTGTTATAGCAGCAATGTTCCAACATCTAGTGGAAAGCCTTCCCAGAAGAGTGGAGGCTGTTATAGCAGCAATGTTCCAACATCTAGTGGAAAGCCTTCCCAGAAGAGTGGAGGCTGTTATGACAGCAAAGGGGTGACCAACTCCCTATTAATGCCCATGATTTTGTAATGAGATGTTCACCTTTGGTCATGCAGTGTACATGTTCTCATGTACTATATCAAATAAAATTGTATTAATCACATGCGCCAAATACAACAGTGAAATGCTTACTTACGAGCCCCGAACCAACAATGCAGTTTAAAAAAATACAGATAAGAATAAGTAACAAGTCATTAAAGAGCAGCAGTGAAATAACAATAGCGAGACTATATATCACGTTCACCCATGTGTGGATCTTCTGTTTGAGGACTCTGAAAATCCAGTTTTGAGCAACAACAAAAAAATTCAATGTACTGTTCATCAACAGAATGGTGTGAATTGTTTTGTGAAATGTCAAATGATTGGAGAGAAGAGAACGCAAACATACATTTCCACAAAATATTAAGATTTATGCTGCTCATCTCTCACCCTAAACATTTCTTTGTAGATTTACGGCGATGTCCATTTCGGTTTGGTAAACAAACTTTGTACAGAGGACGGCCTCAACAGTTAAGTGAGTGGAACTCTGCCTCAGACTTCTTGTTTATATGGCATGAAGGAATTCCTGAGGCAGGCGAAAGACCAATGATTGGGAGCAGAGAGACAGCATAGGACCAACAGAAGTGCACATTCTTACGTTCAACTGACCCATGCTATTTACTGTTATGTATATAAACATGCGTTATTGTTTAACTTATCACTTCTTTTATCCATTTGTCAAAAAGTGTTTTTTCAAAATCCCCACAAAAGGGTTGTTTTTGAAAGAGAATTGTTTGTTTAGTGGGGGTAGGGTTTTGTAACTGAGACAGAGACCTGATTTAAAGAGAGAGATGATCACAATGAATGACATTGGTTTTCAATCAATCCCAGTCTTGTGATGACAATGAGCCTTTATACTTGCATTTCCTCTGGCTGTCTTCATTGTGTCTGACTGACTGTCGCCCCTCTGTTTTGTGTTTTGTTTGCCTTGTGGAGAGTGCTTCATTTGTTGCTTGGAATTTTGAATTCCATGGTGTTTGTTATATTGTGAATACATTAAACTTTCTCCTTCCACCAATCCGTGAGTTTGCTATCGCTAAATAAAAGTGTTCTGAAGTACATTTGACTAGTTTAGACATTTTGAAACAACTTGAACAGATTCACACGGTTAATAGAAGTTAATAACAGTTATTGCTGTATCTCTTCCGTAATATGTTACATGTTATATGGAGAGGGGCTGTGTTGCTCTAATTCAGTGGGATTGGATCGGCGCGTTGAAGAGAGGCAACGCCCCATGTTCTCTGGCCTCGTTAGCATCTCTGATGGAATGCTACCAAGTTTGTTCGTGAACAACAACAAATGCCTATTATGAGGTGCTGAATGTCACATCACTCTAGAAACCAAGGGGAAGGAGAGACGCCAGAATACACCAACCACTATCTCACTTCCCATCACAAAGTACCTTTCATCTGACTCCCACGGTTACCAGAGGAGATCACGCCTAGCGTAGACCTACAGAAGCAGAATACAACTAACTGGGATTCTGCACTGACAAACAATGCATACAACGATGGCAACACCTGTGTGATACAGTACATTTCAGAGACTGAGATCTCATATTCAAGCTACTGGGGGTGACGGTTGGTGGTCCAGTGAATATTCTGGCTACAGAAGTGTAGGACTGTGGGTAGAGGTCCAGTGAATGTTGTGTATTAAACAGCAACCAGTACTGTGTCCTTCTTGCCCCTGGCCTTGCTGCAGTGGAAACATTTGCTCTGACCACGGGGTGAGAACTGGCTTGGCACAGAGGGAGGTGACGTCATGAAAATGCCAGGAACATAGCCTGAGTAAGTCTGTTCACTTCTCATCTCTTCAGCCTCAGTGTTCACGCTCAGTTAGCTGAATCACAATCTCGTGCTGCCTGTATGAAGCCACGAAATCAACAGGGAGACATTTCACATGCTGATATTTGGGTTTTCTGAGTTCAGTAGATGGTTGAATCTACAGTGCCTTCCGAAAGTATTCATACCCCTTAACTTATTCCACATTTTGTTGTTACAGCCTGAATTCAAAATAAATGTAATATATTTGTTTCTCACCCATCTACACACAATCCCCCATAATGACAAAGTGAAAACATGTTTTTAGAAATATTAGCAAATTTATTGGAGAAAATGAGACAGAAAGGGATGGAATACATTTACATAATGGGTACCTGGAAGAAAATGCGGGAGGGTCATGTTTTTTAATTTCAGTCAAGTGGAGGGTTTAGTATTTAAAAAAAAAAATCTAGTCCAGGAGAGGGTCATGTAATTTGTAATTGATGAAATGTCAATATTCCTCAGTGTTTTAGAATTAGTTGCTTATTAGGCTATATATCGGTGTCGCCCCTAATCTCTGATTCTCCACTGGGCGCGCAATATCAAGTGCACCTATAGGCTACTTAGTGTGGTCTCAAATGATCCATAGCCTATAGGCTAAGAAGTGCATGCTCGAAGAAACACAGAGCAAAGTTATATTTCTAAGATAGCTGCTGGAATGGTGTAAATAAAACTGGGCTGCATTACAGACTGCAATGGATATTCCAACCCTGAGCCCCGGCCTGCTCTGCTCTTCTGATCAAAAACTGTTTTGTGTGCTGCCTAACCAATGGCTTTGCTGTGTAGGACTATGGTGGCAGTTCAGGAGGAGAGTCAAAGGCTTGTTGATTAGGTTTAGTCTTGCGTGGGGACTAGCCTATGTTTTGTTCAGTTTGATAAGGAGAGCCAAAGATTAGAAGAGGTCGGAGGTCAACTTTGATAGCTTGCTACTTCTATAATTTTTAAAATTCAAATACAAGATGTTTATTGCCCATGTTGTAGGCCTATTTATCAGAGTTATTGACCTCAAAATGAACCAAATTTGAGTAAATTACATTGTGGTGCTGAAACGTGAAGCAGCAGCCGTAGCACATCAATCACAAATGGACAGCTCATGGTGCTGAAAGTAGGACAATTCAAGTAGGCATAATTCATTTCAACCATCTCATTTTAATTAGACTTTACTAACAACAAGAGGGCTTTGTGTTGGAGTCTATTTAATCCTATTTAAGGAATAAGAGCTAGGCCTAACGTTGCCTGTTCGACAGACAGCAGTGAAGGTCAGTTAAGTTAAAACCAAGACTCAAATTAAGGGGGTATGAGAGGGTATGCCATAGGCTTACTTTTTATTAAAGAAAATTGCAAAAAGCACAGGCCTACCCCTAGTTAGCTGAAGACTTTGATTAATATAAAACGGATCCGATTATATAATGTGATCTATAACAGCACTTTTTTTCAAGTGTTCAGGAAGGGATTAGGTCAAATATATTTTGCTGAAGGGAAGGTCATCCATTTTCATTTCAGACAGGTCCGGTTTTCTCCATGTAATCCTTATTATAACTAGGCCACTCAGTGCTGTCTTGGTAAGAAACTCTAGTGTATATTTGGCCTTGTGTTTTAGGTTATTGTCCTGCTGAAAGGTGAAATTGTCTCCCAGTGTCTGTTGGAAAGCAGACTGAACCAGGTTTTCGCCTGTGCTTAGCTCTATTCTGTTTCTTTTCAGCCACCACCATGCTTCAATATACAGTCAGGGAAAAAAGTATTGGATCCCCTGCTGATTTTGTATGTTTGCCCACGGACAAATAAATGATCAGTCTGTAATTTTAATGGTAGGTTTATTTGAACAGTGAGAGACAGAATAAAAACAAAAAAATCCAGAAAAACCCATGTCAAAAATGTTGTAAATTGTTTAGCATTTTAATGAGGGAAATAAGTATTTTATCCCTCTGCAAAACATGACTTAGTACTTGGTGGCAAAACCCTTGTTGGCAATCACAGAAGTCAGACGTTTCTTGTAGTTGGCCACCAGGTTTGCACACATCTCAGGAGGGATTTTGTCCCACTCCTCTTAGCAGATCTTCTCCAAGTCATTAAGGTTTCGAGGCTGATGTTTGGCAACTCAAACCTTCAGCTCCCTCCACAGATTTTCTATGGGATTACGGTCTGGAGACTGGCTAGGCCACTCCAGGACCTTAATGTGCTTCTTCTTGAGCCACTCCTTTGTTGCCTTGGCTGTGTATTTTGGGTCATTGTCATGCTGGAATACCCATCCACGACCCATTTTCAATGCCCTGGCTGAGGGAAGGAGGTTCTCACCCAAGATATGACGGTACATGGCCCCGTCCATCGTCCCTTTGATGCGGTGAAGTTGTCCTGTCCCCTTAGCAGAAAAACACCCCCAAAGTATAATGTTTCCACCTCCATGTTTGATGGTGGGGATGGTGTTCTTGGGGTCATAGGTAGCATTCCTCCTCCTCCAAACACGGCGAGTTGAGTTGATGCCAAAGAGCTACATTTTGGTCTCATCTGACCACAACACTTTCACCCAGTTGTCCTCTGAATCATTCAGATGTTCATTGGCAAACTTCAGATGGGCATGTATATGTGCTTTCTTGAGCAGGGGGACCTTGCGGGCGCTACAGGATTTCAGTCCTTCACGGCGTAGTGTGTTACCAATTGTTTTCTTGGTGAATATGGTCCCAGCTGCCTTGAGATCATTGACAAGATCCTCCCGTGTAGTTCTGTGCTGATTCCTCACCGTTCTCATGATCATTGCAACTCCATGAGGTGAGATCTTGCATGGAGCCCCAGGCCGAGGGAGATTGACAGTTATTTTGTGTTTCTTCCATTTGCGAATAATCGCACCAACTGTTGTCACCTTCTCACCAAGCTGCTTGGCGATGGTCTTGTAGCCCATTCCAGCCTCGTGTAGGTCTACAATCTTGTCCCTGACATCCTTGGAGAGCTCTTTGGTCTTGGCCATGGTGGAGAGATTGGAATCTGATTGATTGATTGCTTCTGTGGACAGGTGTCTTTTATACAGGTAACAAACTGAGGTTAGGAGCACTCCCTTTAAGAGTGTGCTCCTAATCTCAGCTTGTTACCTGTATAAAAGACACCTGGGAGCCAGAAATCTTTCTGATTGAGAGGGGGTCAAATACTTATTTCCATCATTAAAATGCAAATCAATTTATAACATGTTTTAAACCTACCATTAAAATAATAGACTGATAATTTCTTTGTCAGTGGGCAAACGTACAAAATCAGCAGGGGATCAAATGCTTTTTTCCCCTCACTGTGGTGCTCAGTGATTTGCCCCACACAACACATTGTATTCTGTACAGCCTTCCTTTATTCACTCTGCCATTTAGGTAAGTATTGTTCAGGGGATACCTAGTCAGTTGTACAACTGAATGCTTTACACATTTAACCCCTCTGAATCAGAGAAGTGCAGGGGTCGCCATAATCGACATCCATGGCGCCCGGGGAACAGTGGGTTCACTGCGTTGCTCAGGGAGACAATGACAGATTTCTACATTGTCAGCTCAGGGATTTGATCCACTTTCGGTTACTGGCCCCCATGGTCTAAACACTTGGCTACCTGCCGCCCCAGGAATAACTACAATGTTGTTGATCCAACCTCAGTTTTCTCCTATCACAGCCATTAAACTCTGTAACTATTTTTAAGGCACCAGTTGCCTCATGGTCAAATCCCTGAGCGGTTTCCTTCTTTTCTGGCAACTGAGTTAGGAAGGGCGCCTGTATCTTTGTAGTGACTGGGTCTATTTAACCACCAGCCAAGGAGTAATGAATAACTTCACCATGCTCAAGAGGCTCCCGAGTGGTGCAGTGGTCTAAGGCACTGCATCTCAGTGCTAGAGCTGTCACTACAGACCCTGGTTTGCTTTCAGGCTGTATCACAACTTGCCGTGATTTGGAGTCCCATAGGGTGTCGCACAATTGGCCCAGTGTTGTCGGGGTTAGGGTTTGGCCGGGGTAGGCTGTCATTGTAAATAAGAATTTGTTCTTAACTGACTTTCCTTGTTAAGTAAAGGTTAATTCAAAAATAAAATATATTCAATGTCTGCTTTTTATCTATACCAATAGATGCCCTTCTTTGTGAGGCATTGGAAAACCTCCCTGGTGTTTGTGGTTGAATCTGTGTTTGAAATTCACTGCTCAACTGAGGGACCTTACAGATAATTGTATGTGTTGGGTACAGAGATGAGGTAGTCATTCAAAAATCATGTTATACACTATTATTGCACACAGAGTGAGTTTGTGCAACTTAAGTGACTTTTTAAGCACATTTTTACTACTGAATTTATTTAGGCTTATCATAATCAAAAGAGTTGAATACTTACTTATAGACTCAAGACATTTCAGCTTTTCATTTGTATTAATTTGTAAACATTTCTGAAAACATAGTTCCACATGGGGTATTGTGTGTCGGCCAGTGGCACAACATCTCAATTTAATCCATTTTAAATTCAGGCTGTAAAATAACAAAATGTGGAAAAAGTCAAGGGGTGTGAATACTTTCTGAAGGCACTGTACATCAAACAATGTTTTCTTTACTAAAACTAACAACTTAGATTATTACTAAAGTAAGTATTGTATAAGACATGGAAGAAAGACAAGATGCATGTGACTTGAAAATCACAGATAAATATTTCAGAGTGTATCTTTGCATTTCACCAAATCGATCCTTTAAACAATGTATCAATATTCACTCATCATAACACATTCATACTACAGGAATCTTAAACAGTAAGGCCACATAGTATTGTTCACTTTCACAATTATTCAGTACTGCGGCAACCTCTTCAAAACAAATGTGTTTCTTAGACAGAAAATCAATCTAAAAAGATGACACAAATGATGACCCCTGAGAGTGAAGGCAATGTTAATATCCAGACATGAATCATATTCATCTCTCATGTACAGGTTTAGTACAGGGACACACAATAATGTGTTCATGGATTTTTTTTTTTATCTGCTGAAATTGATGTTAAATCCCATCGAGCAAAAAATGCATTACCTCGTATATGAAGTCATGCATTACTTATTCAATATTAACACGATTAGATACATTATAAATTATATTGATTACACGACACAGAGAGAGTAGCACTTTTGATACTATACCTTCATACTAGTAATAAGTGGTTGTTTGATTAAAAAGGGAGTAATGAAATTATGATGGTTGCACTTGTTGATTTATAAAAAAACAAAGTTCAACACAACTGAATGTTCCTCTCATAACCCCATATGTTTGTATCTATATCAGAGTAAAAGCCATGAAAAGCTAAATAGATTTTGTGCAAAATATCAAACTGTATTATTGTATTTCACATCAGACTCATGTTACTTAAATGCATCTGAGGTCTCTCTGTGATTGGATGAACTCTCATCCCTCGGGTTGACACCCAGCAAATAGACAGAGGGTCTTTGCTTGTGCTTTTTCTTTTTTTCCACATGGGGATTGAAGAGGCGACTTATCGTATGCAAGCCTTTGGAGAGGTCTGGGAAGATATCTAGCTCCTCCCTTTCCGCTTGGAGAACTTCCTGGGGCTGGACCTTTGTTTCACCAAGCAGCTCCCTCACCTCAGAAGAAATCCCTTTGCGCAGGTAGTGATATGGCTTCTTTCCACAATTGTCCCTTATATTCACATCCGCTCCATATTCATGCACCAGCATGGCCAACACAAACTCCTGGTCATGCAAAGCAGCAATGTGCAGTGGCGTGTACCCTCCATATGTTCTGGCATTGACGTCGAGGTCCATTCCACCTTGCCTGGATATGTTGATGATACTACCCACCATCTCACTGTTACCACACTTGGCTGCCCAGTGAAGGGCTGTGAAGCCGGACATGAAGTCCTTCTTCTCTGCCAGCTGTGTGTCTCTGAGGAGCAGGCCGTACACCCGTCTCCAGTGTCCAGCAGCAGACCTCACCAGCCACTCATGCTCTGCCTCTTCCAGGGGGACTGTGGATGTGTACTTGGGCTCCTCAGAAGGGTTGGTGATCTTGACAGCCCTCCTTGGTAGCGGAGAGCTTAAACCCACACTCATAGTGGATGGTCTTCTCTTGGTTCTAGATGAGCTGTGTGCATCTTGGTCAGTGGATCCAGCTCTCCTTGGAGGGCCATCGTCATCCTCAGATTTGAGTTTATGGATCTCTACTCTGGCCAAGTTTGGAGGCATTCGTAAAGGCAGTGCAAATGGCTTCTGCACACTAGGGTTCTTTGTCTTCCCAGGATACACAGCCCCCCCAGAGGAGATATATTCTCTCTGCGCATCAGAAGTATGGTCTATGTTGAAATTCAGTGACCTTTTTGGTTTGAAATCAACTTTTTCTTTAAATGCCAGCTCTATAAATGAATGCATGTCACTGTCATTTGAGACACATTCACCGACACTTGTAATAACAGGTTCTTGGACATTCTCAGAACTTATCTCACTTCCTCCATTTTGAGAATGTGCATTGTTCTCGCTGTTCCATACAGGTGAGGGTTCACCTGGCTCGGGGACCTCTTCACTTTCAGACTTTTGAACATCCTCTGTTTCTTGTAACAAATGCTGATATTTTTTCTTTAGTACAATATACCTGACATCTTCAATTTCTTTCACGACAGCAACAGTGTTCACAAACCTTTTGAATAGATCCCTGTTCTGTTTCTTCTCTGCGGGATCAGTGCAGTTCAAGGAATCTTTGAATTTAGTCAGCAACTCGGAATTCTTCAACTTCCCCCCTTCTTCTATCAACAGCGAGATAATAGCTTCTTGAGTGAAATCCATTTTGAACACCCTACAACCAAAAATGTCAATTCAGAAGGAACAACCGAAAGTGAAAAGTCTTATCGTACATATAATCCGCGATACCTGTCAGAAACTATACCTTCGCCCTACCTGCAGTTTCCGGTGACACGTGGAATTAATTTGAATAATGTGTGCAGACTTCTGTCTTCGGGCAGTGCTCAGAGGTGTCTGGGGCAGTAGCCTGTAATCGTCTAACATTAACTGTTACTGTAGCTAACAAAAAGTTACCATTCTCATATTTATTTCACATATCATATGCATAGAATGATAAACATTGATACAATTATGCGTTACAATATTTTAGGAAAAGGTGATACAATGTTTCAAAAACAGTAGAAATGCTAGGTTACACTGTTTCAAGACCTCAGACCTGGCTCACATCACTTTTTCTGAAGTGGTGTAGAATGCGAGTTATCGTTTTTAGGCAATATATTTTAGGGTTCATGTCTCGATATTCACTAAAAGTAACATTTTGTAACTCAATATAGGTTAATCGTTTTTAAAGTAGCCAAAACAAAACGTTGACTTTAAAAAGGCAGCTAAGGCTCTGCAAACTACAAATCCCATGAGCGACCTGCGAGGCAATATAGTTCATCGATGGCTTTTCATATCATCAGCGCGTAAACGTCAATGATACAGTATTGCAAATTGTCAAAGATGATTTAATAACAACCGTCAGAACGTTCCATATTTTCTGCGCGCAGTCCTGTCCTTCTGGATTGTGTAGCTCCGAAGGCAAATGGGAGTTTCCAGGAAGTAGCCATATTGGAAGCGCAATCAAGCTTGTTCCACTGTGTCAGCTAGTTTACAGAGAGAGTGAGACGAGGGCAGTTTCCTTTCGCCCAGATCGGCATTAAAACGCATACATTTCGAGCCATGGCTGCTACGGACGTAGACATATTTTCTGTAAGTACACACTGATATAATGTTCCGCCTATTAGTAATATACAGAATTATAAAGTACATTCTAATTATTCCTGGAAGTGTGGACTATCAATAGGGATTCACGTTGGTTGGTCCTGATGGGGTTCTGCTCAGGACATGGATTATTAATTATTTGCGAGTTTCTGAATGAATAGGCCTACATATGGGCCGTCGATAGTTAATACCGGCAGTATAAATGTGCATTAGTATCATTCCTCATTGAGTTGCATCAACTGTTTATTGGTGCTCACATATTCTACCACCGTATGGCACAGACAATTGTAGTTTCCCCAAAGTCTCCTATGTCAAGCATTTAGCCTACCCCACACCGGCTACAATGTAGCAACATTGTTTTACTAACCATTAGTTGGCTTTATGTTTTACATGGTTCCTTTTGAAAAACAAAGGTGTTGACTTGTGGTTACATTGTAACTTCCTGTTTAAGCAGTCTAAAATGATGCTTATAGGCTAACCAACGTACTTAACTATGTCAACGTTGTGATGGAGATTTAACTGCTATTTACAGCAAGCCAGTCTAATCATTTGAAGTAGAAAACAAGGTTGGCATCTTTCTGTTCAGTAATTCAAAATACTCAGAACATAGCCATTTTGATGATTTTTTTTCTCCACTTTATTTTTGTTCATCGTTTAATTTAACCTTTTATTTAACTAGGCAAGTCGTTTAAGAACAAATTATTATTTACAATTACGGCCTAGCCCAGCCAAACTGGGGCACTCTGTTCATTGTGACTGGTTTTTGATAGTGAGGATGTCTGGTTGAACACAGCAGGGTGCACATAGCTATGGGAAACAATCAATGTGTCCAAACAAAAGGAGTAGTAGGAGTGCATCAATTGTATTCTACTATAGAGATCTATTTTGGCCTTCATTTTTTTATTTGTTATTTTACAAGTAAGTTGACTGAGAACACATTCTCATTTGCAGCAACAACCTGGGGAATAGTTACAGGGGAGAGGGGGATGAATGAGCCAATTGTAAACTGGAGATTATTAGGTGACTGTGATGGTTAGATTGGGAATTTAGCCAGGATACCGGGGTTAACATCTCTACTCTTAGGATAAGTGCCATGGGATCTTTAATGACCTCGGAGTCAGGACACCCGTTTAACGGCAGACGGCACCCTACACAGGGCAATGTCCCCAATCACTGCCCTGGAGCATTGGGATATTATTTTTTTTAGACCAGAGGAAAGAGTGCCTTCTACTGGCCCTCCAACACCACTTCCAGCAGCATCTGGTCTCCCATCCAGGGACGGACCAGGGCCAACCCTGCTTAACTTCAGAAGCAAGCCAGCAGTGGTATGCAGGGTGGTATGCTGCTGGGAATGAATGAATGAATGAACGAACGAACGAACGAACGAACGAAATGAATTGCCCATAGCAGCTGTAGCATGTTTGATTCTTACTGACCCTAATAACATCAGCTGTATCATGAGGCCTACATGATATTCTTGCAATTAGAGCCACATTGATTGTTGCTTATGAGCTTTATTGCCACAATATTCCTTGGAACTTAACTTCATTTTGCTTTAAATTTGTCTAATTATGGCTTTATTGATGCATATGATACTAGATTCAAAGATATGTGCAGTACCACAAGTTAGTGTGAGATTTTTGACATGAGACAATCTCTAAAGAAAATCATCCGCTTAGAAAACTGGTACCATTATTGTCTTGGAAATGTACTATTTCTTTGACACTCGTATGTATATCCCCATGATGTTTCAAACAGTCTCTGGATAAAGATTGTGAGGACAGCTTCTTGTTGTTGCGTCATCAGTCTTATATTTACCACAGGACAGTCTGGAGGCAGGGCTGTCACATCCACTGTCAGAAAACATGGCTTATTTCAGGCTGTGTGTATTGGGAGTCAGTGATCTGTGTTGTCCTGTGGAGGCCACCACTCCCCCTCTGATGTTATAGCTGCGCATGTACTCCAATGAAAATGTGCTTTGTGTAATGCGTTATAATTCTCTCTATTTGTATTTTGTGACACCTACAGATTGGTGTGCTTCTGTCTCATAAAATGGCCTCTGCTGGCTCCTGTCTTGTTTCTGTTTTTCCTGTTGGGCAGAGGCGTGTGACGGGAGACAGACTGAGAAGTTGCTGCCAGACAGACAGCTCTGTGCACGAGTGTGTTTGATCAAATGAAAAGATGGACTTCTCTTTTCTCTCTTTCCTTGGATGCCTGGTGCCATGCGATGACCACAATCTTAACCATCTACATATGTACTGGCAAAAAATAAAACACGTGTTAAGATTTCTCCATTAGACTCAGTGCCAGTAGCAGTAGGAGCAGCAGCAGCAGCAGCAGTAGTAGCCTTGTGGTTAGAGTGTTGGGCCAGTAACCGAAAGGTTGCTGGACTGAATCCCGAGCTGACAAGGTAAAAATCGTTCATTCTTCCCCCGAGCAAGGCAGTTAACCCACTGTTCTCTGGGCGTGAAGACGTGGATGTCGACTATGGCGGCCCCCCGCACCTCTCTGATTCAGAGTGGTTGGGTTAGTCAGTTGGATAACTGACTAGGTATCCCCTTTCCCCTAGTAGTAGCAGCAGCGCTAGTAGTAGTAGCACTAGTAGTAGTAGTAGTAGCACTAGTAGTAGTAGTAGTAGTACTAGTAGTAGTAGTAGTAGCCCTAGTAGTAGTAGTAGCAGCACTAGTAGTAGTAGTAGTAGCAGCACTAGTAGTAGTAGTAGTAGCAGCACTAGTAGTAGTAGTAGTAGCAGCACTAGTAGTAGTAGTAGTAGCAGCACTAGTAGTAGTAGTAGTAGCAGCAGTAGTAGTAGTAGTAGTAGTAGCAGCACTAGTAGTAGTGAGCAGCACTAGTAGTGGCACTAGTAGTAGTGGTAGCAGCACTAGTGGTGGTGGTAGTAGCAGTGGTAGTGGTGGTAGCAGCACTAGTAGTGGTAGTGAGTAGTAGTAGTGGTAGCAGCACTAGTAGTAGTAGTAGTAGCAGCACTAGTAGTAGTAGCAGCACTAGTAGTAGTAGTAGTAGCAGCACTAGTAGTAGTAGTAGTAGCAGCACTAGTAGTAGTAGTAGTAGCAGCACTAGTAGTAGTAGTAGTAGTAGTAGTAGTAGCAGCACTAGTAGCAGCGCTGAGCAGCAGCACTAGTAGTAGCAGCACTAGTAGTAGCAGCACTAGTAGTAGTAGCAGCGCTAGGAGCAGCAGCAGCACTAGTAGTAACAGAAACACTAGTAGTAGCACTAGTAGTAGCACTAGTAGCAGCAGCAGCACTAGTAGTAGCACTAGTAGCAGCAGCAGCAGCACTAGTAGTAGCACTAGTAGCAGCAGCAGCACTAGTAGTAGCACTAGTAGCAGCAGCAGCACTAGTAGTAGCACTAGTAGCAGCAGCAGCAGCACTAGTAGCAGCAGCAGCACTAGTAGCAGCACCAGCACTAGCAGCAGCAATTTTAGGACTAGCAGTAGCACTAGTAGCAGCAGCAGCAGCACTAGTAGCAGCAGCAGCACTAGTAGCAGCACCAGCACTAGCAGCAGCAATTTTAGGACTAGCAGTAGCACTAGTAGTAGCGGCACTAGTAGCAGCACTAGTAGCAGCGCTAGGAGCAGCAGCACTAGTAGCAGCAGCAGCACTAGTAGTAGCAGCACTAGCAGTAGTGGTGGTGGTAGTAGTGACAGCAGTAGAATTAGTAGTAGTGACGGCAGCAGTAGTGGTGGTAGTAGTAGTGACAGCAGTAGAATTAGTAGTAGTGACGGCAGTGGAATTAGTAGTAGTGACAGCAGTAGAATTAGTAGTAGTGACGGCAGCAGTAGTGGTGGTAGTAGTAG